>NC_140275.1:20868478-20956301 GCF_964030765.1 Micromesistius poutassou | reverse complement strand
GTAGGATGGGGGGGGGGGGGGGGTTAAAGGGTTAAACCATATCAACTACTACAGGATTAGTACATTCTACTTCACTAACAACCTTCCAACCAATCTTACTACCTACCTGCAAGAGGCACGCACACACACACACACACACACACACACACACACACACACACACACACACACACACACACACACTTGTAACAGGGTGGAATCACGAGAATCTGAGGAAGACAAAGGCAGAGCAGCTTCAGAGCATATTTTGAAACATTTCCTGTGGACACCTAAAATAGAAGTACATTGATAAACCATTCATCCACATTATTTAATGCAGTGATGATAGTTATTATATAGCATTGGCGGATGTTAAGGATTAGGAGTTAAACTTACACTTACATCACTGAGCAGCGCACCTTCAGTGATAGGCTGAGACGCCCGCGGTGTGCTACAGGGAGTTACTGCAGGACGTTCCTTCCTGCAGCATGACTCCACAAGCACTGCTCTCACTGACACACACATATTGTATTTTATCGTATAATTTGCATGACTGTCATCTTTATTTCTTTATTTGCACTATCGTGTTTGCTCTTTGCTGCTGTAACACTGCAAATGTCCCTACTGTGGGACTAATAACGTATTATGTTATCTTATCTTATCTTATCTTGCCCTGGCCCACCATCTCCAGTCCTTAGTAGTGGGTTAGGGTTAACCCTAACCCAAACCGTATTACACAATGGATAAATGAATGCCTGAGAACACCATTACCTTAGATAACATGAACACCATTACCTTAGATAACATCATGAACACCAGTAGCTAACATGAACACCATTACCTTAGTTAATATGAACACCATTACCTTAGATAACATCATGAACACCAGTAGCTAACATGAACACCATTACCTTAGTTAATATGAACACCATTACCTTAGTTAACATGAACACCAGTAGCTAACATGAACACCATTACCTTAGTTAACATGAACACCAGTAGTTAACATGAACACCATTACCTTAGATAACATCATGAACACCAGTAGCTAACATGAACACCATTACCTTAGTTAATATGAACACCATTACCTAGTTAACATGAACACCAGTAGCTAACATGAACACCATTACCTTAGTTAACATGAACACCAGTAGTTAACATGAACACCATTACCTTAGATAACATCATGAACACCAGTAGCTAACATGAACACCATTACCTTAGTTAACATGAACACCAGTAGTTAAAATGAACACCATTACCTTAGTTAACATGAACACCAGTAGTAAATGATTACTAGACCAGTTGTTAGTTAATGCTTATTAATTAACAGTACTTAAATGTTTATTAATTCCCCCTTATTGCAAAGTGTCACCCATTTCCTCAACAGACGAAGATGAAGAACAGTAAAAGCTGAGGCTGAGTGACACAAAAGGGAACACTATTAGTTCATCATTTCTTTAGATTCTAGTGAAGCGGGTTGTGAAGGAGGAGGTGACACAAAGAGAAACTATTAGTATTAGTTCATCATTTCTTTAGAATCTAGAGATTCTAGTGAAGCGGGTTGTGAAGGAGGAGGTGACACAAAGAGAAACTATTAGTATTAGTTCATCATTTCTTTAGATTCTAGTGAAGCAGGTTGTGAAGGAAGAGCGTCAACACGTCTACTGTCGCTGTAGGGCTGCTGCTGCGAGGCTCGGGGCAGGGCTGGGGCTCACCGTCTAGTATGTTGTAGGCATGTACACCCCAGCTCCAGCGCTCCGCTCAGCTACCTCAGCTGGACGCCTGGTACCGCCATCACTAAGAGCAAGCCAAGGTCGATCGTCAAAGTCACCCACTCTTCTCTGTTTTGGGACCGCAGTGGTGGAACGAGCTCCCTGCCGATGTCAGGACCGCAGAGTCGCTCACCAGCTTCCTCAAAAGAAACAAGACTCACCTGTTCAGAGTTCACCTATAGACTCTGCATAGCCTCCCCCCCCAAACCCCTCTTACGCACTGTGTACGTATGGACGTATGTTGTACGTCCTGGAGCTTAAAAATAATACTTAGCATTGTGTACCATCTTATCCTAGCTATCTTCGCTGTATACGGGTAATGGGCTAACCTAACAGTTGTTGGCACTATGAACATCCTTACTGTACCGACAGAGGTTTATCGTTGTTTCTCTTTCTTCTGACAAATGTACGTATTGTAAATCACCTTAGATAAAAGCGTCTCAGGCCCTATAGATGTAAACGCTGAGGATGAGGGCCAGCACGGGTCCGCTGGAGGGGGCGTCTGGGACCTGCACGGTGTAGTCCCCCACGTTGAGCTTCTGGGGACTCTCATTCAGCACAGGCCGGTACTGCAGCAAGTCCTCCAACGTGATGATCCCGCCGGCACACACACACGCACACACACAGGTACATATACACAGGTACGCACAGGTACACACACACACACACACACATGCATACGTACACACACACACACACACACACACACACACACACACACACACACACACACACACACAATTCAAAGTCAAGGTCAAATATTTCCACACTATCCATCATCAGACATTTCTGCCTACATCCATCATGTAGACAGAAAGGTTGGCAATAATGAGGAGTGATCATAGTTAGTTAACATGAACACCAGTAGTTAACATGCCTGAACACACACACACACACACACACACACACACACACACACACACACACACACACACACACACACACACACACACACACACACACACACACAGCCAGAATGACCGTAGGAGTGAATGTGTGTGTGCTGGTGGAGATTGCAGCACTGTGAAGAGCCGGTCACAGTGCTGCCGGTGTCACTGCTGGGTACAGTCTCAGACGTCCCAGGCCTTTGATTTGGAGTTGTAGGAGAGGGCCAAATAGGATGTGACAATGCTATTGCAGAGCAGAGCTTCAGGCAGAGCCAATTCCAGGAGGGGCCCAACTGGGGTCTGCACCATGTCTGCATGTGTGAACAGCTCTCACTCACCTCCATGGCCGGCCTGTCAGCTCTGCAGCTGGCTAAGATGCAGAGATTTGGGGCAGAGAAGAGACCAACCATTGGGCCTTTGCTTCAGAATAACTGATGTGTTATTGTATTGTGTAATGTGAAAAAGAAAAAAATTGTCTGGAAAAGATAGAGTGATGAAAGTTCTGAAGTGTACACAGCTCTATTATTACATAAAGGGGTAAATGTGTGTACTAGATTTGTTAAGTGGTTTTCCCACTTCCCAATTTACTTTTAGAGTCTAGCTGAGATGTACATTTAACCCATTATCCTCCATGTTCTTGCGGTTGGATAAAAGGCTATGATCTTCCAGTTAAAGTCACCGATGACCAGTGATGCCACTAACGCACTACTTAGTAACGCGTTACTCTAATCTGACTACTTTTTTTCAGTAACGAGTAGTCTAAAGCCCAGTTCAGACCAAAGATTCGCGACGCAACAGCTTGCAACTCGCAACTCCTTGCGACTCCTTGCGACGAGACGGGCTGAGACGTTCTAAAAACCGGGCAGTTCACAATGCTGCACCGGGCGGCGACGGCAGGTGGTTTCCCTAGCAACTGTGAACGCTCTGGCACAGCTGAGAGCCGCATCAGCATCACTTGCATCCTGCTAAAAAGTAACCTAACTTAACCTTAACTTTGCGATTACATTTATTTTTTATTTTGGTTGAGAGTAGAGTAGAGTTGCTGTCTTTCGCCATTCTATACTACTTCTGCATTGTAGTAATTCGCTGGAGCTTAGTTTGTTTAGATCCCGCTAGTTGGATACATTGCATTCTTTCGTAGTGGCGACTTCTCGACTGCAAGGGAAGCTCGGCTTCACCTAACATTTCGAAAATTAAATGGTCAGATATATACTGTTGTGTTAACATTTCATTGATTAAAAATGCGTTAGAACACGTCCATCTCGAAGACGAGTTCGTTCAGAATCAGCTGCTTATCGCAGGTCGACTGACTCGATTTCCTTCTCATACACTTACGTGTTTAATTTGCGTGTGTTTAGACAGATGGGCGCGCGCACACACGCGCACCAAGCATCACCCGCATTCATTCATTCAACACTCACTCGCGGTAAAACTATGTTTTCTCACGATCAAATAGGCCTACTCATCAATCCTAAAAGTAATGGGCTTGTACACGATGTCTGGGTCAAGAACGTGTTTGCTGTACGGTGTTTGCAGATGCATTGATTTAAAAGTACAACTTACCGCTGTATCAGCTGTTCTTTCCCAAATCATTTAACCAATCATTTACCCTAAAACTAGATTTTGTTTTGGAAGCCTGGAATATACTTTGCTCTAATGTATTATTGTTATTATCATTATTTTAACGCATGGCATAGCCTACTATACTTCATTCATGTTCATTCATGCAGCCCTATGGAAAAAAATGTTTCCACAATCCACACGCTATTTCTATGCAGTTTCACACATATGAATAACCTTTGACATCATAATATTTAAATCAGGTTAATAGTTTGCATGTTTGTGTATAGCCTACGTGTGTGTAAGCGTAGGCTATGTTGTAGTTCCGACCTGCCATGGCACGTCAAAATAGCAACAACAACTGCGCTATCCGCTATAGACCAGGTATTTTTCGGTCAGTGGCGCAATTGCATTGGCGCATTTTTTAGATCACTAAAATAGCACCAAGTATCATTTGCGCATTTGATGCGTCGGTGTAGAAAGTATATTGCGCCGGGCGCAAGATAGGGCCCTTCTTCTGTTTGGCGCACATGACTAATTTGCATACGCGCACAGGACTGTCGGAATGGGAGCATGTCGGACTGGCAGCATGTAACAACGGCTAACGTGTAACGGTAACGGTTACGCGCGTCTCGGCGCGGTACTGGCACGGTACTGGCGCGTCAACTCCGGCAGATCGCAATCCCCCCCCCCCCCCCCCTGAATTTAACTAATAATAAAGTAACTTGTAATCTAACTTAGTTACTTTAAATAAATCAAATCAGTAAAGTAACTAAGTTATACTTTTTAAAGGAGTAGTCAGTAATCAGTAATCAGATAACCTTTTCAAGGTAACTGTGGCAACACTGCCGATCACACACGGGTTTACTGGCATTAACCACAGCTCGTCAGAGCTACTACCATATCATCCCGCCCTGGCCTTGCTAGTTTGTGCAATTGTAGGGGTTTCCCGTGAGGACTCTGATGACAACAGCTAAATAAGGATAACGGTGACGCGGCCCCCAATGATTATAAGGTGAAGACGTTTGCAGCAGAGAGGCCATCACTGCGCATTGTCCCGCTGTCACTGCTGTGGGGGGTGCTTTCGGTGGCTAGAACGTTTTCTTCCTCGCTGGTCTAACCCTCTCCGTTGGCTGTGTTGCTGGATGCTGTCGGGCAGGAGAATGGTCAGGAAGTCCCTGGTGGCCGGACTGCTGGCGGTGCTTGTGATGGCGGCGGGCCTGCTCCTGGGCCTGCTCCTGGGGATGGGCAAGAGGGAGCGCAACGCTCCCACCGACCACTTCTACTCCAAGGCCGCCGTGGCATCCGACGCTGGCACGTGCTCAGAAGTGGGGAGGTACGTAGCCCGCCGCATCCGATTCCCCCACAGTGGAAAGTTACCTATGTGTTTGTCCGGGTGTGTTTTTTATTTGTATGTATTTCTGTGCATGTGTGTGCATGTGTGTGTGTGTGTGTGTGTTTGTGTGTCTGTGTGTGTGTGTGTGTGTGTGTGTGTGTGTGTGTGTGTGTGTGTGTGTGTGTGTGTGTGTATCCTAGTCTTTGTGTACCTGAATATGTTGTTGTTGTTGTTGTTGTTGTTGTTGTTGTTAGCTGGTTGATGTGGTTCAGATGCCAACATAATAGGGCGGCATGTGGCTCAGGGGGAAGGTTGCTAGTTCCATCTCTGGCTCCTCCTAGCTGAGCGTGGAGATGTCCCTGGGCAAGACTTCTCCCGACGAGCTGGCTGTCGCTTTGCAAAGTGCGTGAATGTGTATGTGTACGAATGGGTGAATGTTAGGCAATATTGTAAAGCACTTTGAGTTGCCACTGTTCAGAAAAGCACCGTATAAACGCAGTCCAATTACCATAACAACCCCCGTCATGTGTGGTCACGGGTTGAAAACACGCACCGTCGTCTGAACCTCCATGCTTGTGTTGCTCTTGTGTGCGAGAAGCTCGCTGGGCGTGGCCGTAACGTGTCCGTTGGCTTCCCAGAGACATCCTGAAGAGGAACGGCTCGGCGGTGGACGCGGCCATTGCCTCCCTGCTCTGCGTGGGGCTCCAGAACGCCCACAGCATGGGGATCGGCGGGGGGCTCTTCTTCGTCATCTACAACGCCTCCACCGGTGAGCCCAGCCCGCGGTCCGTCTGGCTCGTACCAGCCTCACGGGACCCTCTCTCTCTCATCCTGCTCCTGTCCTCCCTCCACAGGTAAAACAGAGACCATCGACGCCAGAGAGACAGCACCGATGAAGGCCACTGAGGATATGTTCGTCAATAACACCGAGCTCTCTCATAAAGGTGAGAGCAGCAGATCCTTACCGGTTAAAAAACCAAGACCGGAGCCCCGCGGTCTGGAGTGAGAGCAGCTCATTGGCTATGAGAATGAGCTGTGCCTTCTACCGTCGTTTTCCCCACCGCCTCTGTAATTCAGGTGACCGCACACATCGGCATCAGCAGGATGAGTCAGGGATGAGCACAGACACGACGGTGTCGTGTACGTCCCACCGTGCCACCTTGCATCCTCCTCCTCTTACAGACAGGAGGAGGAGGACCACGGGCGACACCCCCTCTGCACCGCCTCGGTTCAGCCCTCAGCCCACCGGTGGCCCCGGGCTTACACCGGAAGGCGGGGGCGACATACGGTTACATAACGGAGCGGGGGCGGGGGCGGGGGGGGGGGGGGTTCATGGGCCGTCTGCCAAAGGGTTTGCTCTTTCTGCACCACAGGCGGATTGTCCATCGCCATTCCGGGGGAGATCCGCGGCTACGAGATGGCACACAAGAGACATGGCCGGCTGCCCTGGAGGGAGCTGTTCCAGCCCAGCATAGCCCTGGCCCGCGACGGCTTCCCCGTGGGAAAGGCCCTGGCACACGCCATCTTCAAGAGCAAAGAGTCCATTCAGCAAGACAGCACCCTGTGGTGAGTGCTCAGAGGGAGATAGGACACATCAGACAGGCCAGTTTGTGCTGTGAACGTACTGGAGGTTTTCCAGACGTACAGGATGGTGTCACTGGGTGTCCTATCAAGTTTGTTTTTGCATTTTTGTCTGTTGATGTTCACAATATTGTGTTCAGTATTCAAAGATCAAGTTTTTTTTTGTATTAATGATCTAAATATACACGCTATATTGCGATTGATTCCTCCAGACTTACCAAGGGTGGTGAAAATATGTTGTGGTCTTCAACGGTGCGTCTTGAGGTTAACTTAATGTTAAACATCTAACGGGACGTTGTCCTCCGCTGCTGTGGTCCTTTGTGTTCCTGTTCCAGCAAAGTGTTTTGTGACTCTGAGAGAAACATCCTGAGAGAAAACGACATTGTTCGATTCCCCAAACTGGCGGACACGTACGAGCGGATTGCGGAGGGAGGGGCGGACGTCTTTTACAGCGGCTCCATGGCCCGCGGCATCGTGGACGATGTCAAGCAAGCAGGTACCTGCTGCACAGACGCTCACTTCTGTCGGAAGGAATCGAGACCTGGGCCATCAGGAACACAATGATCACTCCTAATGACAACATCAGCGCCAACCTTTCTGTCTACACGATGGATGTGGACAGAAAGGTCTACAGAGATGATGAATAGTGAGGGAATATTAGACCTTGACTTTGAATTTACTTGAGTGTGTGCGTGTGTGTGTGTGTGTGTCTGCGTGTGTGTGTGTGCGTGTGCGTGTGTGTGTGTGTGTGCATGTGTGTGTGTGTGTGCGTGTGTGTGTGTGTGCATGTGTGTGTGTGTGAGTGTGTGTGTGTGTGTGTGTGTGTGTGTGTGTGTGCATGTGTGTGTGTGTGCATGTGTGTGTGTGCGTGTGCGTGTGTGCATGTGTGCGTGTGTGCGTGTGCGTGTGCGTGTGTGCGTGTTCAGGCGGGATCATCACGTTGGAGGACTTGCTGCAGTACCGGCCTGTGCTGAATGAGAGTCCCCAGAAGCTCAACGTGGGGGACTACACCATGCAGGTCCCAGACGCCCCCTCCAGCGGACCCGTGCTGGCCCTCATCCTCAACATATTGGACGGTGAGCCCCGGCCCGGGCCCTGAGCCTGGGCCTCTGAGCAGCAGCCCTACAGGGACACTAGACGTGTCATCACTCCTCCTCCACACACCTGCCCCACTGGAATCGAAAGAAATGATGAACGCAGGCCGTTTCTCAATTCGCGTTCTCGTGTGTTCTCGTGTACTTGCGTTCTCGATAAACGTCATCAGTGGTGGCCCAAGCACTGTTCCAATTCCAAGTACGCGAGAACGCGAGTACTGTCGTAAAACCCGTGTGTGTTCTCGATGCGTTCTCGATGAGGCCGTTCTACCGAGGATGCATCGGAGGTGACTCGTGTGGACTTGGGACCGTTAAATATCCCAGAATGCATCATCGAGTCCGCTGCTGTTCCAATTGCAGAGTGCGTACTCGCGTTCTCGGAAGTCTGTACTTGAAAGTCCGGACTTGCCAAGTACGTACTTCCAAGTCCGCGAGAACGTAGTCCGCGTACTTGGTATTGAGAAACGGCATAATAGTGTTCCCTTACCTGTCACTTTCCTCTTTCCCTCAGCCTCAGCTTTTATCGTGGAACAGTAATAACTCGTGGAATAGTAATAATTTACTAATGGTGTTCATGTTAACTAAGGTAATGGTGTTCTAAGGCATTTATTTATCCATTGTGTAATATGGTTTGGGTTAACGCTAACCCACTACTAAGGACTGGAGATGGTGGGCCAGGGCAACCAGAGTGCAACCCATAACTCTTAACATCTGCTAATGCTATGTAAGAATGCTTATCCCTGCATTAACTAATCGTAATGAATGGTTAATCAATGTACTGCTATTTTAAGTGTCACCAGGAAATGTTATCCATGATGAAACAACAAAAGCAAACCTGTTTTGTGTCGAGATAGCTCTGAAGCTGCCCTGCCTTTGTTTTCCTCTGGTTCCAGCGGAGTCATAGCTGTGAGCTGACAGGGCCTTTAGTGAGTTACCCAAAGAGAAAGAACCCACCTGGTGTCAACAGGATCCTGTCTCCTGTATGTTGCAGGGTATAACTTCACGGGGAGGAGCGTCTCGACGGCGGAGAAGAAGACCCTGACCTACCACCGCATCCTGGAGGCGTTTCGCTTCGCTTACGCCAAGAGGAGCAAGCTGGGAGACCCGCGCTACCTGAACATCACAGATGTGAGCGCTTTGGCTAACACTAGTTCCTGTGGTTAGACTCCTGGTGTTGAAGTACCAACAATGGTACTTCAATCTTAATACAACTCTTGCAGTAAAATGCCTTGCTTAAGGGCACTCTGATGATTTGATGATTTGGATTTGAATCAGTTTATCTTTAGTTTATATTTGATTAAGACATTGTGGGAAAAGTGTTTGTGTCCCCACCAAGCAGATCCTATTTTGGAGGATTTGTCTGGACATAAACACGCCTAACTACTGTTTGTGCTCGATGACTCAGCGTTAATCTCCCGGTCTGCAGTGTCGTCATCCTGAGGTACACTTGTGGTCCTTAACACTTGTGTACCTTATGGGCTCGGCCGCCTACCGCACGTGACAGCAGGTTGTCACTGCTGCTGTGCACAAGTGGTTGCAGATTGCGTAACATCCCACCGGTACGGTGAGCACAGAGGCGTCAGGGTTAACAGGACGCGTGGAGCCGAGGCGGTCGGTTCCCCGCGGCCCGTCTCTAAACGTGTGGCTACGTTCTCCGTTCTCCAGCTGATCCACAACATGACCTCGGACTACTTTGGCGACGGCATCCGGAGCCGGATCACAGACGACACCACGCACCCCGACAGCTACTACGAGCCAGAGTACTTCGTCCCTGACAACCACGGCACGGCTCATCTGTCCGTCATCGCCGAGGACGGCAGCGCGGTGGCGGCCACCAGCACCATTAACTTCTAGTAAGACTGTCTGACGGCCCGAGTGCACGCAGGCCCGTCAGTCAACCGGGCATGTCCATTCGATGTGAAATCGGATTATGGAAAGTTGCAGATGAGTTTCGCTGAATGGGAAGAGATCTGCTATTACCGTTATATTATGTTATGCATTTCATGCATAATCTTCTTCCGCTTTCTCACATTCCTCAGCTTCGGTTCAAAAGTCATGTCCAAGACCACCGGGATTATCTTCAACGACGAGATGGATGACTTCGGCTCCCCGCACATAACCAACGGCTTTGGAGTCCCCCCATCGCCAAGCAACTTCATCCAACCAGGTCGGGAGAGAGGGGGAGGGAGGGAGGGGGAAGGAGGGAGGGGATGGCAGGGAGGGAGGGAGAGAGGCTACAACAGGCTGTCCACAATATGGGTCAAATTGCAGGATTGCCTTTTGCTCTTTGGCCAGGGCAACTCAAGAACCCAAACTGCTCTTACTCAGATACTATAGCTTGACCCTTTCTTAAGTGGGTGAAAGGGACACATGTATGGCTCATAATGTACTTAATCAAAGCAGAACAAATCATGATTCTATTGATAAAACTGTCCGCCCTACAATGCTGGTTAACGGTCTCATCCAGGCAAGAGGCCGCTCTCCTCCATGTGCCCAGCCATCATCTTCGACAAAGACAACAAAGTTAAGATGGTGGTGGGAGCTTCCGGGGGAACAAAGATCACCACAGCCACTGCCTTAGTAAGCATGCATGCACACACACACACACACACACATGCACCCACATGCATGCATGCACACACACACACACACACGCATGCAAATGCACATGCATGCACACACACACACACACACACACACACATGCACGCACATACACACACACACACACACACACACACACATATGAACACGTGCAAACACACACACACACACACACACACATGCACATGCACATGCACACACACACACACACACACACACACACACACACACACATACAAACACAAGCACTCACACTTTTGGTATAGCTTTGATGTCCAACTATCAAAGTACTTTATTTCTTTGATTTGATTTGATTTCTTCCTGGTCACAGGTGATCCTGAATTCTCTGTTCTTCGACTACGACCTGAAGAAAGCCGTCACAGAACCCCGATTCCACAACCAGCTCAACCCTAACATGACGGTGGTGGAGCAGGGCTTTGAGAAGGTGTGCCTCAGGCCGTCTCCCTGCGTAGGCATTGGCTCTGCCAACTTCATTAGTGTGTGACTAACAAACATACAGTCCAGCTGAAGACTGAAGGGTGCTTAAAGGTGGCATGACGCGCCACCAGGTGTGGTGTGATTAGCCGTTACAAGCCGTTTTGGAAATCTGCCCCTTATGACATCATAAGGGGCAGAAAATGGGTGTGTCCACCTAGACGTGTGCTGGATAGATCAGTCTTCCAGCCTACCCAGTGGACCGTAGCCAAACGTTGCTCATCTATCCGTCACACATCTAGGTGGACACGCACACCTGTGATGTCTTAAAGGGGCTAATTTCCAAAACGGCTTGTAGCGGCTAATCACACCACACCTGGTGGCATGTCATGGCACCTTTAAACTAACATAACTACAACTTAAAACAATCTTCTATTCACTCCCCACATGCTAAAGTTAATGGGGACAGGGGGGTGATGATGATGATGAGGAGGGTGATGAACAAGATGATACAGGTGATGAAGGTGCTGCTGTCCCCCCCCAGAGAATCCTGGAGGGGCTGACCCAGAAGAACCATGTGACCGAGCTGCTGCCCGTCCCCGACTCGGTGGTGCAGGCGGTGGTGCGGCAGGGGGACCGCCTCTGTGCCGAGTCCGACCCCCGTAAGGGGGGCTACCCCGCAGGCTACTGAGAGCCACGCCTGGTGCAGCTGTGGATCCCTGCTGTCGGGACAGGGGGGGGGACGGGACGGGGCGGGACGGGGGCGGGACGGGACGGGAACAGGGGGGGGGGCGGGCAGGACGCTTCGACAGCCTCAGAGGGACACCAGCGACTTGTTAAGCTATGGACACAGCCAACGTTGTTTGAGTTTAACCTTATTTTAAGTCAAATATGGAGAAACGGATTTCCTCTTTTTTGATTCCTCTCTTGAAAAATGTTACTCCAATTTCAAAAGAAATCCAAATCATTTTTGCCTGATGCTGAGCTGATGGTGACCAAAACTGGGATCATCATGGTGTTTTTTTTTTTCCATCAGCCCTTTCTGCCGTGCCGAGTCAGACCATGACGCTAAGATCTGCGTCTCCGTTAACAGTTAAGGCGCGCCGTGCCGTGCCCGAGACGGGCCGTCTCCCAGGTGGGGCTAAAGCCCCCCCCCCCCTCCAGGTGGTGATGACAGCCGTGGTTGCTGTTCGGAGCGAGAAGTTGTCTCTCAAATTGTAGAGCTATATTTATTTATAGACCTATATGAATACAATAAACTGTGCGTTCTTGTGCCTGAGGCACATCGCCATGCACGCAGATTATGGCTAGAGTTCACAGTAGCTTGATTCGTTATGATTCGTTCATTCCCATAACGAACGTAATTGCCTAATTGAAAAGGTTAATGAAGGTTAAGATAGAAGTGCACCGCACTGATATTAGTTTGACGATATATGTTTGCAAAACAAAATCTTGTTGAAATAGGAAAGCTTTACTTCAGATTATTGTTCTGAAGACTGGACATCGGACAATAGGAAAAACTGTCCAATGTGTTCACATGATTTATCTGAAATAAATCTCTCAATGAGATATTGAGATTAGAAAGCAAAAGGGGGGGAATATTAAAGGTCAAACTAATTCATCATCGCAGTTATCATGTTGTGTGGTCGGTCTTTCTGAAACAAACCTATGACATTAAATGTCTCTTAAACTAATCAATTAATGTGACGTTAGGTTATAATATAAAACTACATTAGGCTACAAATAAGTGTGTTGTTGTGACGTCGACTCTGGCGTCATCAGTCGAAGCCACGCCTCCCAGCGGGTCGCCCTGGTGACGGAGACGCAAACCCCAGCCGAGCCGAGCCGAGCCGAGCCAGGCTAGGCCAGCATAGTGTCATGGAAAAATCTGCTCATGTCATGTGATTTACTATAATCCGGAGATTTATACAAAATGCAATCAGATTTAATATATACATATAAGCAAGCAAGCTCATAGAGATTTATGGATGGAGACATGTTCCTATCATTCAAAAATATTCCAGTAGAGGATAGAATGGTTATTAACATTAGAGACATTAGAGTACATCTGTCCCGAATCAACAGTTTGCTTTTTTTCCCAAACAATAATGGCCAAAACGAATCTAGTGGGAAGGGGATTCTGTTCGAAGAAGAGTTGGTACTCTGTTCTATACCGCATAGGAAAAGATTTGACATGGAAATAATTCGAGCCACCTCAGATTGTCCTGATATAGGCTATATTAACAAATTCCCTTTTTATATCTAAAATAATTTGCTCAGAATCAAACCTGCAATCGGCCACTGTGTGTCATATTTCATAAACTCAACAGATGATTATTTTGTTTCCATGGATCTGCATTGAGTGTTGTGACAGCCTGAACGGATTAATGTCAATGTTTAATACTGAGTAGAGGTTAGGTGATGTAAAGTGTATCTTGAATATATACATTTGCACATATATTTTTATAAACATGCATTGTTCAACCATGCTGGTTATTAAACATTTAAATATATATTTTTTCAACTGTGCTTCCCTAAATGCATCACTATATACTGTAGCAAATGTCTTTCTCCACGCCATACAGCACACTGCTACGCTCCAAGCCTCCCCTGGGCTCTGACGACCACACACAGGTGGATGTGGAGTAAACCGGTTTATTGCAGAGTTGGTGGAAATCTAGCAGTCAGAGAAGGTGTTCAGTCCTAGCATATCCAAGCTCTCTCTCTCTCGTGTGTGTGTGTGTGTGTGTGTGTGTGTGTGTGTGTGTGTTAAACCAGCCATTAAACACACTCTAAATATACCTACCGGAAATATTGTACAATGTACTAAATTTAATTGAACACAATTGCTCCATTATTTACGTTTAGATAAGTACAGTTAGATTAATCACAAAATGGCACTTATTGATTCTTGATAAATGATTTTGATTCTTTGTAAAATAAAGATCTATATAACAGGAATTACCTTTAAGTCGCTATTTAACGGTAAACAAGTATTTAGACATACGAGAAAAGGATAGGAGAATACGTAGAATACGTAGAGACCTGCTAGATGAGGGAATTAGATTCCCAACTTGTGTGTTTTGCATTTTATAGGCAAGAAGAGAAGAAGACGCCCCAGAATCAATCTGTTTACAGCAGTCAGTGACTCAAAGTCAAACAGCCGGATTGCGTCAGAGGCTTTTGGCCTGACGGTCGTAGTAGATTTATCAGAGACCACCCTGGGCCTGTGGAGAGCTTGGCTGTTCTGCCCTTTATAAAAATAAAAATAAACTGAAATTCCCAGCTGTGAGTTTCTTCAATGATAAATAAAGGTTGGTTCACCAGCCCTTTTGCAGAGGATTCTCTGAATCATCAAGCCACTTGAACGTCCCTGGACTTCCCCAAGTACATCTGCTTTTGAACGGTCACCAACCTCTAGGCTGTGATGCACTAGCCCGTTACTACATACAAACAGTACACAGTATACGCATGTAAGAATAACAAATAGATAGTAAAATCCTGCTAAACTGAACTCAAATATTTCCTAAAAGATATTTAACAAATTAATTCCTGGCCAAAATGTCAAATATCGGTTCAGAATTAATTCGTTTCACAAGTCAAAAGAAATGCCATCCTGTCTCGTTACCTCCAGACGATCAGATTATAATGTGACCGTGAAGAGAGAACGTTTCCCCGCTCTGCAGAAACAGAACCGGTCTTCATCAGTATTCAGGGAGGGCCACGGGAATCATCCAGCGCTCCAGAACATATCCATCTTGTTGTGATCCGCAATATCGCCCTCATTCATCACGCGGCGCCGGCCCACCGACGCGGCCTGATAAGGCGGCAGGCCGGCTGTGTTCCCTTCGTGTTGGACAGGCCCGGGCGTGTTCGACATGAACGATACGGGTTTAGAATCACCATCCCACCCTGAAGCGGTCGGGAGTGAGTGAGACAGAGAGAGATGAAGGGATTATTCTGATTTGGTTTTTGACTTGGATTAGGGGGTGGGTGGGGAGGCCACAGACGATGGGGTCCGGAGGGTCAGCTGGCGTGGTACTGGGCAACATTAACCAGAGTGTAACGAACACGCCAGAGCTGAGGAGAAGACAGACCATCTAGTGGAACTAGAGGCGGCACACAAACTCAGGGGTGGAAATAGACTGACGCCCTAGTGTATTAGTGTATCACAAATGGAGATAAAACAACATATAAATACATAAGACGTGCATTTAATCGATGCAGCATATGTTTTAGTTACAAAAAAAAAACAACCATTCAATCCTCGTACAGAAACTTTACATCAAACGATCCACAGCCCGTGCAGATGCATTCTCTTCTCTTTTAGAGAAGTCCACAGAGGGCGGGGTCTTCACAGCAGGGGGGTCAGAGCCTCATGTCGGTGGGCGCCCGGGGGGTCTGCAGCTCGCGGTCCAGCAGGTGGAAGAGCATGGCGCAGCGGTTGCGCTGGGCGGTCTGGCCCAGTGAGCCGTGGAGGCGCGCCTGCAGGTAGCGGACGTCCCGCAGCCGCTCCTTACAGTTGAGGGTGGAGAAGTAGGAGGCGGCCTCGTCCAGAGTGTGGATGGCCACGGCTGGGTTTGGGACCGGGGGGGGGGGGGAGGAGGAGGAGGAGGAGGAGGAGGAGGAGGAGGAGGAGGAGGAGGAGGGGGGGGAGGAGGGGGAGGAGGAGGAGGAAGAAGAGCGCCAACAGAGTTTGAGAAAGCAGGAGGAACCGGTTTTACGTCCTAGAAACATCCAACGCTTGCTGTTTGAAGATCCCGTCTCTTGTGTTCATTCCTCTACCCTGCTCCCGGTCGCCCAAAGTGCGTGGAGAGATGAAACGGCCGAGGGTGTGTCTACCCTGAGTGTTGAGGAAACGCGCTGGCGAGGGAAACCTGCGAGTTCCGCAGTAAAAGCGTGACAGACTATCAAACTAGATTCGGATAAAGTTTGATCAATATCAAGAGAAGAGATTGAGGTTTTGGTTTTTTGTCAATATCCTTTTTTTAATCATAATGAATTTCAAACATAAATCATTTTTAATTTTTTTTGACATATTCATTATGTATGAATATTATATTTCATAATTATTATAAGACCGCGAGGGGGTTCCCCACACCAGCATAACCAGTTCTTGAAAATTGTACAGAAACATTTAACGTAAATAGTATTATGGAAGTATTAAATACTGTACAACATCACTGTACTACTGAACATATTGAACAGTATTGGCCGAAATAATAGAGCGCAGTAGTGTGTGGCAAGCCCTCGTGATGTGCATAGTCTTTGCTCTGACTGTTTGTTTTTTGCGGTTGATTTCCTGTCCGATAACTAACAGCAGGCTCTGTCTCACTCGGAAGAATTTGGTATTCAAAACAAACCTGTTGCTAGAGGTTGCTGACAGCATCCTGTCATCAACCTCTATTGGAGCACCGCCGTGCAAGTCGTCACACGCCGACTGCCATCACGATGGATCAACAAAACGCAGATAGCGATCTCATCTGATAGGTCTATGAATGTAGTTCACCACAATGAAGGGCAGGTCTGTGCGTCGAAAAACCTAAATAGGATGCTACCGCCAACAGCTCCAGTAATCATGTTGACTATGCAAAATACCTGATTGTGATCGGTTAGACCACGGATGGGCTGCCTGAACTATATATATATATATAACTGAACTATATATAGTTCTTATATTTTTTCTTAAATTATATATAGATTAACTATATATAATTTTATTACAGAAAACTCGATCAACAAAAACCGTACCTTTCAGTCAAAATGAGAAACAGTATCTGTTCATAGAATTCAAAGGCCCCCCAGACCCCCTGTCCATGATTACGCCATGATGAAACACATTTCATCACCAGCCACCTCTGATACAGACATATGTCTACGCATAATTTGTTCTTATTTTTAATTATTTTGCAGCTTCTCTCACATCCGATCAGGTGAAGAGCGCAGTCATGTGGCCCTCTGATGGTGATGATGAAAACTTTTGGCCCTCGTCTATATCATGAAAGTGACCGATCCCATTTGCAAGCTAGAGCCTGCAAAAATCAACCTACTGGCGCCTGCCACAACACAGGCCAGCCCAGGCCACCGTAGCCACTGGAGAGCGAGGGGTGGGAGAGATGTTCCGTTGGTTGCAATAAGCCCACTCCGCTAACTGCTAGCGGGTCCTACACGCTGGACCTTTCATTTCAACATCAATTCATATCAAGAGATATTGTATCTCAATAGCCGTTTCTCAATTCGCGTTCTCGTGTGTTCTCGTGTACTTGCGTTCTCGATAAACGTCATCAGTGGTAGCCCAAGCACTGTTCCAATTCCAAGTACGCGAGAACGCGAGTACTGTCGTAAAACCCGGAAGTGTTCTTGATGCGTTCTCGATGAGGCCGTTCCACCGAGGACGCGTCGGAGGTGACTCGTGTGGACTTGGGACCGTTAAATATCCCAGAATGCATCATCGAGTCCGCTGCTGTTCCAATTGCAGAGTGCGTACTCGCGTTCTCGGAAGTCTGTACTTGAAAGTCTGGACTTGCCAAGTACGTACTTCCAAGTCCGCGAGTACGTAGTCCGCGTACTTGGTATTGAGAAACGGCTAATGGGACCTTCCTGGTTAAATAAAGGATTTAACGGTTCTGAAACGTTAAATCCTTTATTTAACCAGGAAGGTTAAATAGGGGGTGGGGGGGGGGGGGGGGGGGCGGTCCTCACCCGCTTGCTCTCGTCCGTTGGGCCGCGTGGCCACCAGGGCCATCTGACAGCGGGCCGCCAGCAGCAGGGCGCGCCCTTTGTCCATGATGCCGCCGTGGGCCAGGATGGGCTCCAGGGCCTCATGCAGCACGCTGAGCGCCTGCTCAGGGACCCCCAACATCAGCTGGGAGGAGAGACCGGACAGACGCAAGAACGGCACATTAAGGGGGGAGTGGGGGGAGAGCCACTGCAAGAACAGCACATTAGGGGGGGAGTGGGGGGGGAGAGCCACCGCAAGAACAGCACATTAAGGGGGGAGTGGGGGGGGGGGGAGCCACCGCAAGAACGGCACATTAAGGGGGGAGTGGGGGGAGCCACTGCAAGAACAGCACATTAAGGGGGGGGGGGGGGGGAGCCACTGCAAGAACAGCACATTAGGGGGGAGGGGGGGGAGCCACTGCAAGAACAGCACATTAGGGGGGAGGTGGGGGGGGGAGCTACTGCAAAAAGGGCACATTAGGGGGGAGGGGGGGGGGGGGGGGAGCCACTGCAAGAACGGCACATTAAGGGGGGAGGGGGGAGAGCCACCGCAAGAACGGCACATTAAGGGGGGAGGGGGGGGGGGAGCCACTGCAAGAACAGCACATTAAGGGGCGAGGGGGGGGGAGAGATTCACATGCCACCTTCTGCTCTTTCATCTCTGCATCCGTGAAAATCGATAACACTGTAGATGTTATTGCGGCGGTTGTTGTTGTGGGGGGGGGGGGGGGGGGGGGGTGTGCAGACCTGGGTGAAGGCCAGGTGGAGGAGGGTCCTGGAGGCCAGGGCCTGGAGGTGGTGCTGGCGGGACAGGGACAGGGCCTGCAGCAGCAGGGGGAGCCCTGTGGAGAAGTCGGACGACTCCCAGTGGAGCTCCGCCGTGGAGAGCAGGACCCTGGAGGAGGAGACACGCCAGGCCCACAAGCACACACCCGAGATGTTACCACACACGCACGCACACGCACACACACACACACACACACACACACACAGTCCTACCTGATGATGGTCTCGGTGCACCTGCTCTTCTCACAGTGCACCTGGAGCTTCTGCAGGATGCCGTACGCCTCGGTGGTGCGGCTGAGCGACTTCAACACCTGGGCCTTCCTGCGGGGCGGGGCGGGGTGGGGTTAGGGGGGGGTGGGGGGCGGTCAGGCTGCACACTGTGACCAGAGCAACAGCCATTGCCAGACGGGTGGGTGGGGGGCACGGGGTGGGGGTGGGGGTGGGGGTGGTGGGGGTGGGGGGTGGGGGTGGTACCTGTAGAGACCCTCCGTCTTGTTCAGGGCCCTGATGGCGGGGACCAGAGGCTGGGCCAGGTGGTACTTGCCGTCATTCATGTGCTTCTCAAACTGGATCTTCAGGTCACACAGCATCCAGAGCTGAGCGGAGAACGCAAAGGAGGAACCACAACGCAAAGGTTGATTATATGAAAGGAGTCCAACGGTATTTAGTCTGAACTAAAAGGTGGGCGGTTTCGCGTGGCAGAGCCCAACCCCAACCCCCCCCCCCCCCCACCCGTGGAGCCTGTGTTCAGCAGTCTGTCGTCTGTGTCGCTCCACTCACCTTGGCGTGTTGCGTGTGTGGAGGGAACTGCTCCTTGAGGTGCTTGAAGATCTCTGTGGTGGCCCCATAGAGGCCCTGCAACACAACAAAACACCCACAACAACATCAACGAAAGACATGAAGAGATGAGATGCCCCTCCCACTCCCTCAACAGGCCCAGACATAAGAGAGAGCCTGCTTCATTAATATCCATTACCTTTATAGCTCCACTAATGGATATATAACAGATGTGGCAGGGGTAAGCCAGAGACAGACAGACAGACAGACAGCGAGAGAAACAGAGAGAGACAGACAGACAGCAAGAGAAATAAAGAGAGAGAGAGACAGTAAGAGAAAGAGAAAGACAGACAGCGAGAGAAAGAGACAGGCAGTGAGAGAGAGAGAGAGAGACAGTGACAGACAGTGAGAGAGAGAGAGAGAGAGAGAGAGAGAGAGAGAGAGAGAGAGACAGACAGACAGACAGACAGACAGACAGACAGACAGACAGACAGACAGACAGACAGACAGACAGACAGACAGACAGACAGACAGACAGAGCGTTACCTGCTCAGCGTGCAGCTCGGCCAGGTGGCACAGGGCCACGGCGAAGGCCTCCGTGTTGTTCTGCGTGACGCCGAAGTTGACGGGCTCCAGACTGCTCATGTTGAGCAGCAGCTGGGCCTGCTGCTGGGCCATGGTGCTGCAGGGGAGCAGAGCGGAGATCAGTGCATCGTGGAACACGGCCGCCACCGTACCAACACCAGGCACACTCTGGTGGCTCCTCCGCGCAGGTGCATTGAGACAGGGAGGCTCAACATTTGTCTGCTATATAAAACATATATTATATACATACACACATAAAACTAACTAAAGTGGAAAGTAACTTGTCATTATGTTGAGTTAGAAACGACATCTGACCTGGGGCTTTGACACTAGACATGCTTGCAACACATCTATGTATGAATGTCAATGGATAGGACGAGGGGCGGTCGTAGAAGTAGTATCAGAGTGATTGCAGTAGTATCGTTACTCTGTTTGCTCATCGATAGATTGGCTTGTTAAACAGGTTTGAGATGTGAGTCGTGGGCAATGGAGGGAATCGGAGGGACAGCATGGGGGAGGGAGGGCGGGGCATGGGGGAGGGAGGGCGGAGCATGGGAGGGAGGGCGGGGCAGTACCGACCTCTTGCCGTACATCCTCCATATGGAGATGGTCTGCGCCAGGCTGATCTCGATCAGCTCCGACAGACTGTGCTTCCAGTGCAGGATATCCGTGTCCTTCAGCGCGTCCATCAGCTCGTGGGCTGACTTGCCCTGCACCGCCCCCTGCTGGACCAGCGACTGGATGCCCAGAGAAGCCAAGTACTGGAGGAGAGAGAGCAGTTAATGAGCGGGGATGGAGAGTTGAGCACATACTAACCGTGTCATTATATGTTGCATTTTAACTAACATCATCATCATCATCAGCACCATCACAGCGGTAGTAAAGGGCAAAGAGTAAAGAGTGTGGGTGGACTTAAAAGGTACAATATGCTTCACTTTAAAAAGTGCTCTCAAAACACATTGTTGTGTAGACGCAAACTTTAAGGTGATCAGTGATCAGGGCTCAATGCTAAATCTCCTTAGCAGCATAAAGAATTATGTCAAAAATAGTTTTTAGGGTGGGTGAGGTTTTGAGAGACCATTAATGAGTACATATTAAAGCAGTTAACCTGTAAAGTGTTAACTGCTTTAATAGTGTGCTGGAGTGTGACGGTTCCGCTTTAAAGGGCATGATATGTCACGTCTGCAACCAGGGGTCACGCAATGAAGACCCCAACAAATGATGTCGTTTGATGAGGCTGTGAAGTAACGAGGGATCATGGGAGTTGATTTCCTCACCACCATTAGCTGGGAAAATGTATGTCAGAAATCCTTCAGGGACGAGTTGATTAATTAATTAGGTTTTGTTCATTTTGTTATTTTCATTTGTCATTTCCATCTCGAATCATCCCCTCAAGTAACATAACATGGACTTGCTAACGCAGCATTAGATGAGTATACCACCCAAACAGACAATGGTTATGTGTGGCAGCCTATTTATCCAGGGGCAAAACGATCATACTGAAAATACCTAAAGTGGTTGTACCTTACACAACATACATTACATACATACATTACATTACATAACATTACAGAGTATCCCGCTATACGACAGCAAACAGCAGATGAAGAACTGCGTGGACAGTGGAGCTGTGGGGAGGTTGTAATGCACATAGATTGTACATAATAAAGGTTCAACTGATGGTGGAAACTACTGTGGACTTCATTCACACCAAAAAAGTTTCCTATTCAGATTTGATTTTGAATTAGCAGCAATTTCCAGCATCCGTCATATGGATTTGGGAACTCAGGATTGATTATATTAATGAATTTGGCCAGCCGTCTTCCCTTCGGGGGAAAAGCCTACATCAATCCCTCCCATGCATGGACATGTTGTGGTTCAGAGGGAGCCCGGAGAGGGCATTAACAGACGGTCCGTTAGTGTGGGGGAGAGAGAGAACCAGGGATTCCGTGGTGTGAATTAAACTGATCCCATCAACTGGCTGCCTTTCAAAATCTGATTCCATATGGTCTGTCTGGTGAGAGATTCAATGTGTTGTTTGAAGCCCTACAATGAAATAAGAATGAGGTATTTTAAATATTTAAAAAAATGTAAAACAAACATCAATGTACGGGTCACCCTATCGATCGTGAAGGTTGTCGTTCTCTCGGACAGATAAAAAGAAATCTAAATAAAAATGACCCACTGAGTCATGTCTATTGGTAGGAAACACTGCATTATCAAGTGGCTGGCATGAGCCACTTGTCCAAGTAGCACATGGCAGTAAACTGGATCAATATTGAAATATCATATCAATCAAGTAGGTCTCTGCGGAATTACTGATTTCACGTGTTTGCCCGGAGGTTAGGGGGGAGTATGAGGCTATTGACGTAAACAAAATGCAACGGACCGTAACCGTGAATACCAATAAAGATTTCTCTGGCATTTCTCTCGCATTAAATATTACCAATGGCCATGACCTTTAAGGCATCGAGAGTGAGGTTCACCCTCACTCCCAACATTCAGACATTCCACTCCATTTTCAAAACAGCACGCTGCTTTAAGAAAGGTGTACACACAGCGGGACGGCAGGACCCTCCCTCCCTACCTACCGGCAGGCAGAAGTGGGCGGCCATCTTCACCGAGTCCTCGGTCAGCACCGAGCTGTCGGAGCCCTTCATCTGCTCCAGTGTGTAGAGCCAGCTCTGGAGAACGGAGCAAAACACAAAAGACATGTGAAGAAGAACCACCACAGAGGTGGCAAACTTGACTGAGACTTAGTAACTGATGATAACGGATATTGTGGTTTTATTTACCAGGCAGTGCTGTAGACACACGTGGTCGTTGGACTCCTGGGCGATGCGGATAGCCTCTTGCAGAGCGAGGTCAGCCTGTTGACTGAACGCCCATACATAAGTGTGTAAAGGGGACCCACTTTACACTACACAGTGACTCAACATGACTACCAAGTCCTTTAGCAGAAACATTTATCCAAAGTGAATTCAGAATCGTGTCATTCAAAAGCAAGTAGGGGTTAGACATCTTGCTCAAGGATCGTTCAAGGGTAGGCTGTGGACACTGGGGATCGAACCCGCGTACCTTTGGGCAGAGAGTCGAACCCCCCCTGTACTCACTAGTGGCCGAAGCGGCAGTGGAGGCTGGCCAGGTTGAGAGCGGCGTAGCGCAGACTGCGCCCGTAGCCCTCGTCCCCGTTGCTCTTGCCCTCGCTGCCGGACAGGATGAGGCGGTCGAAGTAGTGCAGCAGGCTGTGGGTGGAGATGTAGATGTCCTGGACGCGCATGCTGTTCAGGTAGTTCAGGTAGTGCTGGGGGGGGTGGAGGCGGAGGAGGAAATGGAGGATGAACTAGGGCGTAGGGATAGATGTATCACCGTATCGTGTGCTGGGGCTCTGTGTGCAGTTATTGAGGGTATGCCTTTATTTCTAAATTATTTTTATATAACAACAACAACTATTACAACTACAACTACTACTACTACAACAACAATCTGTCTTCAGGTCTATCTGTTTACAGTCTTCCAGTTAATGCTGCACAGAAAGCAGAAAAGATAATGCCTCCGATAATTCAGTAAAGTAGTCTGTCCATTCATAAGAAACTGTACCGAAAAAAACAACAACACCACCACCACCAACTCCTGAGCGACGTGTGTTAAACTGAGGTGTGTGTGGCAGTGGGAACAGAGTCTCACCGCTTCAGCAAAGTCAGGGTTGAACTTGAGCATGTTGTTGAGCTCCTCCTGGAGTGCGGCGGGCCTCAGGGCCTTGTTGTCATCGTTCTTCAGCAGGTATGCCTTGGAGGAGGAAGGTTTTTCATAAGCTGTAGTTTACTTTTTACCCCTGAGATAGGCTTCCCCTAGTCCAGGGTTCCCCAATTAAGTTTTGCCAGAGGGCCAAATTTGGTCAAGCATGCCACGCCAAGGGCCGAGATATCGTTACATTTTTTTAATTCGCCGTTTTTATGTGCACATTTTGCTTTAATTATTACTATAATTATTAGTAGTAGTTGAAAATACCCTGTGTTAGGAGTCACACAATAATGCTCTCTTGAAACAAAATTTGTCCAAAACCTACCATTAATTTATTAAAATGCCGCTGGAACATCAGCAAACAAAAAGTCCAGCAAACAAACACGCACGCAGTGCAGCAGCCCCAAACATAAAAACTTAAATAGCATCAGCACAGTGTGTCTTCAACAGGGCATTGGGCCTGGTGCCATCCATCCAGATCAGTGTGTGTTCACATCCACTCTCTTCCCCTCTCTATATGTCTCTCCCTCCCTCTCTAAGAGACACAGGAAGATTTTAGTTAGTTAGCTTTAAAATGTGATACCACAATGTCTGACATTAGTTTTAAACTTTTTAAATATGTGTAGCAAATAACATCAGTCTGTAAACAACAACAAAAAAAAAATGTACATGTGAATGCCACTGGGTCAGCGCGGGCCGGACATTTGGCTCCTGCGGGCCGGATCTGGCCCGCGGGCCGCTAATTGGGGTTCACTGCCCTAGTCTGACCCAACACGTTGCTTTTACCAGGTTAGCCCCCTTACTTCTGTTGACAGCCAGCCATTGGTCAATCAAGACGCCCATCTCAAGTTTTGAGTCTTGTTGGTCTTGTATCAAGACCAATCTGCCCAATCACAGCTTAAGCGCCACCCATGACTTGTGGTTGTCCCGCCCACACTGAAGGTACTTACTCCACCACCTGTCATTTATAACTCCACCGTTAAAACAACCCCGCCCCCCCCACCACGATCTTACTCACCTGTTTGGCAAGAAAGTATTCCGCTTGTTTCTGTGAGAGGGGACCTCTGCTGACCGGATCTTCATTTCTAACACAAAGGGCCTCGTTAACAACCAATCAACCAACAGGTACACTTTAAACCAGGCCTATTCAACTAGTGGCCCGTGGGCCGAATATGGCCCTTCTTAATTTTTTTCTGGCCCACAAGAGGTTGCTTGCAAACCAAAAAGAAATTATAAAAAAAAGTATATATATTAATTTTATAATATAAAATTATAAAAAAAACAACAAAAAAAAAAACACGCTTCAAGATGTCTCTCTCCAAGCAAGATTAAAAGTGAAGAAGTGACAAGTTTATTCCATGTAGTAGTACTATATCTATTAAGTTAACACTGCTTTAAGTACGATTTATTTGTAGTGATTCATTGACACAGTTTTACTCTGTGTGTGGCCCATGAACCCCCAGTGGTTTTCTTTTGGCCCACTTGTTAAATTGGTTGAATAGCCCTGCTTTGGTTCAGCTCCACACTTGCATAACTTAGCATTAACATCAAGTCAGACCGATTTTGAACCTGATAATGAAAAGCATCACTAACCGAAGCTCTGATATGAGCAGAGGGGAGTCCAAATCCCTCTCCATCTTGTCCCCGACGGTGTCTTCAGTACTGGTGAGGTCCATGTCAGAGTCATCGGCGGCAAAAGTCGGCACCTCCATCTGCCCATCGACTGGCTTGGCGTAGTAAACGTGATAGTAGTGCTGCAAGGACTTGTACAGCTTGTACACCTGGCTAAAGGATAGCTTGTTGTAGGCTAGGAGCATGTGTCTAATAAACAGACCTAGGAAAGACGAAGCGTTGGTCGTTTAGGAATAAAGACAAAGAATATGGGTCTAAAGAGGCATTTCAAATAAGGACGCATACTAAACTCACCGACAACACTTGTTTTATATGCCTCTGAGTCAAAGGCAGAGAAGGGAGTAGGTAGGGTTGTGAAGAAGAACTCCATGTCTTTAAGTTCTCCATCAGCCATCTCATGCAACCTTTGATGATATGTGAAAACAAATGTCACACTACAAACTGCAGATGGAAGACTAAAGCTGAGACACATACATGAAAACATTAGTGTTACCTGATTTTTACAGCGAATGCAGTCTGAGGGCAACAATCTTCTACAGTTTTGAGGAACTGGCCAAGAGTCAGGTCTGGACCCTAATGATGATCCCAAAACGAAAAGCAGCCTCATGTAACGAGAACCATTGTAGTATTGTGGAAAACTTGCATATCACCTAATGCGTGCAGTGTACCTGTTGTAAGGGCAAAATCAGTTTGTTGAGCCGTCTTCTTTCTTGCAGAGCGATCTTGGAAGTAGTCATCTCGTACAGCAAGGCAAGGACGGAGATTTTGTACGGCGTCACCCAGTCTTTAATACCGAACACATTGGCGTGAACTACTCCATTTGTCATCATGGGGTTGAAATATAAACTCTCGTGTACGCTTGCCATTTTTTAAAAGTGACACGATCTTTGGCATACAACGAATTGTTGATGTGCGAATCTCTGATGACAGATGGTCTGGTTTGCAGCCCTGAGATGAGCTAGTTGGCCACCAAGCAGCTCCAGGAAGCTAAACCACTTGCATTGAAAGGACCGCTTGCAAGGTAAAATAAAAATATAATGATACATGTACATACAAGTCACACAGGAACGGAAGTCACTTTGCTGGTATCATTTGTATTTCATGTGTTGATACAAAAATGTGTCGCTTCGAAAAACCCTCCTGTCCATTTTGAAATACGTCACATATTCCGGAAGCCCGACCAATCGAGCGCAGAACACTCGATATGCGTTATCCTTACTTCACCATAGACCAATTCAAACATACATATATAAGATGCCATGCATGATAAGTATGTTCAATTGAATTTCATCTAAAAAAAAATATACGCATACGCATACACACACATAATTATATCAATTTGATTGATTGATTTTGGATTTATTTTTATTTAAGTGTTCCTAACGCAGATTCAAACAGCTGTAGGCTTCCTGAATACAAAAAATATACAATACGATACGAATTTGCATTGATTCGGCAATATCTATGAAGTAATAGTTGTGGGTAAATGAAAGTTGCGCGAGAAAAACGCAGCTCTGCTCTGGCCACCTTGTGCGCATCTCCCCCGCAACGCGTTGCCGTTGGTGGATTCACAACACTACCTCACTGTCAGCCGCACCAGGGGGAAGTGTTGCCAGATTGGGCCAGATTTCCCTTTTTGCAACACTGGCCTCACTGGCTGCAGCGCTCTACAGCCACAGTGTTGCCAGGTTGAGAGGGAAATCTGGCCCAATCTGGCAACACTGCACAGTGCACACCAGAGGCCGGAGCAGCAGCGCGCCCCGATGGGTCCGGGCACCGAGAAGAGGGGCAAGGCTAGGCTAGCTCGAAAGTGAAGCTACTCGTCGCAATGACCGGACCGTCCGTCTGCCCTCCCACAGTCCACACACTGGAGCTGCGATGAAGGTCCGCTTCTACGTTTGTGATTATGTTTGTGTGATCTCAAACCCCCGCTGGCCCGAGACGTGTTGTGGTCCTGTTAGCTAGCAGCAGGCAGCTCCCGCAGCTCCTCTTAATGTTGTTATGTCGGCAGGTTCAGCTGACGGTGGGATTAGTGACTAGTGACTAGTGACTACCCAACAACTAGATACACACAGGTAGATAAACACTGCCTACTAGACAGATATGATTGTATGTGTTCTCGTGAATACACTCATTTATTATGGGTGGTTTGGCACGGACTCTTATTAGCAAGTAGCAGATATCATGTAGAATGTTTGTATTGCATTTTCCAGAGATAATCTTTTTAATACTGTTTTTTTTCACTGTATGCTTACTAGCGAACGCAAAAGTTACTAGCTGGACAGTGACTGTGTCGTACAGGCATTTGTTTGAATGATATTGGTCTGTGTCTGGGGTGTCTGGGGGCTGTTTAATATATTTTACAATGTTTTTTGCATGTATCTAACTTCTGCACTGGGTAAATGACAACCCTTTTTTTCAATAAATATTCAATGTGCGTGCAGTCATTTGTGCCTGTTACCTTCAAGACACGACAGATCGGCCTATTAATATTTCAGATAGTGCTGCTTTTTTTGGATCGCAGGGATCTGACTTTGCGTGGAGCACGAAAGGACTCGAACACACCAGCATCCAAACACATGACAGGTTTTGTTTTGTGTCCGTCAGGCAGGGGCCTCGTCCATGTGGGCTTCATGCTGTGGTCTGCTGAATGAGGTCATGGGCACGGGGGCAGTGAGAGGCCAGCAGCCGGGCTTTGGAGCAGGTGCTGGACCCTTTCGCTTCGCGCCTAGTGCGGGATACTCGACGTATCCGCCGACCGCCTCGGGGAGCCCAAGTCTTGTGTGCAAAGCCTGTGGCCAGGCCTTTTCCGTTTTCAGACGCAAGGTAAGGTGGCTGGACTCCGTTGACGGCAAGCATGATTAAGACTTTGTGGTTGGACGTGTATCATATTAATTACAAGCAAGTACAAGCATTTACTTAATTGGTTGTACACTAGAATTGTGATCAAAATACCTTAATGAGGACACATTTAGAGTTTAAAACGAGAATCCCTCACTTAAGCCAGCCAGCTATAGATCTAATTGATGTAACGCATGTGTAAAGATGTAATAGTCTTCGGCCCATGTCTCAAAGTATTATAGAGCATAGTTCTCACATGATGTTGGAAATGCCTGTTTTATCATTTGGCTTTTCTAGAGACTGATGTAATCCTATGGGGGTCTCTGATGCCTTCGTAACAAGCACTATTACGTCATCAGTCCCGTACTGGGCGAGGACAACTTGAACCCTCAAACAAAAGGGAATACTTGTTAGTGATGCTGGCCGGCCTCTATAAGTTGATGCAGAAGTACCACACTCTGGTCTTAGTGAGTGTATTGGAGTGATCCTGCTCTTCATAAAGCCTGAAGCTTTCGAGGTGTCAACTCCGAGCTCTGGACCTCACAATCCTGCTCCCATATCATGCATGCATGCATGCATATGCTATAGCGTGCATGCTGTCGGAGCATGTTTGTCTGTTCATGTGAGAGCATGAGCAGGGTTTGTCACTTTTGAAGACATCTCTGTCTCTCTCACTCCACCTCTCTGGAGGCAAGAGCAGATGAGGATTGGAAAAAGGCTGTGACTGTGATGACACTGAGGTGCTTCCACAACACTTACTTTTTGTCCTCATAGATGGACTATAAGCATGTTTTTAGCTCCATGATCACGGTTAAGTTCACGCATGAACCGCATCGGTCATGCACCGTCTACCTCAATTGGTTCACAGTGTACTATTCTCTCTCTCTCTCTCTCCCTCCCCCATCATCATCACACCAGCACGTCTGCTGCGACTGCAAGAAGTGCTTCTGCTCGCTGTGCTCGCTGCTCCAGGAGGGCCTGCGTGTCTGCGCCACCTGCAGCCTGCTGAGGGCCACCGCCTTCCAGCGGCCGCAGCTCATGCGGCTGCGCGTCAAGGACCTGCGGCAGTACCTGCTGCTGCGCGACATCCCCACGGACACCTGCCGCGAGAAGGAGGACCTGGTGGACCTGGTGCTCTGCCACCGCCGCTCCGAGGGGGAGGACGTCCACCAGCACGAGGCGACGCACCGGCCGGACCCCCACCACCACCAGGACCGCCATGACACCTCCGCCGGCCTCCGCCCCCGCTCGTCGCTCGCGCCGCCGGCGGCCCCGGTCGCCACGGCGGCGGCGTCGGAGCTCTCGGCCCTCCCCGCCCCCCCCCGGGATGGGCCGCTCAGCAGGGGGCACGGCTCAGACAGAAACCAGGTGAGCAGCCAGGCGAGCAGCCCCACTCCGGAGTGTTGCCTCGTCGCAGGCAGGAAACACATTAGATAGTGGGAGGAGCGTTTTAAATTTAGCATTTAGTGTTGGCAGAAATAACTGCCTTTTTCAGCTCTTTTTTTTTACCGTTCTTAAAAGTGCTGCAGGGGAGAATTAAGCATTGTAGTTTAATTTGAAAAGCAATAGCCATCTGCCAGCTAGTGAAATGTGCTCTGAGAATATCTATTTTCGATTCGATTTTGATTCTTGGTTGCTAATTAACAGATCTACTCCAGTACAAGTATGTACTGTATAAGATGATATTTGATAAGATTTATGTTTGGAAAAGCAACATCAACTGAAACCTAAGACAATATATGTATATTTGTAAATATCAGTTCTTGTACTTGTACCTACTTATATGGAGCTCCTCTTAGCGAAGCTCTTCTATGAAAGGAAAGCATTTTATTTCTCAGGGTATCCACGACCTTATCCTGATCCTAGCAGTAGTCTTGGTTTTCTGTGCTGCACACCAATGTCAAGATGTTGATCTTCATTATGGTCAAGCAATATATACAGTTTAGGTGCGCGTGTTTCCGATTGTGGTGCAGGATCAAATACTGCACACTCATGCAGTATGAGATGGGCTTTTTTGTGTTTGTGGTGCAGGATTACAAAACACACTTATGGTAGGATGCGTTTCTGTTTATTGTGCAGCACTACATACTTCCCACTAGAGTTTAGGTGCGTTTGTTTCGGGTTGTGGTGCAGCATTACCTACAGCACACTCATCTTAAGGTGTGTTTGTTTTGTTGTGCAGGACAACGGCGACGCCACATCTGTCTCCCTCCTCAATTTGGACCCCATTGACTCCACTCCTGAGGTGATTCATTGATTTTATCAATCTACTTTTACGATCCTTCTTGACGAAGTGGACATAAAGAAGAGTGCCATGTAAACACTTTGCAGTTATGTACCGTTCAGTGGTTTCAGTACAGAGTGTGTTCATCAGGGAAACATTCATTTAGGGCATTTAGCAGAAGCTTTTATCTAAAGCGACATTTGCCAGAAGAAAGAGAAATGACAATATATTGCTGTCTGTAAAGTACAGATGTTAATAGAACCAAGTGCCAAGCACCAACAATTGCTAGGTTAACCCATTAACCAATTTTTAAGTTCCCGGACGTACAACATACAATAAATGCGTTCATTAAGTGCCAGGACGTACAACGTTCAATAAGTGCGTAAGGGGGGGGGTTGCTATGCAGAGTAGCTGAACAAGTGAGTCTTGAGTCTTTTGCGGAGGCTGGTGAGCGGCTCTGTGTCATAGGGTTCACCTGTCGGTCTGTGGCCCCTCCCCCTCCCCAGGTGACCCCTCAGGCGCGGCGGCGGGCCCGGGCCTCGCTGTCGGACCTCTCGGCGGCGCGGGACATCGAGAGCCTGTCGGTGCGGCAGCTGAAGGAGATCCTGGCCCGCAACTTTGTCAACTACTCAGGGTGCTGTGAGAAGTGGGAGCTGGTGGAGCGAGTGAGCCGCCTGTACCGGGAGACGGAGGAGAACCAGAGGTCAAGTGGGTGTTGCCGTCCGCCCTTCCTGTCGTCTCACCCTGTGGCTCCGTGCTGTGCTTCCATGTTTGGGATTCACTGTTTGTTCAGTGTTGTGTGCGGGGCTGCACGATGTATCGTTTTCGTCTTGAATTCTGTCTGATATAAACATAATTGACTCAGATTTAAGGGTTCTTGGATACACACGTTTGTTGTAGGGAGTGACATGCAGGCTCTGCATGCACAGCCAACAAAGTCAATCAGTTTATGATCAGACAATCAAAGCAGTCGTTGACAGCCCCCGTTAGTCGTAGAACAAAACTCAAGAATGAGCCAGCAGAAAGATTTAATTCCGAAGAGAACAACGTCAGTTGTATGGAATTATTTTGGTTACAGAAAAGACGACGTTGACCAAAAACAGGAACTTTGTCCAGAGTGCATTGTCATTGTTGCCACAACAAAAGGCGACAAGACAAGTTTCTTTTTCCATTTAATTTGCACCATAAAGCTCAATGAGTGTTTAACGCTACAAAATCACCCCAATCATTATACAATGATACATTTTTATTTTATTTTATTTTATTATTATGTATTTTTCGCAATACGTACCGCAGAAAGACAAAAGTATCACAATACGATTTTTTTCCAATATTGTGCAGCCCTAGTTGTGTGTGTGTGTTCTTGCTTTGTTGTTGACTAATGAGACCATGAAAATCTATATTTTCTTAAACACCAGATTTTCAAAGGTACAACATGTAACATTGACACAAAAAAATGCCATTAATTAATTAATCCCATTAAAATGGAAGCCGCTCTCCAAATTCACAAACCACAATACTGGAATGAGTGGTCTCATGCCGGTTGCCAGGTTGAGACTCTGAACGAACCAAGTCGCAAGACGGGCCGAGTGCAACATGATATTTTGAGAAGAGCGCAGTCATTGTATTTGGACAATGACAAGCGACAGCCAGTCCTACACTGTAAGTTAATCAGCTGATGTATTTGTTTGCAAACCAGCTCATGTGGCAAACTAAAACAAACAAAGACAGGGAAGTAACATTTCAGACGAGAACTTACTGGCTGTACTATTGTGGTCAGAGAAGCCGGTATTTAGACAAAGCATGTTTCCTTTTATTGTACCTTTTTACCCTAAATGTTATTGTATGTACTGATCATATGCACCCCAATACTAACCGGAATAACAGTAATAATTTATACAGCAAAGTGAGTTGAAACACTATAACACACCTCCATTACATTTCCAAGCACAGTTGCATGTATCAATTCCATCAATTCCAAATGGCGTTATACTTTTGAACAATGTTAACAGACATCTTATTTTCCTTCAGTGGACAACCTGAGTGCTGCTATGACTGCAGGTAAGAAGCAGCTTATATTCTATTTGTGTGTGTTCGGTAGATTCTAATTAGCATGCACTGTAAATCCTATAATTATATAACAATTTAATTCCAATTTCCTTGTGAAACTTTAGTTCTGTTTTCTATTCAAATAGAACCATATATTTTAACCTTTGCAATAATGATGGCCTCTTTATATTATAGCTATATCACATTCCTGTTGACATCAATATAAGATGCATTGTAAGATGGCACTTTATTAATCCAAGACGGGGAAGTGCAGGAAAGTAGTGAGAATTAAAAACTAAATCAAATGAAAATTAGATAAAAGAACGATCACATGTACAGATGGCTGTGGAGGATTGTGGTTCGATCCTAGCATCTCAGCGGGGGAGCCGAACACCCTAAACATTAGAGACTATCCTTGATCTCTTGACCCTTCCCTGACCTTAACTTTATACCGGTGAAGGTTTGACTGATACTCACTGTATACCAGTGATGGAGTAACTGATACTAACTGTACACCAGTGAAGGGATGACTGATACTCACTGTATACCAGTGTAGGGTTGACTGACACTGACTACACCAGTGTAGGTTTCACTGACACTGACTACACCAGTGTAGGGTTGACTGACACTGACTACACCAGTGTAGGTTTCACTGACACTGACTACACCAGTGAAGGGTTGACAGCCATGCTCCAGCTGCTATACACCGGTTGAATGAGTGACGCACATTGCCTCACTTTATCCCCGAGTGCCACCTAACCTGGACTCTTGCTTTACCTGTCCCGCCCACTAGTGGTGGCGTTTCCTCCCCCTCCTCCTATCTGCAATGGTGTCCTCAGAGGTAAGGCACTAGTGCTCATAAGGCTCACTGTGTGCTGGTCATCGTGTGTGTCCGTCTCTGTGATTGGCCCCCTCCCATCGTCCTCCACTGACCATCACCGCTCACTGGGAACAGAGCCTTCATTCATTCACTGTCCCAGCACAACCTTTTGTTCCTCTGTCAAGTCCTTCCATGATTGTTGGTGATGTTTGCCAGTGGCCTGTTTTTAGTCTTTTAGCAGCTGCTTTTATCCAGTGGTCAAACGGTGAACAAGCTAAACATTTAATCAATATTGGAGGAAGTGCTAAACAACAACAACATCAACAAGTGATGCTGACCATGGTGCTAATAGCTATAGGGATCAGAGAAAGACAGGATGGTAATGATGCACTTGTGTCATCAAGCTGTCTACATTAGACTGTCCTGTTGCAGCAGAAGTTGAGAAGTCCCTAAAGGATATCTCTCCCTGCTCACGACTTAGTCGCGAACATTAACTGAGTTAATGTAGTCATTGTTGGGATAGAAGACCTTTAGAATACAATGGAGATTGTCACAATGAATGAAGCTTCTTCACTTCACTCCACTCATGACAGATGAGTCAAGAACATTGAGTGGTTTCTATGGAAACGCTATATCAAAAAAAAAAAATGCCATTCCTGCAGAGGGGCTTTCGGTTAGGCTGTCCTATCCACAAGCTTCACAGCGACGACGAGAGTACCCACTACAACTCTGGTTCCCTCTCCCTCCCTCTATGGCGATGGCATGCCACCCCCACAACAGCATCCTCATGACACCCTCCCTCACCCCACTGTTCATCATGAGGCCTTTTCTATATCGTCCCACCAACTCCCATCTGTCCTCTGTTCTCTCTCTCCCCCCCCCCCCCCCACTTCCTGCAGATGTCGACAAGGCTCGGCTGTCCGGCCAAGACGACCACCTGTGCCGCATCTGCATGGACGCCGTGATCGACTGCGTGCTGCTGGAGTGCGGTCACATGGTCACGTGCACCAAGTGCGGCAAGCGCATGAGCGAGTGCCCCATCTGCCGGCAGTACGTGGTGCGGGCCGTGCACGTCTTCAAGTCCTGAGCCTCCTACGCCGCACACACACACGCCGCCGCCGCCGCCGGCCCTTTCTCACCTCCACCTCGCCTCACCTCACCTCGCCTCACCTCGGGAGGTCCTCCCGCTCCTCCCGGGAAGAGCATCCTGGATCCCTGATTGGACGTCCGGGTTTACGTTTGGTTTCCTGCGTGTGAGCGCGTGTGCGTGTGCGTGTGCGTGTGTGCGTGTGTGTGTGTGTTCACCGAGCGTCTGTGGTCCCTGTCGAGAGACGACGATGGAATATCTGTCTATATATTTGCGAATTTAACTATTATAATAATAATCAATATAATGGAAAATTGTTGGTGGAATTGAAAGCGGTTTAGCTGATGTGACGTCGATGTTGGTTTCAGGATTAGGAACTTTGATTGAAGGAATCCACAGAAGATAAGTAATGTAGAGTCTGCTCCTTAACGAGTCAACTAACCCTATTGATGACGTGCTATTGATAATGTGCTTGCTCCTGAATGTGTTATTTTGTTTTACTTCATAATCCTACTAATGAGATCCACTTGAGATGAAGAATGTGTGGTTCTCGGCCCAGCGCCGTCTCTGTTTGAGAGCGGCTCTTCACTATACCACTGAGCCACCGCCACCGGATCACTCCTCTGCGCCCTGCTGCAACCGGGGCTCCGCGTCGTAGCGTGGATCACAGCTGAGACCCTGCAGGCTCCTAACGACACAAAGGACCTGGAAGGGGCGATGAAACCAGGTGCCAAAAAGACCTAAAGGGGTTATATTATGTGCGTGGGATGAGGCCCTTACAAGCCTTTTGAAAATCTGTACTTTTACTGTGATTTAGTGACATCTCAAGTGGTGTCCACCTAGATGCTGGATAGATGGGTCTAGCAGCCTACCCAGTGGACTGTAGCAGATGGTGCTTATCTACCCAGCGTACATCTAGGTGGACACTCCCACCAGTGATGTCACTAAAACACAGAAAAGGGCATATTTTAACGGTATATATATAGTATAACGGCTTGTAATGGCTTATCACACTCACACCTGGTGGCGTAATGTCACCCCTTTTTGTCCCGACAGTGCAGGCCAGGGTTGGTTGGTAGTGGTAAGCTGGAAGGCACCTTCCGATTTGTACACATTTTGTGCTAATTTCAGCAATGCTATCAATCCAGCGCAACACATGACCCCCATGACCTTAGCCGGGGTGTCAATGCTTAAGAGTTTAATGCACCAATGGCAGTCCCCCCAGCCTTTGGGGTTTGCAGAAAAGCTAATTATTTACATTACCAAAACATTGGTAGTGCAAATAATATCAATACCTAGAATGCAAAACAGACAGAATGCAGTTTTGCATTCAAAATGTGTAAATTTTGTTTTTGTTCAATATGGGATGTATTCTGATAAGGAAATGTTATAGGGATGCATTATTTATTTGCTTGGTTTCATATTTTGTGATCTCTGCATAATGGTCAAAGCCCTAGCGGTCTTGTGAGTGATGGGCAGCCACACTAGATGGCCCCGTCTCCAGTTCTCTCCCCTCAGAGGACACATCACATGGGGCACGTCTTATAGCAATACGCCGTCGCCCTATTGCCACCGTTTCAGCCCCGCGTTGATCCCCCAACCAAACAATACAACCGTAGTGCTAATTCACTTTCATTTACTATTCTAAAACGACGGTCAATGTGATTTTTCTCAGTAGTCTTCCATTTGTTTTGTCTGTTATGCACCGTGAAGGGAATTGGTAACATTGTTGTTTTTCTGTCCATTTATTCCACATTGTAAAAAGTATAAAATATATACATAAATATATATATATACATATATATATATATATAGCTTTGAGTTTACTGGCAGCTGTGGTACTAACTATACATGAAAAAAGTGACTTGCGGTACAGTTGCATTATACAAATCCATATCACTGAGATGTACAGATATATATTTTTTCTATTTGATTTAAAATGTGTAATATCAGATTATTAATTGTGTGTGTGAGAGGAAGTCTCGCTCTAAATGTTCCCTACGCCTGGGAGAACCAGCAAGACATGGCACTGTTGGGTATGCCACGTGGGGTAAAGGATTTAAAATATTTAGCACACACACACACACACCTACCTCCACAGGTGAACCAATATGGCCGTGTTTCCTCCCCTCCTCGTTAAATGCTCTGCAGTCTACTCCATGGTGCTGTCAGAAGGCGTGTCATGCGGCCAGTGACAGTGGCTGAGCATGTCGCCCTTTCCTTCAGACTCTGAACATCTGGTATTTGTATTTGGGAATGTTACAACTTTTTATTTTGGTAATTAAAGATTTTAATAAACATTCTTGCATCGCATTATTGTTAAGGGAAAGGCCGGGTGGGAAATGGACACATGTGTTGCTGGTCGTATCTGAATCAAGTATTCAACGCTGGTACAAGTGACATATTTTAATGAAATATCAGCACAGGGATGTTTTGGATTTACAAATATCAACAAGGTAAGCACATTCACGTGGGGTAATCTGAGCTATTTGAGCACAATACAAATCCCCACAAAAGGCCAAAATATATAAAAACTAGTACAAAATTTATAAAAAGCAAACCGATGAAAACTTGTAGCACTTGAAGTGCTTTTAACGTGTTACTTTTGTTTTATCTGTATGGCAGCATCACGTGGATGTGGTTTCACTGAAAAAAGTGACCTTGGACAACAGGAGTGTTTAGTCAATCAAGGCCTAAATGTCTTATAAAGAGCACACATGGGCCGTACTTTCAACAGTACTTTCCTTTAGACACCACACATTGGGTATCTAAATATAGGCTCGAACTAAAATAGAAGTATTTGCAAATATGTTAGCCAATTCTGTGTGAAACATGTATAAAATATGACACACTTAACAAAACAATAAATACAGAATACAAATCAATAAGTTAAAGTTGAAGATACAGGCAGACCTGACCCCCCCCCACCCCCCACACAGTCATTGGAGAAGACATTTCCTCTCAGTAATGGACATATATTCTAGTTTTTCTTTAAGTATATTTATGGAAATACATTCTGGATATTCAATAAGGATTTGTGATAAATTATTCAGATATCCATTACTGTACATGTGTTTTGCCTGTCCTGACAATAATAATTTCTGAAACACAATTTCAGAAACACTAATTTCAGAAACACAATGGCACATAAGAGACATAGTTGTTTTCAAGGCTAAGTGAAAAATAAAAGGGACAATATTTAGCTAAAATACATGCTTTATAATATATTCGGGTGAGGAAAAAGTTTCAGAAAGACAGGCTAAACTCATAAGACAACTTGTATAAAAATAATTTCCAAAATGTCAAGAACCAAAAACAAACGCCGCCAGACACTCAATTACAAGCAAAAAAAAGAAAAGAAAGGGCTACACTCCAAAAACACAAAAACATGCATCTTCCACCCCTCCTCCCCCGACCTTTGTCTGTCCAGCGCACACAGAGTCCATCGCGGAACGCAGCCCCCAGAACCGAACTGCGCTGGAGGAGTTCAATCGCCGTCACATCGCAGCAAAACAGGATATGATGAGAGAGTAATCCACAACTTGTGTTCTTCCACTTAGTGCAAATACAGTGTCCGCGTCCACGTGGGCCGCCCGAGGAAGAGAGAGAGAACTAGCTGATCTTCTGCAGCAGTCTCTCCTCCTTCAGCCCGAAGGGCACGCTCACGGACATCTCTGCGATGAAGCGCTCGCAGGCCATGCTGCTGACCTGCTTGCAGTAGCGCAGGTCGATCTGACAGATGCTGCCGCAGCGTTTGAAGAAGGTGAGCGAGTGGTCCGTCACCCGGTTACACACTGGGGGGGGGGGGCAGAGATCAGTTAGGATGAGGTGAGGCATGACGTTTCTACATTAAATCAAAGTGCATTTTCGGTTTTCTTGTGCCCCATCATATCGCACTATACCAGCTCCTAAATTAGAGAGGCTTGACATTTACATACTGTAACCAAAGTCACCATCTCGTTAAATGCGCAACTTAATTTGCAAAATACACAAATGGTCGCGCGGGCGTTGGAGGGCCGAAAGGGCATCGAGGTCAGAAGGACGTGAAGCAGGGAAATCAGAGGACGGGTCATTTGACTGTGTATAGCCTCTTCCAGGCCGGACAGGTACCCTGTCCTCCTCCCCCGACCGACCCCCTGACCCCCATCCCCCTCTCGCGCGGCCGGGCTCACCTGACAGGTTGATCTCGGTGAGCGAGTCCCGGGTGGTGGTGCCGGCGGCGGTCAGCAGGTTGACTGACTGGTCGTTGACGTGGTTGCAGTAGCTGAGGTCCAGGCGCGCCAGCTGGGGCATCTGGCGGCTGATGAGGCGCAGCGAGCTGTCCGTGATGTCCAGGCCCGCCAGCCGCAGCTCCACCACGTTGCGCAGCTTGCAGCGGTTGTCCAGCTGGCCTGATGGGACGGGACGGGACGGGAGGGGGGGGGGGGGGGGGGGACTGTGAGTAGGTCTCAGTGAGGAATCCCTCCTCCGAGCTAAAAGGCTGTTCAGTAGTTTGTAACCGAGAACCTCTGCGCTGTCTACCTCTATGTATCCTGAGCAAGAGGCCCTAACCCCTACCTGCTCATTAGTGATGACTCACTCACAAAGCCAAAAAAAAACAACACAGTGACTTTGGAGGAAAGAGTCTTCTAAAGGCCTAGACATGGTAACTAGTACCTCAATAGTACCCCTTTACACAGAGGGGTGATGGAGGGCTCCCTGATATTGTTTGTGTGCAAGTCAACAACAAAGCCTACGAAGTGTAAAAAAAACAAAGCTGTCAGGGAGAAAATTAGTTTCCAAGCCCTGCATGGATGCGTTCAGTGTTGACAGCTCTGGGAAGGGGGAGTTTGCAAAGAACGAACGTGTCGATTTCAGTCCGGCTGCAGCCTGTGTTTGGAGCCCATCCAGATATTAGTGGCTCCAGAAGCAGCTCAGCTTGGGTGAGTTCCCACCGGCGATCCTCTCTCAGCGTGGACTGGTTAACACGCGTACTGACCAGTTAACGCCTCACGTCCCCATCCCCTTCACTTCCTGGACTACCACCACACACACACACCACCCTCACACACACACACACACACACACACACACACACACACACACACACACACACACACACACACACACACACACACACACACACACACACACACACACACACACACACACACACACACACACACACACGGGCTACCTGGTCGGTTGTCCGTGGGGGGGGAGAGCAGGTCCCTCATCTGGGCGTCCTTCAGGCCCTCCACCCATTGGACGTCCAGCATGCGCAGCAGCGGGCAGTTGGAGGTGCAGAGGGCGGACACCGCCACCCAGGAGCAGCCACAGAGCTTCAGCACGCGCAGACCTGAAACCCCCCGACACACACACACACACACACACACACACACACACACACACACACACACACACACACACACACACACACACACACACACACACACACACACACACACACACACACACACACACACACACGAGTCAAAACAGGTCCTTTTGCACAAGAGACGTCTTCTTGTCTTGTGAATGGATTGCATTAGCTTTACAGTAACTGACCAAGCAGCAAGGCCCAAAGTACTAGCATCGCAAGGCACAGGATGATGGTGCGTTAGTTACCATGACAACAATATTACTAGTTATAATAATCATAATAAAGTCATATCACACATATTAAATAAACCATAATAGAAATCCCCCAGGATCTACATGATAATATACATTTCACCGTGTTGTACGCACAGACAGACAGACAGACAGACAGACAGACAGACAGACACACAGACACACACACACACACACACACACACACACACACACACACACACACACACACACCTGGCAGCCGGTTGATGAGCCAGCTGAGCTGCTTCTTGGAGATGTTGGTCCAGCTGAGGTCCAGCGAGGCGGGCTGCCGGCGGATCACGCCGCTCAGCATCAGCGGCGTGATGGAGGTGCAGCGGTTCAGGTCCATGGTGGTCCACAGCCGCTTGTCACAGCACCTGACGGACGGACAGACGGACAGACAGACAGTTCAGACCCCATGAAGTGAGGCCGGACGGGCGGACAGGCACCGCACCGTCTGCCGCCTGAGAGGTCTGGCGTTAGGAGGTCAACGCGCCACGTTGTTTTAGGGTAATGAATGTTTTATGAACAGAAATGCTTTCTACCCATTTGTCGTTCTGAAGACCTCTTAATGGTTAACACTGCTGCTACACAACAGGTCCGCCACACAATACCTTAACACACACACCTCACTTACTCATATTATAACATTCTCCCGGTGTCAACATCTGCTACAGTTCCCTGGCCGGGCTGTCAGACTGGTCTATCCAGCGTACAGCGTACAGTTGGACAGGATGGTCGTTTTTCATCATCATTGGCACACAACATCACCCCTTTAACCACCGCAGCAACATCAACAACAACAACAACAACAACAACAAGTCTGCTCAGGAGCTCTGAATTACACCCCCCCGCCCCCCCCCCCCCCCCCCAATGACATCCTATCCTATCCCCACCAGAGCGAGCGCGGCGGCGGCGTGCTCACCATCTGTTCCACGTCTTGCAGACCCGCATGCAGGCGCACAGCTCCTTGTGCGACAGGAAACCAAACACCCGCATCCACGGCTCCCGCTGCAGGGCGTGGGTGCGGCCCTCCCGGGTGGGCAGCCGGTCGGGCGGGGGGCTGATGGGCGGCGGCCGGATCACGTGGCGCTCCATCTGGACGCACTTGGGCGGCGAGTGCGGCGGCAGCGGGCGGGTGGTGGGCGTGCTGCGGTTGAAGCCCAGCGGCGTGATGGGGCTGGGGTAGAAGTGGCGCAGCTCCCACGGCGTGCCGCCGTTCATCTCCTTGGCGCGCAGGTGGGCCCGCTGGTCCCCCGGGTGGTCGCCGCCGCCGCCGCCGCCGCCGCCGCCGCCGCCGCCGCCGCCGCCGTGGTTGTGGTGGTGGTGGTGGTGGTGGTGGCGGAAGGGCTTCTTGGGCTCCTCGTTCTCGCTCTCGGGCTCCGTCTTGAAGGGCTGGCGGTTCTCGTTGGCCAGGCAGTCCTCCGTCTTCTGGATCTCCTGGTTCAGGGCCTTGCTCAGCTCCCGGCTCAGCTCCTTGTTGGGCAGCCGCCGCTTGCGCCGCACCTTGGGCCGCGGGCCCTTCTCCGGCGTCTCGCTGCCCCCCTCGCTGCTGGGGCCCGCCTGCGGGGAGCTGCACAGCGACTGGTCGCTGTCGGGCACCGGCGTCTTGACGGGCGGGGGCAGCGGGTCCGCCTTGTGCTCCTTGTCGTCCGCCTCGTCCCCGGGGCCCCCGGGGCCCCCGGGGCCCCCGGGGCGGCCGCGCCGCTCCGCCCCCGCCGGGCGGTAGTGGGGCTCCCGGTCCTCCTCGTCGTAGTCTTCCTCCTCCTCCTCCTGGTCCTCCACTTCCCTTTTGATCTGATGCAGGAGTTTGGGGAAGAAGGGCTCGTCCGATCTCTCCTGTGGGAGAGGGGGGGGGGGGAAACGAGAGCGGACCGAGCGTTAGCGGACGCCACGGCCCTCGTGGAGGCGCGACCGTCGCCGTAGGGAAACACCGGACCGTACCTTTTTGTTGACGCCCAGATCCTCGTACTCGTCTTCGTCAAAGAGCTTCCTCTTCTTCCTGAGCTTCTCCTCGAAGCGGGGCCGGCTCAGCCCGCTGGGGGACAGCATGGGGGGCTGCCGGTGGTGCAGCACCTCCTCCGGCCGGTAGCGGGGCGTCTCCTCCCGGTCGGGGCGCTTCTTGGCGGCGGGGGCCACCGGCACCTCGCCCGCCTCCTCCTTCTGGGGCCTCTGCTCCCGCAGCAGCGAGCCCGGCAGGTTGGAGGCGTACTTGAATCCCGGGCCTCTTTTTTGCTTACACACCAGAGGGGGGGAAACGGAGAGAGACAACTTTATACCTTCAGCCTATCGCGAGCCGACAGAGCCCCCCCTCCCCCCCCCCCGGGGGGCTGAGGAGCGACAAGTACGTAAACAAACAAGCGATCTGCTGGACGCACACACAGAGCCATGTGGGCAGACACGTCTTGGCAAGAGAGTGGGCCCAGCGGGAATCAAACCCGTGGACCCTGGCCGGGACAACCCCATGCCTTACCGGTTGAGACGCGACCCACCTCAGTGGTGGATGAGTAAAAACCAGCATTTAACGCAGGCTAAGGCTAACCAGAGGCTAAGCCAACGCTCCATCGAGGCCACACCGACACAGTGTTGCTGCTGCAGCAGAAAGTATTAATGAACGGCTCGGATTACAGCAAGGGGCTGTCACTCACATCACCAGTCAATCAGTCAAGCGATGGGCCAAGTTACAGTAACTGGAGAGGGTGCAGTCCTGGACATTTGATTTTGACTAATAGTTCATTCAAAACACATAGCCTGGTGTCCTCCACCTTTGCATCGGTAATATCGCACCGCCAGAAGCGGAGTGGACCATTTCCTGAGCCAACTGAAAGGCTAGAGAGCGACACCGGAACCCTGACCTAAACACTTCTATGTTGGTACTTACTTTTCCGGTTTTCCCTGCATGGTTGCACTTGGGACATTCCCAACAGTTGGGCAGTTCATCGTTCACCACACCTGTAGCGTCGCTCACCTGGGGGGATAATCAGCAGGGAAAAAAGACCATCAACTACACTGCGCCTGCCCCTGTATCAGGGCCTAAGTGGAACCGATATGCTGTGTACTGCCGTGCTCTACTTCTCTGTGTTCAGATCAAACCGGTTAGGCCCGGCCTGCACCAAAATCATTTCTGTGATTTCACACACGACACGTGTCCAAAGATGACGCATATTCTCACAATGCACGCCTAAAGGATGATAAAACAGTCGCACAAAATAATGTATAGTAAGTGTAGTGAGTAACTGTTGTGTTCATTGTGACCATGCGGTCCCAGGCCTCTGACTCAGTCCTGTGAGTCAGCCTGAACAAAGCAGAGGGTTTGACTTCCAGGATGCCTTTTGTATTACTGTAACACACACACACACACACAAACACACGTGTGCCAGGAGAGAGAAATGGAAGAGAGAGAGAGTGGAATGCCCGCGCTGTGACTCATCTGTTTTCTGGGTGAGAGTCATAGACAGACTCCACTCCCACGCACGCCCCTCCCGTCCTCACCTTGAGACAGTTGGGGTGGACGATCTCGTTGCAGATGGAGCACTCCATGAGCATGAAGTTGAACTTGTCCTCCTCCTCCTCCAGCGTGTCCTCCTTCCCCGCCTCTTTGCACACCACACACACCGCCGTGTGGGGCAGCACCGGCTGATGGCGCGCACGCACGCGCACACACACACACACACACACACACACACACACACACACACACACACACACACACACACACACACACACACACACACACACACACACACACACACACACACACACACACACACACACACACACACACACACACACACGTTGTTTATTGAATCCTTGACGTGTGAATGACGTCCGGTCTCAGTGTACACAATGTCGAATAAAGTGTAACTCCACGGTAACTTATTACAATGATCACTGAAGTGCTCTCATGGAGTGGCCATCGTCCCCAGGAGCGTTAGGCGCTGGTCTTTGACCGCCGCGGGGACTCACCGCGATGCACTGCCGCATGATGCACGACTGCTTCATGCGGCCCGGCCCGCCGAACTTCTTCATGTCCTTGCAGAAGTGGCACTCGCCGCACTCGGTGCGCAGGCACGCCTCGCACTTCCTGCATCGCGTCCGCCGGCGCCGCGCTCCCGAAGAGTTGCGGTTGGACGGCAGCTTGATGGCCGCCGACGTTCCCACCTTGGGCTTCGGGCGGTTGGCCGCCCGTTGCTACGCACGCAGGAAGAAGAGAAGCAGAGACAGAGAGGGGGGGTTGTGTCAGTGTGGCCCCCGAGCACAAGGGGGAAAAGTGCACATGAAATATGTGGTGAGACACAAGGTCTTGTCCTCACAGTTTCCTTCCCTAATCAGATTTTAACACTCCCAAAGACGGCAACGTTCCTCTCGAATGACCCCAGGTAGAGCCCTGGTCGTCCTCCACCAAGACAGACAGGACTAGGAACGCTCCGTCGTTGCGGGAGATTCCCGCTGCAGGAAGAATCGTTTCCCTGGCAACACATTGCCTCACTTGTGGTAATCCAGAGGTGCGAAGCAGCCCGAGACGGGCCTTATTAACCTCGGCCTCGCCGGGCCTTATGTTGGACTGGGATCGTTTCAGTTGCTGCTGGTCTCTGGCAGGGAATGCAAAGCAGGGCCACTTGTTGCCATGGCAAAGATGAATGCAGTTCTGTTAAGATAATGAAACGACCCAGTCTTCACATCGCTCATAATGACAAATCACCCACACTGTGGTTAAAAACACATTTACAAACACTGCCCGTTGTCCACTATGAAAATCCTTAATTGACACGCAATGTATTTAAATAAATAAATAAATAAATAAGTAATACAACCTTAGCATGAGAACATTCCAGGCTAAATTCAAATCCAGGCAGATTTGTTTACATCAAAGTATGAAGAGAGAGGGAACATCCAGTCCTGAAATCAGGGCCGCTCACAAAGGAGCCTCTCATTTGGGTGTTGACATTTTATTCAACTTTTTCTTATTTTTTGTTTTTCTGCACTTGTGCTCAGACTGACTATAATACACAAAATCAATGTGAAGAATCACAACGTCACAGCCGGGCAGCTTTGTCTACAAGACTACAGAAACAAGTGTGATGACATATCTTGTTACCTAGACGAGATGATGCTGTTGATCCTGTATGATGACCAGGAAAAACATAGAAGCATGTTTGTTTACACTGGTAGTGGCTACTAGTGTCCCATTGGGCGCTTGTTCAAAACAAGACCACGGCAAGGAGCTCTGTAGGCCACCAAACAGAAGGAGTCAAGGTGGAGCACGACGCCATGAGTGAGATGTCTTACTTAGTTTGCCCTATTCCACAAAAACTCAAAACTGAAAACATACACAACCAGTCCTGTTCCTGTCGTTATGTAATATATTGTGAAATAAAGAACTGTGTCAGAGGGAACTAGGATACAAATGAGCAGGAAGCAGCAGAGTTGACAGAATGCACCCAGAAATGATTTGATGTTTTCCAGTTCTGAACCATGAGGTCAGTTTCCATCTAACCTTATTCTTACGGCGCCGACAAAGTTTGGAGAGATCAGGAGAAGACATTCTGAGGGTGAACAGCTACACCTGCCCCCCTTGGATAATACATAACAAGTGTACATAACATTCATCATCATCATCCTTCCAGTTGGAGTGTGTCAACGTTTTACACCCCTTGTCAAAAATCTGTGACATGGGGACTTTTTTGATTAAGTCTCTTTGGATACAACTGTTAAGCAATATCAGTGATGGGTCTGCTAGTATTCTCTGTCCACTCCTGCATTTTCATTTTAGACTCAAGTTGTAGATTATTTCCTTAAACCTGTGTGTCTTTATTCACTAAATCAACATCACATCCTAAAACCAGAACAGAAGAACATTCAGTGGCTGTTATTACAGATATTGCCCGGAGGCGAGAGATCAGCTGACCTATAGTTACAGTAACTTGAGTGCGTAATACGTCAGGAATTTGGAGATTTGTTTGCTAAGTGCTTGTTAAAAAATCAACAGCGTCTTCCATAACCGTCTGGATCTCACTGGAAGTCATAAGGCTCACTGTTTGACTGACACAAACAAGAAATATTACATAAGTGTAAGAAACCGGTTCCTCCACACTGTTGATATGTTACAGGGGAGCGGTCGTGCATTGCATTGCAATACCATCTATTAAATGCGTAAACAAACGATGCGTTTCCTCCAATGATAACACGGGTCTGATGAACATTATGGGCTTTTTGTTGACCTAACAGGCAAAGTGGTGTAAGAGCCACCTCATTGTTCCTGCTCCCCATCCCCCTTCAGTTCCTGCTCCACAACACTGAAGCCTGCAGCTCTCTTAAAGGCGCAGGGGGCACTTGGTGGAGCGCATATGGGGGGGGGGGGGAGCAGACAACACAACAAGCCTCCCCAGGCCCAACTACTGCGCTTCAACGTAAACATTCAAATCGATGCTATGGTCCGCGCTGAGGGAGGATGTTTTCCTAAAAGTCAAAGAGGTTCATACAGTCATGGCATCCGTGTGCATAACGATAACGTCGCCATCAGTCAGGCCGCGTCATAGACGACTACATTAAGACGGGTCACTGCGTGCTACAACCAAAGGCTGAAGGACAATTATCTAGTGATATCCAGGTGTGTATTAATGTAAACATAATTCGAATATTCAGCCATTATCCTCGCGGAAGAGTCTTGTAAAACGGGTATTAAAATGCTTAATTTCACTCAACAAGCAAATATGCGCTTATTCGAAAGAAGAGAACGTGTATCATTTACAAACAAGACATCGCTATTTACACACACACACACACACACACACACACACACACACACACACACACACACACACACACACACACACACACACACACACACACACACGGACAAATTGACAATACTGCAGCAGCGCGCAGGATAAACAAAGAAAGCAATGAGCTCGGACCTGTTCGGCATCTGACTCGTAATCCTCCTCGTCTCCGCTCAGTGAAAAGGCCATGGTGGCTCCTTCTCATCGCTGGCCCGCACAACACAGAACTAACATGGCTGAAGCCTCCGACGCTCTGCTGCTCTGCGATCTCTCTCTCTCTCTCCGCCGACGTGCCGTCCGTCCCTCTCGCTATCTCTCGCCCTCCCTCCTCGGCGCACACAGTGACTGTGTTGCCAGATTGGGCCATATTTCCCGCCCTATCTGGCAACACTGGCTGCAACGTCGTGCTGGTGCCAGTGTTGCCAGATTGGGCGAGAAATATATAACCCAATCTGGCAACGCTGCACACAGGAACCAGCAGCTGCAGAGCAACACGCAATACAAAGCAGTAAAAGCCCGGTGGTGAAGCCTCATGAATATGCTCCGAGGAGGTCAGGGGAGACGGGATTGGCCGAGCCGACGGCGGGGCAGATGGCGTTCGGTGGCAGGGTGGCGCACAATGGATGCCGACATGTCAGACCGGAGGCGGCCTCATGTGTACGGCTATCAGTAAGGTTAAAGAAAGAGGGGTCGGGATACGTCGGTGTCACTGACGGATGTTATCTGCACAGGGCTTTCTCAGTGTTTATGAGGAAATAAAGGAGCGATCATTCATTGCACGTGCTTAAGGTTGGCGTGTTTCTGTCTGGTAGCAGTGCCCCGCCAGGCCGCCACTGCTCGCAGTGTTTCAGAGCTCTGGGATCGATTGCTCTATTCTCGATGAAGATCGGCTCCGTTCGGTATTGGTCGTCGGTCATGCTGGCATGTAATTCACACTCATGTAAAGAGTTTGTCACAGTGGGTTCTGGTGTGGCTCAAATATTTGGTTGTTTACTTTATTCATAAAAAAAAAATCATATTGACACGTTGATCAACTTTATGTATGCTGGATAACTTCGGAATAAGACATGATATGGATATGACGATGGAGCAGTTTAGGATAGGACACTTGTTTGTTATTCTAGATCGGGGCGTAATACTACAATGTAATACTAATACTAATAGTGATATCTCAACGTAATACTACATTGAGATATCACTTTATACTTTAGAGACTTAACTTAACTTCTGTGCATCACGGTGGTGTAAGTTGAACGACTGACTCAACTTACCCCAAAGCACTTTGCCCCACAGCCACGATTTTGAAATATTAAAAACTTACTTTGACAAGCAAAAAACTGTTTATTAAAAAAAACTACTTGCAACTTTACCATGTGTGTCTCTCCATAAACAAGAAATTTTGCGTTCACGCATTAGGCAGCACTCTCTTATATTAGAAAATAGTCGTTTGTGATGACTCCCCTCTGTATATTTGCAGATCAAATAGAAAATACCCTTTTCATCATTGTTAAGAAAGCACTTGTGCTTCGGTCAGTACAGACCAATACAAGCACAGTGAATCACCATACAAGTACTCTTATCTAAAAGATAATACTCTTTATTATTAAAAGATAATAATAATAATCTTTGGCAGAATCGCCACGAGGAAGTAATTTTGCCAAATGATGATAGACACTGTCATCACCATCGACTTTAATGCACTTGAAGAATGAAACAGGTTAAGTCGCTGCTTATTTTACGTTGTTTTGTATGTTTGCTCTATCATGAGCACTTTGTTGAATAAATACATTTGGCCATGGTTGGATATTTCTCATCTGCTATCACCATTGTTTGTATGCGTCTCCTAGTTGTGTAATTAACATACTGTTTGAGTTTTGGGCTTTAAGCCATAGTAAAATACTCAGATAATCTTAATTTGAAGGTAAATAATCAATCACACGAATTACCTGATTCTACTCAACCGACCGTTTTATATTATTTCTGTCTGGCTCTTGTTCAATGGTTAGATTAAAAACTGAAATATGAACATTAAAACATTAAAACAGACATTTACAATCAAAGACTTATTTTTTTGGGCCGCTAAGAATGTCCTCTTGACGAATAGTGTCATTGTTTATGTAGTGTTTTGTAGTAGGAGTGGGAAGACAGGGAAATCTGTTTAGAGTGCCTTATTTTATTTATTAAACTATCGATATTTGGCACCGGTGTGTCGATTCTCGCATTGCAAAAAGAAGGGTGACGATATATTGTATCGATATTTTGTCCCAACTCTAGTGTAAAGTCAGAGCTAGCTTTGGCACTGCCCCAAGAGCTAGAGGGGGGCCACGGGCCGCCCGCCCATGTCCCAGACGATGGCCTAATGAAAGTGTATGCTACTGTTGATTAACAATTGCATGGGCTGGAGTTGTCAAACTGAAAGACATTTGTGAGTTTTTCATGAAATAAAGAAAAGGATGTGGATAGCAACGGGACCCACGGCAGAGGGTCTTTAAACAACTGAGTGTCTTTCTTATCCATGTTATAATTGCCGTGAGTTGGGATTTGAGCATATTGATAAATGCTTGACCTGCCTGGATTGTTTTACTCCGTTTTATAAATGTTGATAAGAGTATTAAAAACTTGAAAAATTCCCTTTACGGGGCATTTTGAACAGATAAAAAAAAGTAATTATTAATTTGCGATTTATCACGATTAACTATGGAAAGTATGCGATTAATCGCGATAAAATATTTGAATGACAGCACTAATTTATATAAATAAATATATATTTTAAATATAATATTATTGACTCAATGGAAACAATTCCCTACCTTCAACACGTCTTCCACAGTAAATGTTAACACTAACCCTATATGCGCACCAGCACCTAATGTTAACATGAAGGACAGGATGAGTTCAATGCTGGTGCTATTGAAAAAAACAAAAACGAATTAATTATATATTATTGTTATATTATTGTTTTCTCCATGAACTGTATGTGGAATGCTACAGTTTGAGTAGCATGCTATGATCTCATCTCATCACAGGGTGGTTCGAGATCGTATCAATTGCTAAATACATTCACTTATAATTATTTTGTAGGCCTACCCCACATTTAGGGGCCAAGCTTGTGCAGAAAGTGCAATCAACATGTGAATATGAAATGCTAAAATGAAAAGAAGCTACGCTTTACCAAAGCCAGAGGTACGGATGCATTCATATAAGGCACACGCCGCGAAGGGATGGTTGACACTTGGTCAGGTATATACTGTTTTTGTTATTATCCATAAAGCGGTTACGCTTCGCTTCACCACAAGGGGGCAGAGTCCTCCTAGGAGCAGGGTACTGAGTGCGCTACGGTAAACAAACTGAATTGTGGGTAACTTCTACTTCCTGAATATGTTTTGTCAGTCAGCTGTTGGAGGAAACTTTTGACACATCTTAAATTAAAAAAAAAAGAACTTTTCAAGAATAACCATTATTACATGTAACGTATATCCAACTATATTCGAGTGCACCTGATATTCACTGGGGACTGTACTTGAAACTATAAGTAAAGCCTCCATAAGCATCTGACGGAATGAGTTTGAACGAGCACTCCTTGCAGGCGCTGTCTTGGAGAAAACTTTACTTGAGTAGAGCAAAACTGAAAGCTACGAGTCGTACCTCTGCTCTTTTGTCAGGTTTCGCCATGGTAAGTATCCTATGCACGCATGTCGTCGGGCGTTGAAGGGGCAGTGTGTTATTTAAGTCTTGTTTAATGCATTCAATGAACCGCTACATCGACTTGTGACGCCCTTAGTGGCCAGCATGGCTGTACCCACCACGTCCTGCAGTGGTAGACCTCAAGTGACAACATGAGGATCCATACGATGTAATAGCATTATGGCAGAGAGATGATGCCTGGTACAGACTGACCAATACCTATTCATACTCGACTTGATTTTGATATTAGTATTGTTATAGGATTTAGAGGATTGGTCAAAGATCCTCAAAACTGGGTGAAGCAATCAAAACAATCTACTGGCAAGTAAACTAGGGACACATTTCTTGTGTCATTAAATAAAGATTTAAGTAAAGCTTTAGTCATTCATACCAGCATAACCAGCCAAGCAATAGCACGGGGGAGTCCAGATCGTTGAGTGAGAGTTCTTAGAATATCACAGTTCACTGTCGTTGGACTACTTGACTCTTCTGTCTAAACCGTTTTTTGTACCTGTCAGGTTGCCATGGTGGAGGTCCAGCTGGAGCCCACCCACGTGTACCCCCCGGGGCTCCTCATCGCCTTCAGCGCCTGCACCACCATCCTGGTGGCTGTGCACCTCTTCGCGCTCATGATCAGCACCTGCATCCTGCCCAACCTCGAGGCCGTGAGCAACGTCCACAACCTCAACTCGGTCAACGAGTCGCCGCACGAGCGCATGCACCGTCACATCGAGCTGGCCTGGGCCTTCTCCACGGTCATCGGCACGCTGCTGTTCCTGACGGAGGTGGTGCTCCTGTGCTGGGTCAAGTTCCTGCCGCTGCGGCGCCCGGAGGACAAGGACGGGATCAGCCCCGGCGAGGCGGCCGCCATCGCCTCCACGTGCATCATGGTCCCCTTCGGCGTGGTGTTCATCATGTTCGCCATTCACTTCTACCGCACGCTGGTCAGCCACAAGACGGACCGGCAGATCAAAGAGCTGGAGCGTGTGATCCAGCTGCAGAACCAGCTGGACCACGGGGGCGAGGCGGGCGACGACCTCCAGGGATCGGTCCACTTCCCCATGGTTTAGAGGAGGGGGCCGAGCCCAAGACTTGTGGGATGTAGTCATATAGCGCAAAAGGAAAAGGTTTTATTCTCTACTTAATGGGGGATGAGTGGTGGTGTTTTTAGTTTCACTGGTTTTGAATTTTTTTAGCTTGCATGTTCACTGCTCGTCCTCCCCACTTTGTATCTCATCAGGTCTCGGTTATGAAGGTGATTGTCGCTCGACTCGTGGTCGTCTGCTGTGAGGCTTATCTGGGAACTGTTACAGGACCGCCGTGTGATTGTTGTATGTTTTGGAAATACCATTAAGGCTTAATTCATAGTAGAGGTAAAGGGTCAAGTTAGTCTGCAGGGTCAGGGTTAGGGTAACTGCTCTTCCGGCACTGGCAGAAAGCCCAGGGAGACATTTGATTGGGTGACGCTTTTGTTTGGTGCCACTTTGCATTGTGGCCACAGTAAGACTACTGTAATGACAGACTGCGTTGTGGTACTGTATCTGTTACATAACATTTACTTTGGGTCGTTTCTTCTCTCTACTCGCATGGAAACTGCATGGATATTGTAGTTGAAGTGAGGGGCGAATGTGAATGAAGCTTCAGGGGTAGATACATTTAAGTTATAGTAAATTAGAGTATTTACCCTTTATTGGTGTGGATATTACATTATTTATAGGACGGGATTCTCCCATTTTGCCAAAGAGATCTTAACCACAAATTGCCATGTTCCTTTTAGGGTGCACTCACACTAGGCAAAGTGTCCCTGTACCGGTTCAAGTACGGTACCCCCCCCCCCACTGTGCCGCTGGCCTTTGCTCACACTAGGCAATCTCAACTGGGCCTGAGTATGGTTGCCTCTTGTATATAAAGGTTGTGTATCCGTGCGTGTGCGCGTGTCGGCTCATTGGCATCTGTACCGTGGCCTGAGCACACCTCTCCGAAGTGTACTGAGGCCACGGAATTTAACTGTACTTGAGTACGGATGGCGTGCTCACACTAGCCAAACGATCTAGACTTTAGGGGGCAAACGTACTCGGGCAACGGTACAGATGGCCTAGTGCGAGTGCGCCCTAATTCAAGTCCAGTACTCATAATTAGGTCATAATGTTGTTCTTCAACAACACAGGGCTACTGAAAGGATATGGATATCCTAAGCACATTGTCCTTCCAGTCATACTGTATAGGAACTTTTGTTACTGTAAATGTCCCTTGGTTATTGCAAACAATGGCAGCTTGTTTATATTTTAGTGTTTTGTTATCACGCTGCGATGCAACATCAAAGTCACCCTGCTGTGTTAGGCAGCTAGAAGAGGAATGAATGTGGAATTGCTTCATATTAAGGGCTGCAACAAATGATTGTTTTCATAGTCGATTAGTCTGAAAGATAATTTATGATTTCATTGATTAATCTAGGCACATATAAAAGGTGACGATAGTCAAGCCCATGACAAGTTACCGGAGTGCAAAGTGATGTCAAAAGCCCTCCGACTAGAAAAACTCTAGTATTCATTTTAAATTGAATCAAATATTTAATTTACTGAAGCATTAAGCAGAACATATTTGATATTTGTACTTACTTAATTACATTTCATTAATCTTCAGTCGATCGATTAATTGCCTAATCGTTGCAACCGTGTGTGTGTGTGTGTGTGTGTGTGTGTGTGTGTGTGTGTGTGTGTGTGTGTGTGTGTGTGTGTGTGTGTGTGTGTGTGTGTGTGTGTGTGTGTGTGTGTAACCCTGTTGGATGCTGTTCAGTATATCTATCCATGCCTATAGGAGCGGGTTCGAAGTGTAATACAATCCATCTAGCTAAACTTGATCCACTTTCTACACTGAAGACTTTCAGTGCAAGGGGTACACCTCGGCATAGAAAGTATATATTTTTATACTCTTAAGCAGAAGGCACTTATTTTATTAAATTTGTGTCATTGATCATAATAAACAAGTGTTTACAAAATAACTAGTTTTTTAGGACTGCTGACATTTTAATTGATTAAGACAAATGCCAAACAACAATTGAATACTCTAAGGATAGTAAAAAACATAATTGAAGATTATAAGCATTTGCATTTAAGAAAATATTAAATCATTTTTTAAGTTTCGGTCTAGTTATATTTGTATTATTTGCAACATCCTAAAATACTTCTGCCTTACTGTGTTGTATGTTATTGGTTTTGCTGAATACTTATTTTATTAAGTGATACATCTTTCAAGTATTTGAAAGTATTCGCTATATCTATGTAGGCTTATTTTAAATGCATGGTGTGATATGTTGAATATTTTATTGCCCCTGTTAAATCTGATTACTTTTACGGTGCATATGTAGAGAATGATCTTTATTTTGCAAATGAGAGACAATTCTCAATATATAGACATCAATTATTTTATGTTTGGATTGTCATGTGGCTACAGTTTATACTTTTTACGTTTTTTTCAAACTTATAACATACTGCCCCTTGGACTGCTATTAATACGTATAGCAGATTTTTTTAACCCCATCATTTAAAAAAATGATTGTGCCAAAGACGCAAAGTTGATAAGAATATAAGAAAAATATGTACCACCATGAAGGTAGTCAGTATTTCCTATTTGTAATGAATCCATATTGTTTAGAGTATTTCACTTGTTAAAAAACAAATACAGATTTTGTTTTTATTTATGGGTTGTTTCTCACTTTTACTTTTATTCAAGTTTTATTTGGTGTTCAGCCTTGCGTCACATTACATCTTTGAACCTAAGAGGAACTTTTGTGAGATTGGTTGATGAAATTAAATAAAAGTGATGAATTTTGACTTTTACACAAAACTTAACATAGTATTTATGAATACAATGTTTACCTCATGACATTTGGCATTGTCTGTCATTGCTTTTTTTGCTATCAAGGATCGACCACAAAAAATGCTTACAGGAAGTTTGAAGGCACAAGATGTTACACGAGGAAATTGTCACATGTGACAAAATGTCAAAAATCGATGATCAGTTATATCCTCAGTCATTGAGTCCTATTTTTTTTATTGAAAACAAAGTCATCTATGCCTACATATGACCTACTGGCTCCTGCACATCATATATTGGCATACCAGTGCAGTCGTATAATAAAACAACGTTTCTAGTTTGAAGTTGTGAAATAATAAAGTATAGTATATATAATATAAAATCAATCGATAAATAATATAATCAGTAAATCACTGTAAGCTTTTTTACTAAACTCATGCTTAGGAGTGTGCCTGGATGCATCATACAAATCCTGGTTTACTGGTATGCCAACCAAGGTATGCTGGTGAAATGGGGAAACAGCCTATCCTCACCCTTCAGTGTAGGCAATGGGGTATGGCATGGGTATGGCTTCTGTCTCCAGCCCTGTTCAACCTATACATGGACAACCTGTCAAAGCAGTTGGGGAAGTGTAAGACAGGTTGTCTGATAGGGAACACTCTGTTAAACCATCTGATGTACGCAGACGATTTGGCTATTATGTCCCCCAGCACTGTTGCGTTCGTTCCAGCAGCTGTTGGATATATGCTCAGAGAATGGGGTTGAGTTTGACGTACAGTACAATGCAAAAAAGAGTGTTGTATTGATATGTAGGACCAAGGAAGATCAGAAGCTGCACTTTCCAATGTTTCACCTGTCAGGGCAATCCCTCTGTGTATCTAACTGTACGAAATGTCTTGGGCACATCATCACTGACAAGATGGAAGATGATGCTGACATGTACAGGCAGAGACGAATGTTGTATGTCCAAGCAAACATGTTAGTCAGGAAATTCCACTACTGTTCTGATGATGTGAAAGTAAACTTGTTTTGTGCTTACCGCAGCCCCGTTATGGATCAGCTACAAAAAGGAGACCCTGCGCAAACTTCAGGTAGCATACAATGACTGTCTGAGGATACTACTGAAAAAGCCCAGGAGTAGCAGTGCTAGTGAGCTCTTTTGTGACTCAGGGCTAAGCACTTTACAGGCTCTCTTGAGGAACCTGATGTTTAAATTCATGTCTCGACTTGATGAGTCACAAAACGGTATTATAATGATGCTCACAAGCCCCTGGTGCAGCTCATGGAAACATTGGTATGGGTGCCTTTTAAGACTCTCATGAATAAGAGTGTGTTTGTATGTGTTTATGTATCTGTTGTTTTATTTTTTTCCTCTTATGTTGTATGTCTTGCTATTGGGTCTAGAGCCTGTAATAAAGTTTATATATAATATATATGAATAAAATAATGAATTGAAATAATTCCATGTTCCCTGTTAAATGATTCATTGCACACTCTTTTACCGATAGGAATCCAAAACTGATCATTCACAGCTTTATCATTCCTCGGAGAATGTTATTGCTGAAGAAAATATATAAAAAACAATAGAAGAAGTGCGACATCTAGAGGATTAAGTAGAAACACTTTATTTGTAGGAAAATAAAACTGTATTGCTAAAGGTATTTATTTGATATAATTAACGATTATATACTTATATAGAAACTTATATAGAAAGAGAAATGTGGTGGACTTATTGTCCATAAGCTGTATTTTACCATTCATTTGTGCTCTTTATTCAATTAATTGTAGTGATTTTGTGTACATACCTAATATATTCTCATATTTTATTTTAGGTTTATTCTTGTATTTTGAAACTTTTGGTCCATTTAGTCTTATTTTCAGATGCTCCAAAAAGACTCGAAAAGCCTACTACATGGTCCACCCCAAACAGATGTGCCACGAAATTCCTCTTTATTATTGTCTGTTGTTGTTCATGGCAACATCATAGGTCCTAAATGTCCCTTGAGTCTCAAAGCAAAAGTTCACGTCACTCGCGGAAGGATCCATGCGCGCACCTGAACGACCGTAGCACGTCCCTAACATCGCAAATCACGAACGAGGAACATGCAGGTCCCTCCAAGGATGAAACCTTAGTCGAGGTAAGAACCTTTAAATGTTACTTTCTTTGTTTTGATGCAAGTTATGCGTTGTGTTACTTGTGTAACTTCGTCGAAATAACCCACGTTCATCTATTTTTAGTATGGAGGATACAGGTGATTCTCTCCATCACCTGTTGGGGCGTGTTATAATGGAGGACGTCGTTTACTCAGCACCGCCAACTCTAACGGATGGACTTGTTGTGACTCATTGTTGTTATCACCATGTGTGTGTCTGGTTATACTTTCAGGTTTGACGAATTCAATGGAAAGCGAACAACACAACATTGACAGAAAGAGAGCGCCTCAGCAGTGGCAAAGTTGCAAGCTCATTATAGACCCTTTGTTGACGAATGGATTGTATAAAGTATATCGCTACGATGGACAGTCTTTCAACATCCCCGTAAGAGTTTAATTTCATATTCAATCCATATTAATTAAAACATACGGTTGATAGTAAGCGTAGCAGGCCACAGTGGTGTCTAGTGCAGCGCGCTATTCCCACAGGCAGGCGCCGTTTCCACGCAGGAATAATAATAATAATAAACAGGCTGGTTTCCCTCTGAATAAGCAGGCTGGTGTACTGGTTTCCCTCTGAATAAGCAAGCTGGTTGACTGGTTTCCCTCTGAATAAGCAGGCTGGTTTACTGGTTTCCCGCAGGTGGACGACCTAGGAGTGTTCCCCGTGGAAACTGTTCGTGATCCTCGCATCTGTCGCCTGTGGAGCAACTGCACAAGCGCTGAGTTACCGATTCCTAAATTTAAGGTAGGAAAGTATTATATATTAGTCATTAATGCACGATTAAGAACAAGTTTAAGATTGTAATTCCTAATTTCTTTATGTTTCTGATTTTTGTTTAGATCGACGAGTGCTACGTGGGTCCAGTTCCTCCTAAAGAAGTGACGTTTGCCCGGTTAAATGACAACGTGAAGGAAGCGTTCTTGACCGACATGTGCAAAAAGTATGGTGAAGTGGACGAAGTGGAAATATTCTACAACCCCAAGACCATAAAGCATTTAGGGATCGGAAAAGTGATTTTTGACACCGTCAAGGCTGCGAGAGACACCGTGCGACACCTCCATGACACGTCAGTGATGGGCAACATCATCCACGTGGAGGTCGATCCAAAAGGTGGGTCTCACACTTCAACAAACCTGATGCTTTTCTTAAGTGGATATATTGTGATGTCCGACATTATATCTTCTTGTTGCGGACCAAAAAGACCATGATTTAATTTTAACCAGTTATTCCTAACCTCCCGCAGGTGAAAACCGGAAGCGTTACCTCAAGCTTCTAGTAGATGGACTTTATAGCCCTTGGACATTACCAGTGGGCAGCAATGAGCAAACCCTCCAAAGTCTCATTGACACTTTACCGGTAATTTGCTGTTTCCTTAAACATGTGATGTGAAAAACAAAAATTCTGTGTATTTATTCTAATAAACAATCAACAATACCACGAATAAATACATATTTTATATTACAATGGAATAGTATGTTTGTACGATATGGTTGCAACAGTCATTGCTAAATTCATAACATAAATGAATCCTTTGATCGGCTTACGTTATCCCACACGCTGTGTCTCAACAGGGCTGTAAACCTCCGGGAAGAGAGAGCTTCATCTGCAGCCCCACCAGCATCAGCACCCCTCTGTCCCTGGACACGGCCTACTCCAGCCTCTGCCCGGACACGCCTCAGAGCTTCGGCCTGACCCCTCGCTCTCAGGGAACCCCTCGCACCCCTTACCTCTCCGGGACCCCGCTCTCGCAGGACTCCTGCTACTCCAGCCTGCAGGCCACCCCCGTCCAGCAGGGGGAGCCCCCCCCCGCGCACGCCATCCACACCGTGTCCCGACGGGACGTCTATCGCAAACCAGCGAGGCACAACAGACCGAGCCGCAAAGCCTCCTACCTCAGCTGCCTCTTCAAAGACTTCCGCCCGCAGCCGCCGCTGCTGCCGCTCGTCAGCCGGACGCCGGGAGCGTCCGACCCATCCCTCAACGTCTTCCCTTCCAGAGCCCAGCGGGTCGTCGCCACCACCCTCAGTCTCAGCTACGGCGGCTCGCCGGCCCTCCTGCTGAGCGCCAACGGCTTCTCCGACCGGGACGACGGAGCGCTCTCCCCACCGGCGTTCCACCCGTGCGTCACGGAGCTCTCTCCGCCCTCTCCGGTCGCCGCCTCTCCGGGGGGGGGCCTCCGCGATGAGTCGGAGAGCCTGGACTCCCGCATCGAGATGCTGCTGAACAAGAGCCGCGGTGCGGACGACGCCTCCTTCTCCTGCTCCACGTCGTGCGCTGGAGGCGGTTCGGAGGGCGCGGAGGAACCGCAGACAGCCTCTTCTGCACACCGCTCTTCTCGATGCCGCCGGGCCTCAGACCTGGCGTCAGCGGACTTGGCGTGGACCGGCGCTGGTTCCCTGACCCCGAGTCGCCGTCCCGGGGCCGGCAGCCCGTCTCCTGTCCATGAGGACGAGGAGGAGGAGGAGGACGAGACGGTCCGGGCAGTGGCCTCCCTCCTGAGGGACACTCCGTCTCCCCTACTGTCCCCTCTCAGGAATGCAGGGAGGAGGGTGACTACTCAACCTGGCCCATCGGTGAAGGATAGGCAAAGATTCAGCTCAGAGGTAAGAGTCTCTGTGGAGGACGTTGTGCTGAAACAGCGGTATTGGTGTTACAGTAGTGACGACAGGATCCATTGCTGGTGGACGTCTTTAGGCCTAAAACAGCCACCGGTTTGTTCTGTTCTTCCTCTTCCCACTCACAGGATGGCTGTGTAAAGCAGGACCAGAGGAGCCCCGCGAGCAGAAGGTCTGCAGTGTTCACATCCAAAGGAACCTCCTCCTTCCCTGCTCCTCTCCCCTCCTTCCCTGGCACCGTCCAGACACCGCCCCCCCCCTTCAGGTTCCCCCTTCCCTCCATCCCTCCCTCCGTTCCCCTGTTCCCACTGCGCCTGCCCAACGGCACCATCCCCTTTCCTCCGCCCTGCTGGCCCCCGCCTCCCTCTCTGGGCCGGGGCTGTGGCGCCGCCAGACCCCCTCCGTCCATCCCTCCACCACCACCACCGCCACCACTCTCTTTGCTTGGACCACGCCCGACCCTTATGGCACCGCCCCCCCCCGCTGCTGCTGTGCATCCTGGGCACTCCTTCCCTTTACACGTGCAACCGCCCCAGCACCTGGGCGCGCCCAGCCTGCCGGGGCGGGCCAGCGTCCCCTGGGCGGGTCTGCCCCTGCCCCGCTTCAACCCCTTCATGCCTCCGCCAGGGTACGTGCCCCAAAGGGAGGACCCTCACAGAGTGACCGTGGAGAAGGTTTTACAGGTGTTCATGGGAGAGCTGTCGTCCATCATTAAGAAGGACATCACACGCAGAATGGTGGAAGTGGTGGCCTTCAAGGCCTTTGACACGTGGTGGGACGACCAGGAGCAGAAGTCTAAAGTAGGTTGTGTCTGCATGGGGTTTTATTGAGAAGACAGATGATGTAAACAGCAATGCATGTTCATTACCAATCTATTAAACAGCCATGCTAAGTAACATGAATGAAAGTGGTAATGCTATGGTGTGATTGTGTTTTTATCCAAGATGTTCGAGGTCCCTTTAAAGACAGGCTCAGGGAGACCTGAACAGAGGGCTAAACCAAAGAAGCCACTTTGCCCGATGATCGGCCGGCATAAACCAGTTCAACTGCCCTCCTTCAAGGTAGCATCCAACTGGCCTACTCACTGTAATGTCCACCCTACTGTGCGTTTACCCTGGCATCCCCATGGTGCTCCTGCTCTCATCCACCCCTCCTGCCTGTGTCTCCCCACCGTATGTCTTGTTTTGATCATGCTGTGGTTGGCTGTGCTAGCTCTTGCTTGTTTTTAAAGGTCCCATGACATGCCACCAGGTGTAGTGTGATTAGCCAGTACAGGCCGTTTTGAAAATCTGTCATGTTATGACATCACGGGTGGGCGTGTCCACCTAGATGTGTGACGGATAGATGAGCGACGTTTGCTACAGTCCACTGGGTAGGCTGGTCGACTGATCTATCCAGCACACGTCTAGGTGGACACGCCCACCTGTGATGTCATAACACAGTTTTTCGAAACGGCTTGTAACGGCTAATCACACCACACCTGGTGGCGTGTCATGGGACCTTTGACTCTAGATTGTTTCATGAATTGTAAGGCACCCTTGGGTGTCTTGAAAGGTGCCTTGAAATAAAATGTATTATTACTATTGTTATCCAAAACCACTCAGCGTGGCACGGAGCTGTCACAAAGTCAACACTTCTCTCTCTCTCTCTCTCTCTCTCTCTCTCTCTCTCTCTCTCTCTCTCTCTCTCTCTTACTTGTCGCAGGTGAAGAGGAAAGAATCCCTTGACCCCGGGACCTCAGAGGCCTCAGAAAACCCACGGCACACGTCACCTCCACACCAGCACACCGCTCCGCCTGACAGCACAGGTACCAGTACTACCAACTCCACACGACTCAATGTGAATGAGTGAATGTTGAATGAGTGCATGTTGAATGATTAAATGGTGAATGTTGAATGAGTGAATGTTGAATGATTAAATGGTGAATGTTGAATGAGTGAATGTTGAATGAGTGAATGTTGAATGATTAAATGGTGAATGTTGAATGAGTGAATGTTGAATGATTAAATGGTGAATGTTGAATGAGTGAATGTTGAATGATTAAATGGTGAATGTTGAATAAGTGAATGTTGAATGATTAAATGGTGAATGTTGAATGAGTGAATGTTGAATGAGTGAATGTTGAATGATTAAATGGTGAATGTTGAATGAGTGAATGTTGAATGATTAAATGGTGAATGTTGAATGAGTGAATGGTGAATGTTGAATGAGTGAATGTTGAATGATTAAATGGTGAATGTTGAATGAGTGAATGTTGAATGAGTGAACATTAAACCCTGTGACTCTCCATCACACACTCACACACGCGTATTAGAACCGGAGAAGGTACTCGATGGCGCCGGGCGCCGGTCGGAGGCGGCTGACGGGCGGAGCGGCGGCGGCGGCGGCGCGGCGCTGAGACGGAGGCACGCCCGGCCGCTGCTGCTGGACGACTCCGACGACGAGGCGGAGGAAGGCGGCGCCGCCGCCAAGTCCGAGGGAGACGAGACGCTCCACCGCGAGGAAGAGGAGCGTTCAGGAGCGGTCAGGGCCGCTCCTCTCACCCAGGTTAGAAGGGCCGTCGTACAACCAATCGTAAGCGGCGCGTGCGTCGTGACGTCACATCGTAAGGACCGCCTCTGAATCGGAAGCATTAGGAGCATTAGGAATGTTGATGGTAGTATTGGTGTTTCGACCATTGTTTTGTCATTAATCGTGAAATTGTTTGTCATTTTGGGGTGTCATTGACTGCGGTTACGTGGTCGGACCACATCGACTTATCATGGATTAAGCCATATAACGATGTTGCTACTCGACGGGGGGGCTGTCACTTGTCTGAGTATACATACATCGGATCAGATTGGAATAATGGTCGGAGACCTGGCTGACTCCGCTACGCTAGGTGGCGCTGTAGCCCTTTCAACAAGTGGTACTAGAGCCACTTCCGGTTCACGGCTACGTAAAAGCAACAACAAACTATCTGGCGGCATACAAACAAAGATGGCGTACGAGGAGTTTGACGAGGCAACAGTAGCGTACATTTTGTGCATTTTTCACTGTATACAAATGCATATGAGGGAACAAATGGAGCTTTTTGCTGCGGCGGCGGCGATAGAACTTCTGGGTGAAATCCCCGGTCGAAATTCTCAAGCATGTGCAGGACGCAAACTCCCGACAATATGATACGATCCAGTACACATGCAGGTAGATAGCCGCCTATGACCGGCTCAAGCCCAGCTATCCTATCGACTTCGCAAATCCGGTCCTGAGACGATCCTTTTGGCAAAGCAGATCGAATAAACCTGTTTACATGAATCCAATCTTTATTCAATACGTTCATTACACGATTATGCTCCAGCATGTAAACACAGTCATTGTTGTGTTTGACAGGGAAACCACCTCAGCGTTTCTCATGCGAGTCAAACAGCTTGTTTCAGCCTAGGTTGAGGTATATTTACGTTTAGTTTGTATTTGGAATTACTACAACTTAAAAATCCCATGATGCATTCTGATGTATTGTATTCACAAATCAACCCCTAATGTCATTGTGAATGTATAAACTGATTCAAAGTTGAAAATGCATGTGTATGTTGTATCCATGTCAGTGTCACACAGATGACCATGATGAGATGGAGAACCAGGATGTACAAAGGCAGACGGAGAGTGAAGAGGTCATCCTCTCCAGTGCTGAGCGTTTCTCAGACAGCGGTACGTTATCAACGTTGTAAAGATATACTGTAGGATTACATGACCCTACACAAGCCTTTGTAATCTCTTCAATCAAGAATCAAAAACTTGAAAATGCTTGTGGGATCCTGATGCAACGAGAGAGGTTCTCCATCTTAGCAGGGTGAGTGGTGGTACGAAAGACACAACCGGTGTCATTACCATCTCTAAAGGTAGTAATGGTCAGGTCACAGGCTCACACGTCACCGGTTCTCAACCAATAGAAAGCCAGCAGGTATCGTGTGCTGAGCGTACACAGAACTTCACCTAGGGGTCAAATGACCTGTCTCCTACATTTATGCAAGACCACAAAGGGAAAATGATGCTGTTTAGTAAGTGATCTGGTTGAAAATATATAACGATAACTATTAAAAAAATACAAAACAAATCAAAAAGTATAAGAGACTTCAGATTACTGCATAAAAAAGCTTTATCAACACTGACCGTGATCTAATTGTTAACAGTCATCAAATTATTAATGTTATGCACTTCATGGTGATGAAGCGCAATCCCAGGATTATCAGCCTTCACACTACAGTAGTGCACTGAAATAGATTGAACACAAACAACTCAATACCCGTCCTCTCCGGATGTTTTAGGCGTTTGCCTTGGTATCGTTTCAGTATTGGTATCTCAATATTTACGCAGGTATCGAATCCAAGTCATAATTTTGATATTGTGACAAAACGAATTGGCATCCATTCCATTCCAAACGAGTATGTAGAAGCTCCCATAGCTGTGATTTGAACTGCACATTGCAAACAAAGACTCAAAACTGGATTTGTTTGTTTGTGTGCACTAATGGAGATAGCTACCAAGCAAGGGTAGTTCTTATGCACTTCCCTGTGATGGACAGAACTCAGATACAGCGGTGGTATCTGAGTTCTGGTCTTAGAAAAACCAACCAAATCCTTAATCAAAATGTTGACATCAATTGTGAAAATAAAGCTTACTAAGCCTCTGACGAATGCCCTATCATCAGCCCACCTCAGTTGTTAAGGTGGGCATGTACAGGTCATGCTTCAGATATAGAACAGTGGTCCTGCTGATCAGCCCTTTAGATACATACAAACTTACCTCTGCAGGGGCTAATCTCTCTCTTCCCTCCCACCCAAGAGTCTCTTTCAGAGGTGTGCAGCAGCTTCTGGGAGGACAGTGATGGCTCCTCAGTCTCGAGCTCCTCAGTCTCCGGCTCTGAGAGCAACGAGGCCTCCTCCTCCGACTGCGACCTCAATTCTGAGGAGGAAGACGATAACTGCAAAGAGCCGGACAGCGATGAAGGCTACATCGTTATATCGTCGGACGAGGAGGGGATGGACCCGGTGAGGTCCCCTGCTACCCCCCGGACCCCCCGGACCCCGCAGACCCCGCAGACCCCGCTCACCCCGGGGGCCAGGCCGGAGCCGACCGGCCTGCAGGACTGGTACGAAGGTCTGGAAGGAGAGAGTCCCGGGAAGGACCAATACACGGACCTGCTGGACCCGCTGCTGGACGACTACCCAGCAGGCCCGCACCAGGGCCCTCTCCGGTCTGCCTTCATGCAAGGTAAAGAAGAAGAAGATCACCAGAGAACGTCATTTCAGCATGTTCCAATATGGACACTTTCTTCAACATATCAAGATCTAAAGTATAATCTTTTGTAAATGTATGTATTAGGGATGTCACGATACCAGAAATTTAGTAGTCGATACCAATACCAGTGAAATTCCACGATTCTCGATACCCAATAAATCCCATGTACTTTATTTATTAAAAACACGCGCACACGCACGCACACATTCACCGCCGCACCCACTACAACCTGCCGATCTTCAATCAAAACAACAATCAAGTAAGTGATGCCGAACGCAGTCGTACCATGCGTGTTTAGAAGCGCAACATTGAAACGGGTCCCGTCTGAAACAGTTGCGCGGCGCAGCGTTCCAAACGCAAAGTACTTCCAGACGCGACTCTTGTTATTCTTTTTATCGACGAGTCGAGGTGGAGCCGTCGCACTCGCTGCAGCTGCCGTCTTCCATGTTCCCGTGTAGGTGTATATGCTGCCCACGTGACGTCCAGAGGAATTGCATCCTCGGTACCTACGGTACTAAGAAAAACGAGTACCGTCACGTTTTTTGAATTTTGGTATCGACTTGGTACCGAAGTATCGGTTCTCGTGACATCCCTAGTATGTATATTTTTTAAATCACTGCAGGGATGGAGGCAAACTTCGACCTACCGATGGACAGCCCGGAATGGAGACCGGACTCACCGGCGACCCTGGAGACCCTGCGGCCCCCCACCCCGACCGGCTCCCTGGGGTACGGCGACCCGGACCTCCTGGTGGGGGGGGGCAAGCCGACGCCCCCTGCTGCTGCCGCCGCCGCCGCCGCCGCTGCGGAGGCGGCCGAGCGGCCACGCACCCCCGGTTGCGGCGTCGCCGGGGAGGACTCTGCAGACGAGTTCCTCGCTCTCCCTCTGACCGGACGCCTGGTGGCCCACCCCCTGCTCTCCCCCTCCCCCTCCCCCGAGCTGCACGCCTCGGACCCCACCGACCAGGACCGGCCCAAGACCCCGGGGAGGGAGGAGGGGAGAGGGTGGGCTCGGCTGCATGCCTGCGCAAGGGTCCCGGCCACACCTGGAGGAGCGGCGAGTCCTTCCAAAGAGGTCACGGCCGCCGTGTTCAGCCCCCTTCTGTCCCTGTGCAGCCACCCCTACGTCAGAACTCCCAGGACCCCCGGCAGGGACATAGTCCTCCGCCACGGACCTCCCGCCCACAGGAGGAGGAGGAGAGGGCCGACGGGAGGAAGGGGTGGTCTGCCCTCTGGGGGGTCTCCTCCTCCCCCCCGCCGCTTTCTCCCAGACTCCTCAGCGGAGACCCAGGCCTCCAAGTGCGCGTGGGTCGCCTTGGCGGCCGCCTCCAGGCCTCTCCAAGGGCTGGAGAACATGCCCGGGCTCCTGCGCCAGGACGGCCAGAGGGAGGCCGGCCGGGAGAGCGGGGAGCAGTGGAGGTGGCAGAGGGAGAGGAGGGAGAGGAGGGAGAGGAGGAGACGGTGGGTGCGCCAGCGGAGACGACAGAGGTGGTCTGAATCCTCTCCCTGCCGGTCGCCCCCCTGGTCCCGGTCCCGGTGCGAGGAGACGGAGGTCCTCCACGACGTGTGGCGGGAGGGCCTGGATGAGGAGGACGCTCGCCTCCTGCTGCTCTCCCACCAGAGGCTGCTGCGCCGGGACAGCGGGCTGGGCTGGCTCAGTGACACCCTGTGGGTGCCTCACCCCCATATCCTTTAAAGATGTCATTTCACAGCGGGGTTGATCGATGGCATTGTTTCTAGAGTTCTATAGATATAAAATGTAATCCCCTGGTTGCAAGAACTCAACAACAATATGAACTTGGGTTATTTGAGTTCATATTGCATACACCCGCCCACCCCAGTGACGTTACACGTTAGCCGTTTCTCAATTCGCGTTCTCGTGTGTTCTCGTGTGTTCTCGTGTACTTGCGTTCTCGATAAACGTCATCAGTGGTGGCCCAAGCACTGTTCCAATTCCAAGTACGCGAGAACGCGAGTACTGTCGTAAAACCCGGAAGTGTTCTCGATGCGTTCTCGATGAGCCCGTTCTACCGAGGACGCATCGGAGGTGACTCGTGTGGACTTGGGACCGTTAAATATCCCAGAATGCATCATCGAGTCCGCTGCTGTTCCAGTGTGCAGAGTGCGTACTCGCGTTCTCGGAAGTCTGTACTTGAAAGTCCGGACTTGCCAAGTACGTACTTCCAAGTCCGCGAGAACGTAGTCCGCGTACTTGGTATTGAGAAATGGCTATAGACATCCTTGACTCCTCCACCACTGACCAGCAGCGCCCCAGGGGGCGACGAGGGCCGCGGCGCCGAGCACGCCACCGGCTGCGCCCGCAGCGAGGGCTTCTACACCATCAGCCGGACGGAAAAACTCAAGAACCGGAACGACGCGCGACTGGCCCCGGAGCCACCGGCCGCCAGCGCACTGGTATCTGAGCTGCTGCATGTCCGCACGTTCACACAGAGCGCTGCTACAGCCGGGGCCACTGCTCCTGGGGCAGGTTGGGTTTAAAGGCTGCGTGTTTTGTTTTCCCCCCCCCCCCTCCAGGGCTTCTCCACGTCAGCCCATCCCCAGAGCTCGCTGAGGGCGGGCTCCGACTTCCGGTCGGAACAGCGCCGCCTGCTGTCGTCCTTCAGCTGTGACAGCGACCTGGTCAAGTTCAACCAGCTGAAGGTCAGCGCACAGATCAGACGGCAGCAGAATGACCCAAAGTCGTCTGATAGCAGTGTTGTTGCCCCCTGCACTACACGTTCATTTGCATGCAGTTAACCAAAGTGCCACTAGTTAGAAATTGCCATTTTCTCCACTGATTATTTTAACACAAATTATTGCAGTGGAAAAAGTTAGATAGAAAAGGTTTAGACACAACATCTTGTACACAATACTCCCCATTATGTGTTCATATCTCTCTATGTCTCTGTCTCTGTCTCTCTCTCTCTCTCTCTCTCTCTCTCTCTCTCTCTCTCTCTCTCTCTCTCTCTCTCTCTCTCTCGCTCTCTCTCTCTCTCTCTCTATTCGTACCTCAGTTCCGCAAGAAGAGGATCCGTTTTGCCAGGAGCCACATCCACGACTGGGGTCTCTTTGCCATGGAGCCCATAGCAGCAGACGAGCTGGTCATTGAGTATGTGGGCCAGACCATCAGACAGGTGAGACTCACCTGTCCCTCGCTTCAACAACTAGTCTAATCTTATCTAGACTAGATCTTAGACAACTTCCTTAATCCTCATATAAGGTAAAACGTATGATACAACAATATATTTTTTCTTTCTATATATACAAAGTATATATATATACACCAACACATTAGCATTTCTAACCTAATACTTAAAACAGATCTTAAGCCATCTGCCAAAATAAAGACCAACACCCAACTGTAGAATATCAGCCCAAGTTGGCCAACACATAATCAACATGCCCGCCAACACAAACCATGAATTGTAACAGCTAAATACAATCATTCATAACCGTGGTAACCCTTAACCGTAACCCATCCATACACCACCTTAGTCCCCAGCCTCTTGTTATAACAGAAAGGGCCTCAAGTCATTTCAGAGGAACCCCCTTAACCTTATCTTAGTCCCCCTCTCCTCCATTATATCAGACTGGGCCTCAGGTTGGTTCAGAGGAACCCCCCTTAACCTTATCTTAGTCCTCCTCTCCTCCATTATAACATACTGGGCCTCAGGTTGGTTCAGAGGAACCCCCTTAACCTTATCTTAGTCCTCCTCTCCTCCATTATATCAGACTGGGCCTCAGGTTGTTTCAGAGGAACCCCCCTTAACCTTATCTTAGTCCCCCTCTCCTCCATTATATCAGACTGGGCCTCAGGGTGGTTCAGAGGAACCCCCCTGAACCTTATCTTAGTCCCCCTCTCCTCCATTATATCAGACTGGGCCTCAGGTTGGTTCAGAGGAACCCCCCTGAACCTTATCTTAGTCCCCCTCTCCTCCATTATATCAGACTGGGCCTCACATTGTTTCAGAGGAACCCCCCTGAACCTTATCTTAGTAACCTCACCCTGTGTTTGATGAGCCCAGGTGATCGCGGACATGCGGGAGAAGCAGTACGAGGACCAGGGCATCGGGAGCAGCTATCTGTTCAGGGTGGACCAGGACACCATCATAGACGCCACCAAGTGTGGGAACCTGGCCCGCTTCATCAACCACAGCTGCAACGTGAGTGTTTATTATTCACATACACGTATACATACTAGAGGGGCAAGTTGAGGAATTGGCCCGGGTTCTTGCATGCCATCCTAATCATTTTGTTCAGGTTTGGTTTTGCATTTCATTTAATGCCATTGTAGCATGCCCGCCAAAATCCTAAACGTTTTTTTCTTATTTTTCTTGTTGTCATTTGTTAGATTATTCTATTTAAATGACATATGTATGAAATATGTGTGTTATTATAGCCTATATCTACACCACTGTATTTGTTATTTATGTTCACATGCCTCTATAATCTGCCGTTGTCGTATTTCAGCTGGGCTGTGTTTTCATTTCCATTATGGTTTGCTTAAAAAAAGAAAGCCTATCATGCTATGAAGTCAAACATTGATTACCCATATTGCTGTTTGGTTCATTCATACAAATGCATGAGCGATGATAGGCTGCACTGGTGTGCGCTAACCCTACCATGTTATACCATTGGTATAACATGTAATGCACATATAATGCAATTTGTTAGTCATGAGAACAATGGTCTATTTAAAGAGTTACAGGGAACGGTCATTGTACGACACACCAAACTGTCCTTCTGCCCCTCAGCCCAACTGCTACGCTAAGATCATCACGGTGGAGTCCCAGAAGAAGATCGTCATCTACTCCAGGCAGCCCATCGCCGTCAGCGAGGAGATCACCTACGACTACAAGTTCCCCATCGAAGACCAGAAGATCCCCTGCCTGTGTGGGGCCGACGGCTGCCATGGCACCCTGAACTAGCCTGTCCTGGCACCCTGAACCAGCCTGTCCTGGCACCCTGAACCAGCCTGTCCTGGGTGGCCGTCCGGGGCGCCGGCTGCAGTCAACACGGGGTCCTGTGTAAATCCGGTGTTGGCTTGACAGATGGACAATTCTAATACAATTCAGGGAGAAGTTACAACTTTATACTGATCATTTTTCCTCCTGACAGGAGCATAACCCTAAAGCCTTCTGGAAGGTCAGGAGGTTATGCTCCAGAATTAAATGATTTAGAATTAAAGGATTTGGAGTTAAAGGTAAGGTAGGTAAGATTCAAGAGTTGTGAAGAGGAAGAGCTGAAGAGCGCTAAAGAGGGCAAGATGTTGAAATAAGTCCCAAAAAACATCTCCTTCCGTTCTGCTCCGCCCCTCGCTCCGTCTCGCTGCCGTTGAGCAGTGTGGCTTCAGTCCCCTGTGGCGGCGCTATGATCCTGCCGTCTGCAAGCATGTGATTGACAGGCACGGTGGACTCCCCAAACCAATCAGAACAGCTGGGCCGTGAGGTGTGTAAACATGTCCCTCCCAGAGGAGCAGTCAACCAGAACAGATTCTCACAGAGAGCATTTCACTCTCTAGTAGCAGATTGGTGGCCCGGGGCATTACTAACAATCGACACTCACTTTACCCACAGCACCTTTAGAGGGGAAATCTTATGCCACCAGGTCTGAGTGTGATTAGCCATTACAAGCGGTTTGAAAATATTCCCTTCCCTGTGCCTTAGTGACATCACTAGTGGGCGTATACAACTAGATGTATGATGGATAGATAAGCAACATTTGCTACAGTCCACTGGGTAGGCTGGTCGACTGATCTATCCAGTGTACATCTAGGTGGACACACCCACTTGAAGTGGTTTAGAATGATTTAATGTGTGTAAGTACAGTACACGGTAATGTCAAGTTTAAGTTCACTAGTTACCCTTGTGAAGCATCCAAATGATGAACTCTTTCCTTCATTATTAACCTCATTATGCTTTCATTTGAGATAGCGAATAGCGGCTTGTGTCAAGCTCCCCTCCGGGACGTCAGTCACCATCCATACTGCTCCAGAACATTGATTGATTATATAAAGGAATTATGGGATACAGCAATGAACAATGCTGGTTAATGGATTTACGGACAGTATACATTACAATACAAACAGTTTGACTTATATTTAAAAAAAAGAGAATCACCATCAAGTAATGTTGAATGTCGTTATTGTATGTTTATTACTTAAATATGATATGTATCTATATATGTATATGTGTATATGTATAAATATATAATTGATTGAAATATTTATCATCCAATGTAACGACATACACACAGACAAGACTGCACAGCACATACAACATGCAAGAGCTTCTGGCACCACGGATCAACAGACCTGTAGCATCAGCATAAGCCAAGCCGATATGCGTGACACCCGTCACGCTACAGGACCGTAACAGACTTTGATTGAAGGTGTTTCCTGGTCACGTGACGCACCCTCCGACGTAGCGCTGCCCGGTGTGTCAGGTAGATGAGAGTCCCCGGGGGGCGACCCCATCGGCGCTGGCTTAGCTCATTGGTTACTTCCATGGATCACCACACCCTCTGCGTTGACTTTGTATGGAGTCGTACCGCCCTGTCGCTTTTGGTGTGGCCCTCAGTGTCCGTCTTGGGAGCGGTATGCCATGAGGGACTTCACCGGTGCCCTGGAGGTCATCCCTATGGCCCTGGCAGAGAACAGTGGAATGAACTTCCATCCAGACCATGACAGAGGTCCGAGTCAAACAGGTCTCTGAGAACAAGCCCCACCTTGGCATCGACTGCATGCACGTTAACACCAATGGTATGATAGCCGAAGGATTTGCACACATCTGCCCTAGTTATTACTAGTGGACCCCCCTGCCCACTAGCAATAACTAGGGCAGATCCTGTGCAAATCCTTCAAAAGGATTAATCCACATAAGGCCCCTGGACCTGATGGCATCCCTGGCCGAGTTCTCAGGGTGTGTGCAGATCAGCTGGCAGGTGTGTTTACAGACATTTTCAACACGTCACTGCTCCAGTCTGTGGTCCCCACAAGTCTCAAAAAGTCCACCATCGTTCCAATGACTACCGCCCAGTGTGCTACTGGGTGGTAGCACCTCCATCGTCATGAAGGGCTTTGAGCGGTTAGTCGAATCATTCATCACCTCCTCCCTCCCTGTGAGAAGGTGAAACCCCTTCTCACTATTTCTCCCCTTCCAGCAAAGTGATTGTGGAAGTTGTACTTCCGTCGCAGTAGGGGGCAGAAGGTTATTCCAGCCTTGGCCAGGGAATGTTCCCCTTGTTAATGGTCTGGCCGTGATTGGTCCACTTGGGACTGATTAGTTGGCTTATTTAAGGGGAGTCTCATTTTGTGTTGGCAAAGGAAGGTAAGAGCTGGCTTGACGCAAGGCCAGTACTTGGAACTATGTTAGGCTCAATTACGCTAGGTTTATGCTATGCTAAGCTGCTAAATTCCTAACAGTTTTTTCTTTTTGAAACATTCATTTGTATTTTGTAACCAATGGATTTATTTTTTGTTTATTTATTTTTGGACCTTGGTTTGGAGTAAATAAAACTTTTTTGTCGGAACGGAATTGCCCTAGTTTTTGCCCACACTCTCCAATCCAGTGAGTCCATATCCCGAATACGTGGGGTGACCACGTCGGTCCCTCACAGTCCCTGACTAACTGGACCCCCTGCAGTTTGCACACAGGGCAAACAGGTCCACAGACGACGCCATCGCCCTCACCCTCCGCACTGCCCTCTCCCATCTGGATCAGAGGAACACATGTGGGAATGCTGTTCATTGACTACAGTTCAGCATTCAACACCATTGTGCCCTCCGAGCTCGCTGTGAAGCTCGGGGACCTCGGGCTCAACACCGCCCTCTGTGACTGGATCCTGAGCTTCCTGACGGGCAGACCCCAGAAAAGGTGTGAGCATCTATGAAACCAAAGACGGTTTAAACAGAAAGTGGCTCACATGCTGTAACAAAGACAACTCTCTGTACTGTTCAGTATAGAGAGTCAAGGTTCAAGGTTTATTACAATACCTTAACCAGGCATCACTAACCTATATGTAAGGGATAATGTATAGACCGAGTCGGCAAGCAAGGAAACGTCACTTCCGGTCAGGGCCGTGGGGGAAAACAAACCGTTTTCCCCATACACACTCATGCAAAAAGGCGGTATTTTAAACCTTTGTCAAACGCTTGTCCGCTGTCATTTCTTGGTTTGAATCACTTGTATATGCTGTCAAAGGGCTATATATTAAAAAAATTATCATGATCGGGTCGATTGTTGTCCGTATATTTTTTAAAAAGTGGATCTTTCACAGTTGGTCTTCCCCCACAGCGTTGAGTCTAGGTGGGTGTTCCCTTGGTCGCCGGCTGTAGACACTCGGAGAGACAATGCCGAAGAGTTGTTGTTTACCATTTTGCACCGCAAATAAATTTAAAAATCACAACCTGAGCTTTTATATCTAAGATAAAGCTCTTTGTCAGCACATACAAGTGACTGAAAGTAAGACATGACAGCAAGAGACAAACACTTGCCGCGTTTTTACGATATAGATCCGGCCGGCGACCAAGGGAACACCCACCTAGACTCAACGCTGTGGGGGAAGACCAACTGTGAAAGATCCACTTTTAAAAAAATATACGGACAACAATCGACCCGATCATGATAATTTTTTTAATATATAGCCCTTTGACAGCATATACAAGTGATTCAAACCAAGAAATGACAGCGGACAAGCGTTTGACAAAGGTTTAAAATACCGCCTTTTTGCATGAGTGTGTATGGGGAAAACGGTTTGTTTTCCCCCACGGCCCTGACCGGAAGTGACGTTTCCTTGCTTGCCGACTCGGTCTATAGAACGCCGGTCATTATCGGGAAATAAGCCCGGACAGGATGAACCGGACACCGACGGGAAGCGAAGGTGTCTTGCTTCGCCCTGGAGGTGCTTATTTTAGATAATGACCGGCGACGTTCTATACATTATCCTGCTTATTACACGGCTACTTGCCAAAACGAAAAAATTGCTTCACACGGTGTGTCTTTTTACAATTACCATTCGTAGTGTTGATCAGCAGAGAAATAGTCCGCCAAAGACGTTGACGTCGCTTTAGCAACCGAATCCGTTGGGGTTGATAAGTTACCGGACTTCTTGCGGAGTGATACGAAAGACGTGGAAAATCCACTTTCCTTGACAGCGGTCATTATATGCTTAGCAACGGTCATTATTGAAAAATAATTCACTACCGGAAGTCGGGAAGGCCCATGCAAGTGAACGGAGCTTTCCACAGCATTGAGAAGAGCCGTGTAATAAAGATACAAAACTAAAATGGATTTGATGAAACCCAACCAAGATTTTATAAATACAGTAGGCCTATAACACTTCAAGAGTCTTGTGACGTCTAGCCGCTCTGAAGATATCCCACTGGAGTATTCACTAGTAGAAAGAAGTCATAACAACGGTCTGCATCAAGTATTTTTTATTCATAACATGGTATAAAAAGCAATGCTATATAAGGCATGAGAACAATGGTCTATTTAAAGAGTTACAGTCACAGTGTTGTCATTGTACGACACACTAAACTGTCCTTCTGCCCCTCAGCCCAACTGCTACGCTAAGATCATCACGGTGGAGTCCCAGAAGAAGATCGTCATCTACTCCAGGCAGCCCATCGCCGTCAGCGAGGAGATCACCTACGACTACAAGTTCCCCATCGAAGACCAGAAGATCCCCTGCCTGTGTGGGGCCGACGGCTAGATGTATGATGGATAGATGAGCAACATTTGCGTCAGTCCACTAGGTATGCTGGTCGATGGATCTATCCAGCATAAGGTGGACACGCCCTCTTGAAGTGGTTTTGGAATGATGTGCAAGTACAGTACAGGGTGAAGTCATGTTTAAATTCACTAGCTACCCTTGTGAAGCATCCAAATTAACCTCATTATGCTTTCATTTGAGATAATTTGAGCCAGAACATTGGTTGATTATATAAAGGAATTATGAGACATATGAAAGAAGAGCGCTGTTTACAGACAGTAAACATTACAATACAAACTGTTTTACATGTACTTTAAAAAAGTACTAAAAAAAGAGAATTACCATCAAGTAATGTTGAATAATGTGAACACAATGTCCTTCCTAATTTGGCCTTATTAAAATCATGTCTTGTGCATTAATATCCTTCATTTGACAAACAACTATCAGGCTCACGTTAGTGATGCTCAGGCTCTCAGCATCAATCACAGTGACGTGGGATTGTTGATTCAAGATTCAAGCGCACTCTGAGACTCCGTCGGGTGTGAGGATCGTCAGGTTTCCCCGGGCATTCTGGTCCGCCTCGATGGCTTCAAATAGAGACTTGAAGTTCCCTGCGCCGAAGCCCTGGAGAGAGAGACGGGCACGCAGCTGGTGAGACTCCATACCCTCCCTCCCCGCTCCCTCCCTCCCTCCCTCCCTGACCCGCTCCTCGCTTTGTGGGTAAAGTGTTCTCTTAATGGGAGTAAAGTGCTTCCATTAAGAGGACGTGCACTGGAGGCCTGACGGTGCCTCACCTGGTGGTTGTGTCTCTGGATCACCTCCAGGAATACCGTGGGACGATCCTGGACCGGCTTGGTGAAGATCTGGAGCAGATATCCGTTGTCGTCGAAATCCACCAGGATTTTCAAGTCCTGAAAATGAATAACAGCAAAACAACAAATAATAATAATTATTATCTTCATGCAGAGCATTCTTTCTTTCCGTCTCTCCTCTGTTCTCCTTAAGGGGCCAGCACAGCTTCCCCCGTCCCCTCTCGGGGAAAGGCACGGCGTTCTGACCTGCAGGACGTCCAGGTCCTCTGTGATCTGGACCCTGGAGTGTTTGAGGTTCTCTCTCAGCTGCTCGTAGTACGTGTCCGGCACACACATGAACTCCATCCCCCGCTGCTTCAGGTTGATAATCTGCAAACAACATGAACGGAAAAGGTGTTGGACAATAGGTTTCATGAACAGTTGTGTTCCGGTGTGATGCGGTCTGTAAGGTGTGGGGCGGTCTGTGGCTCTCTGTACGAGCAGGACCAGGGTTGCTGTCAGTTATCCGGCAGGCCGGCTGCGGGTGGTTTTTTTGGTACTTACTGCGGTGATTATATCTGACGTATTCATGGCGATATGCTGGACTCCTGCACCGCCGTAGTACTCCACATATTCCTGGTGGTCACAGGAAGTGAGGGGCCAGAGTCTCCATTAATACGACTGCATGTGTTCCAGAGTTATCAACCCTTCTTTAATCTACAGATTCACCAACATTTCACATCAACAAACTAGAAAAGCTGTATATTTGTCCTTTAAGGATCAAATCTTTGGTCGGGATAGGAACCTTTTGTTATACAAATGTATAATAGTTATGAATAATAATCTTTCATTTAGAATAAAATCATCCTAGTTGTTTTGTCGTATTGTATGAGGGTTTAAATCTGGAGCCCTTGCCTGGATCTGAGACTTGCGTTTCCCAACGGCAGGTTCGTTGATGGGCATCTTCACCGTCTCCTCATAGTTGGCCACGACGATGGAGCGCAAGGCGCTGAACTCAGTCTGCAGCTGCTTGTCGTCCACGGACCAGAAGCGGTGGAAGAGAAGGTTCCTCTGGTACCTGAGAATACCATCAACCAGAGGTCAAAGGTCACTCCAGAACATATGAAGAAACAAACCTCTGGGGTTCAGATGACGGTGGGGGAGGTCACGGGAGGAACAGCTGGTCCAGGGGGTCGCTTGTTTCATGCTGAGAGGAACACCTTGTGCAGTGTCACTCATAACACTTCACCGACCCTGGAACTGAAACGTGATTGGCTAGCTACACATCTTTAGATAAAGTGCTTTCTAATTCGCAGCTCCATCTGGGCCTTGGGTCATGTGACTCCTCTCCTCATCCAATGAGGTGGCTCATCCAATGAGGAGGAGCACTCCGTTCCCTGTAACAAGGTCCAAATCAGACCCAGATGTGGAGAAATTCCAGGAGACTGAGAAAAAAAGTGCTGAGTCACAGTGGAGCAGCAAGCCCTCAGACTGGGCAGGGTTAAGTTCTAACCAGGCCACCCCTCTCCTCCCGCACGGCCAACCCATCCTCCTCCAAGTTCTGTTTAAAGGCAGCGACCGGAACACGTTTCATGGATCGACACCAGTTTACATCAAACTTTTTACAACAGGTTTCTTTCCTCAACAAGCGTTTCTAAACAGAATTGCTGTGGCGTCAGACGCAAAGTGCAGCACGTTACCATTCAACCACCGGCACCATCTCATCGTCTCCCTGGTTCCCCACGACGTGATCGATGAAGTCCAGCCCCCCGCACGGCCTGCACAGAAACACCAAGCAAAATGGCATCCTTCTTAAAGAACACAGCCGTGGTACGTCTCCTCCTATCAGCGGGACTGTTGGGTTACTCACAGCGTGGCCAGAAGGGGGTCCTTGTGCAGCGGGGGTTTGAAACCAGGCAGGAAGAGGCCGTTGTACGCCGTGCGCTCCACCAGTGTGTGTGTGGTGTCCCCGTACTGGATCAAAACCGACGGACAAACAATGTTTCTAGGTGACTGCTCCTCTATTGTATAGGGGATAGCTTTAGCTGTTGCCATCAACTGAGTAAGCTCATTGAGCTGTGCAGTGTTGGAGAGTACGTACGTACGTACGCATGTTATTATATGTCCTCCTGGTATGGTGGGCCTTACCGTTTGGAGCACGGCCAGCTTCACCTGGCCCTGAGCGTCCTCCATGGTGTACGGTTCCCTCACAACCAGGGCTCCCCTCTCTCTGGCTTTCTGCCACAGTCGGGTCAAAACATCCCCATGCAGTCAGGTCAACTCATTTAAATGAAATGAAGTGTGTGTGTGTCTGTCTGTCTGTCTGTCTGTCTGTCTGTCTGTCTGTGTGTGTGTGTGTGTGTGTGTGTGTGTGTGTGTGTGTGTGTGTGTGTGTGGGGGGGGGGGTTTGTTACATTTATGCTTACATTTAAATTATTTACACTATGCATCTAATGCATATAATGATATATATATTACGATATATTTGTATATTTTTAGCTCAGTAAAGCTGCATTTGCGTTTAACTGCCCGTTCATTTGTAGTCATTCTGTTCCAAACTCACTTGGATCTTGAGTTGTATTACCTGCACAAGGTGGTCACAGTTCTCCACTGTAAACGCAACATCCTTCACCCCATCTCCATGTTTGATGAGATGCTCGCCCATCTCTGAGAACGGACGGTATACATAAGTCAAAAAAAATACTTTTCTATTGCTACAATGTATTTCATCCTTCAATCCCAGGAAATGAGACTCAAATAATTTGCATCCTTACCTTTGTTTCCAGGATTGAGAGCAGAGGAGAAAACATACAATATCTGTGAAGGAGGAATTCCAAAGATTAACATTCCTGGTCCATTCCAAATACCATCAGAGGTCATCTATTCTCTGCTTTTCATGGGGTGACATTGTTTATTTTTATTATTTAGTGTATAGTTTTACATTGTCATTTTCTTTTCAACCTATTGATGAATACGTTTCTTCACGCAATGCTGAGTGCTCCAGCTGTCGTACACACGGTATCCCGCTGAGTGTGTCTGGTCCTTACCTTGCCCTGTTTCACCACATGGGAAACCACATCTCTTCTGCCCGTCTCCAGGCCCTGGTACGCCACAGGCTCAAAGCCCAGCTTGTTACAGTAGAACGACGCGGCCTAGCAGGAGCAGAACACCAATCTGTTGTTTATCTCAGAGCGCTCTTACAATCCTCTGCTTGGAAAAGGTGGCTCTTTCTGCATGAATTTACCTGTTTCGCATTTCCAACCCAGAATGTCAGGTGGTCGAAGCACAGGAACTTGCCTTTTTCGTGCTTAACACAGACACAGACAAAGACACATACCGGTACACACACACACACACACACACACACACACACACACACACACACACACACACACACACACACACACACACACACACACACACACACACACAGGTTTAATCATTGTACTATAATCAAACAACGTAAAGGTCAAATTGTTAAAATACAGTTTGACAAATAAACAAATCTCAGCACAAACCTTTTCGCCTTTGTCAGTGTATGTTGTCTGAAAAAAAAATCAACAATGTTACAGTTAAGTAGGCCTATAGTAAGCTACAATAGTGAATTATGTTCTTTGCATGCAAAATATGCAGAATTATATTAATCTCATATATTATCATACAACCTTATTAAATAATTAAGTAATACTAGCAAAAAGTAATACAGTAAATAGGCCTACACCAGAACCAATTCTCACCAAGACTCATACTGAATTTGATTTTGACTCACCATCTTGCCTTCCTTCTTGAACAACAGCAGTTTGCTGAAGGAGATACGCGTTCCAGGGTTTAGAAAAGGAAGGTTTAAATGTCCAGCCCACCGCGGAGGCTGCAGGGGAGGTGAGAGGGGGCAGGGCCGTACGCTGGGAGGATGAGGGCCTGAGGATGTGGCATACGTTGACTTACACACTAAACTAACCTCTAAGGTCAAATACAGCCCTCCTATAGAGAGACAAAGACAATATATGTATAAATGTCTATACATATATATGTGTATATATATTTGATTATAATTCTAAATGGAACATCATCTCAGCAAGTTAAGTGTGGCATTGGACTACAGCCCTGCCCCCTTTAGTTGAACAAATAACTCCATATGTTAATGGTTAGTTTCAAGAGGAGGCTCTGCGATGCAAGCCTCTGATTGGCTGATCTCTGTGTTGCTGCGGTCGAACTGACATCAGTTCTCTTCACTGGTACTGGAGTAGGACTGCAGATCATATAACAGATGTTGATCAAAATGCATAATGTTCCATTACGGTTGAATGACCAAACAAAGTTTACCGATAAGCAATCGACAGATAAGTAGCATATATTTAAGTCATTTATACGTGTGTCTGTGTGTGTGTCTGTGTGTGTGTGTGTGTGTGTGTGTGTGTGTGTGTGTGTGTGTGTGTGTGTGTGTGTGTGTGTGTGTGTGTGTGTGTGTGTGTGTGTGTGTGCGTGTGTGCGTGCGCCTGTGTGTATGTGTGTGTGTGTGTGTGTGTGTGTGTGTGTGTGTGTGTGTGTGTGTGTTTACGGTCAAATGCCAATGCCAAATCCCCTATGCCTGCTCCTGCATGATCTGTATGTAAATCTGACCTGGATGAAAGCTTGCTAAAATGTAGTAAGTAACGAAAAACGTTTGTCCGAAGGTGATGGGCAGCAGCGCTCCGTCCTTCCACAGTGAGAGCTGGACTCCAGAGCCATGTGTGGTATGCACCACGCAGCTTCAGCCCTGCTCTCTCTGTGTCAGTTCAACCGCCGTCAGTAAACGGTTGCCTGGGCGGTTCCCCTGGGGGTTTACTGCCTGTGCTATAGCAGCAGCCAGCGGGAATAGAGGTGTGCCAGGGAATGGTATTCGCTGTGATCACGTGGGTTAGCGATGCATGGCGATCCTGCTCAGGCAACTGCCACCTTCATCCGCAGAGTGACACTGCGTCCATGGTCCATGGGGTCCTGCATGGTGTGGTTGTTTGTCTCAAAGCCCTCCGGTGTGAATGTGCACCACCTCTATAGTACGCTGTGGAGCAGCCTGTTGGATGACTCTATGACAGACAGCAGTGGGAATACATTCTGAGTCAGCTCTGACCCATTCAGTTGAAATTGTGCATGCATTTTTAACGTGAAACATCGTCTAAAAGCAACAGAGCTGATAAGCCAGAGAAAATACGGTCCCTCAGGAAATGAACGATATACTGTCTCTCTGGCTGTTGATATCCTCTTGGGACATTTGGTGCATTGATTCTTTAACAAACTCCAGGGTGTACAGAATTGAATACGAGCCTATAGGAGACATGAAAAACACATTACAAAGACATATCCCAGGCAAGAGAGGACATAAACGTGTGTTGCTTTTTCAGGTCCTTATCCGTTTGTCTTTATCAGACTTCACAAACGTTACCTTTTGTGAACATGTGTTTGGCCTTGAATGAATTACCTCTAGCACCCAACAGAACTACACCCCTGAGGTCAAACGTCATGTGACTGTGTCTTACAACAGTAACTAAATGTAGTTTAGTGTCCTAAATGTTCTTAATATAGGGTAGTAGTAGTATAGCCTCCTATATGTTAATATAGGGTAATAGTATAGCCTCCTAATGTTCTTAATATAGGGTAGCAATATAGTCTACTAGTTCTTAAAATAGGGTAGTAGTATAGCCTCCTAAATGTTCTTAATATAGGGTAGTAGTATAGTCTCCTAATATATGTTAAGATAAGGTAGTAGTATAGACTCCTAATATAAGTTAATATAGGGTAGCTGTATAGCCTCATAGTTCTTAATATAGGGTAGCAGTATAGTGTCCTAAATGTTCTTAATATAGGGTGGTAGTATAGCCTCCTAAATGTTCTTAATATAAGGTAGCAGTATAGTGTCCTAAGATATGTTAATATAAGGTAGTAGTATAGACTCCTAATATAAGTTAATATAAGGTATGAAGCAGTTTAAGTGAGAAAGTATTCAACACTTGATAAACTGATTAATTGATCGACACGTTAATCGCTAGGGTGCTCTGAGTGGTTGCTAGGGGGTGATGACATGGCTGGTAGTGAGAACAACAAGGGGGATTACATGACAGGACACCATTAAAGTGATGGGTGGAGGTGGTCATCCCGTCCTCAGCCAACACCGGGCTGTATTGCGCTATACGACTCTAATGAGCTGAGCTCAAACCTGCTTCTTCATCGTCCCTAAAGGTCTTTGTTTTTCACACTGTTCCCCCGAGGGCTGCCTGTTGTCAGGACATGCAGCCGCACATGTTTTCAGATAGCCGCCTAGCACTCAATTAATGGTGCAGAATACAGACACATGATCTCTTCTTGTTTTTATTGTGGAATCATAACTGTTAATAATGGTCGTACGCTTTGTTTGCAATCCCGGAAAAATGAAAAAAATAACGAAAAATGATTAGCCACACAATCTACAACTTGGATATGTTAGGAATGTGATGCATCTCATCTATTTCCAACCTCAACCTCTTAAACATAAAGAAAAAGTGTTGTGTGGTGTGTGTGTGTGTTATAGAGCACACAGTGTTTAGAGGAGCTGCAACCAGACACAAGACACAGACACACACCACAACACTCCCCTGGGGTGAACTCCATGGGGTCCAGAGGTGTAGCCCCCTGCTGTGCCACCTCCTCTGCCAGTGCACACAGCACACAGTCGAGGAGCAGAGAGCCAGAGAGCCAGACGTTTTTGTGGAGGTGAGGCTGACCGACTCGTCCACCGAGATGCAGACAGAGGACCAGGAGAGAAGCGGCCAACAGGGAGTCCCGCCTCGGACGACGGACCCCGAGGCCCCCCATGGAGCCGTCGTAGACGCTGAGTCATCGCAGCCCGCAGGGGAGGAGCGGCTCACCTGTGTGGGGAGTCCCTCGGTTACGGAAGGCGCCGGCGGGACGGGCGGCGTTCCTTCAGAGTCCAACAGCGGACCTCAACAGCGGAGGATGCAGAGCCTCTTGCGGCAGGTCAGCAGCCAGATCAGGTCCCAGGCCAGCCAGGCCAGCGCCAAGACCGGCATGCTGGAGCTGATGCAGCAGATCAAGGACAGAGAGGCGGGGAGGGCCTCCTCGCTCAGCGGCACGTCAGGAGCGGACGGTGGGAGCGGCGCCGGCGTCTCCGAGGGCGACGGAGGAACTCAAGTGGCCAATAGGGAGCACGGTGAGACGGAGCCAGACGCGACGGCGCCCCTTGAGGTGCCCTCAAGCTTGGAAGAAGAGCTGGAGGCCACCAGAGCCACACTGAGGGGGGAGTTTGAACTGCAGATCTTCCAGCTTCGCGTCGAGATGCAGGCGTACGCCGACCGGGCCGTGAGCGACATGGAGAGCAGGATGAGAAACGCCGCCGCCCCCCCGCACGGCCCGGCTAAAGGGAGGAGCCGGGAACAGACGGACGGCAAAGCAGTGGACAAGAAGCAGAAGCCACTGGCCGCCGCCGCCGCCGCCGCCGCCGCCACACCCGCGCTGACCGGCAGGAGGTCCCGCGTGCTGACGCGCACCATGACCACCATCGTCCCCAAGACCTGCGCCCCCGTCAGCGTCGGGCCCCGGGCCAAGTCGGAGACCCTGAGCGGCTGCAGGGACTGCGGCTCCCTGCGGATGAGGGAGTCCGACCTCATCAGGTTCTCCCACCATCAGGGCCGGGGCTGCAGGCAGACCCAGGGCAGGAGGGCTCTGCCCCCCGTGATCCAGCCCGTGAACCAGGCCCTGCACCAGCCCATGCTCCCTCGGCAGAGGCCTGTCTGATGGCGCAGACCGGTATAGCTGAGACTTGACTGGATGGAAGACGGTGATGATGATGATGTGAAAAGGGAATCGTGATATGGTCAAATATATTTTATTTCTATTGTTGTTTAAACACATGTGGCGTGTCAGTTGCAACATAAATGTCTTATATATACATAATATTATATACATAATCTTATATAATGTCATATAATGTCATACATATACATATATACATATATATAAATATTAGGCTATCTATTAGAACTTTGTAACTGTTAGAAGGACTGAAAACGTCCTTTAAATCAAAGTTTGAATCATTTATTAAGCATTTGGTTATTGTTGCTCTCTTGTTGCTATCTCTTGTTAAGACAACCGTTATTACAATTATTCCAATATTTATTTTCGTCATTTATATGTGAACCTAACACACACACACACACACACACACACACACACACACACACACACACACACACACACACACACATATATAAACACATTGGAAATCTAACTACTAATAATTATAACGTTAAGAAAATGTTGTGTTATTTACTACTTTATAATTTTTGCTTTTCTAGGTAATTGTGCAACGTGGCCCGTAGATGGCAGCATTTAGCTCACATATAACTTTGAAGAACCAATGTTCCTATTCATGAACGGTCAACAGTTTGGTCTGATTTGGGTGACAATAAATGCTGTAAATGCATATTTTCAAAAGAGAATTCTCCTTATTTTTACAAATTTGTGGCTGTGGTCCTCAAGGGTAGGATTCGATTGATTGTTTGATGATAATGCTGTTTTGTCTAATAAAGATATCATGTTGATGTACTGGTCTTCAGATTGCGAGGTGTCTGGTCTGTGTATGTAACGTTGAAGGAGTTTTTTTCCGGATCAGAAGGGAAAGTAGGCCTAATGTTCCACATCGTCATCATTCTAACTTGAAGGATAACGTTGTGTTTTGACAGCAGCCAGATAACGTTATCATTGAATGAGCTCCTCTGTTCAAATACTGGACAACTAATACCTACTATCTATCAAAAACTGTATTTTATCCTCCAGCTTTAGCATACTGGGTGTGAATATTCACCCATAAAAAAGTTACTGGTTGGTCGTATTGTGTGGGTTGTTATAGGTATGGATGTAATCATTTCATACATTGGGGTATATGAAATTAAATGGTTGGCATTTGATCCTTCAAATGTTAAATTAGCATTGCATAATTTATTACCTTTTAATTTTACAATGAAATCTTTAAATTCCACTTTCTCTCAAATACTCGTTCTTCATTTGCAAGTGCACACAAACATACTTTGGTTAATAGAGTCGATTATTACCACAGCATTTGTCGGCCATCCAATCAATTCTACAATATAACGTACGACGGACCCGACACTCACAATCACTCCACTTCCATTGGGCTGCGGACGCAAGGCCTGGGTGGAAGGTTGATGTTATACTGGTGGTGGTCTTGATGTCAGTGTTACCAGATTAGGCCAGATTTCCCGCCCAATCTGGCAACACTGCGCAGTGCACCTGAGTGCACTCAGCATCTGACTTGGCACCGAGGGGCCAATCAGTGACAGGAGATGCATTTAGTGGCTCTGCAGCGTGGAGGGGCCGCTTCCACCGCGGGCCCCCCACAATGGACGCGATAGTGCGGTCTCTGAAGAGGACCTTTGTGTGTCCTGGGGGACGACGATGACATCCGGACGAGGACACATCGAGTCCATCACATTCAGGAGCGGCCAAGCCACGTTGTGGTCGGAAGCGGCGTCAGTCGCCTAACGATTTGGCCGTCGGCTCATTGCTGTACTGCGCATGACAATGAGCCGACGGCCAATCGTGCAGTAACCGCTAGACAGGGCCGTTTCTAGCTGTTTGGGGGCTCTATGCGAGATACTATTTGGGGGCCCCTATTTTTTCAAATTCTCAGGTAGAGATTCCTATCTTTTTCATATATTCTGTGACGATGCAGCAGTCTGTTACATTTTAAGAGGAAGACCGCTGGGGGGGTCCGGGGGCATGCCCCCCCAGAAGAAAATTGTGAAAAATAACCCTTTAAATGGTTACTCCTGGTCAGTGACGGACTGGACGGTCTGGCATTTGGGCAGATGCCAGAAGGGCCGCGTGGCTTCTCGTGGGCCGTCTGGCCTCTCGTGGGGCGTTTGGGCCGGCCAATCACGGAGCGGCATGCTTGATGGGATCGCGCGGCCCCACCGTCGCGACGGCGGCCCCGCATTATCTATCTCCACCACCCTGAAAAATGTACAGATTAAGCTTCCAAATATGACATAACAACCAACAGAGTCAAGGTATCTGCTGAGACCAGATCATTGTGCAAATGTGCCTTGAACTTGGCAGAAACTTCATTTTCAGCTATTTTCTTTGATATTTATCATAAGCCTTAGAAAAAATAGATGAAAAAAATAAATAAAATTTGGGGGGGGGGGGGGGCCCCCTGGTGGCTGCCCTATGCAGCCGCATAGTCCGCATATAGCAAGAAACGGCTCTGCCGCTAGATTAGTGTGATTTTGTACTTTCTATTAAAATATGTACTGGGATAGAAACTTATTTTTTTTTAACTAGTGAAATAGATGTATTGATATTAATAACGACCTTAGTGGGCCTGATGGCCTATTTCTTCGGCTACTGTTGCTGGGTATGTTTCTGGTCTGGGCTGGGAGTCCAAACACACCCACTGTCTGGCCCCCAAGATTAGACATCCTAATGTGTTCTCCTAAAGAAAAGACTAAGATGTGTGTGTGGGGGTAACATGTGTGTTAGGCGGCCATAGTCCTTAACATGCCTCTCAGTCAAAACAATCTCAAAACAATCCCATTAAAACCATCAGGGTGTATGATGAGCTGGAAAAGGGGGCAGGGCGGATGAGGGGGTCCATCTGAAGGCAGAGGCGTCGACCGTGTCTTGAGTAGTGTCAAATAGAGAACGGTATCAGCATGGAGATATCAATCAAAAGTGGTCTGGTGTAAACGTGTGTTAAGCCTTAATGTGGATGATGCCACTTCCAGGTGTATCCATGATGACAGGCTTTGTGTGTGTGTGTGTGTGTGTGTGTGTGTGTGTGTGTGTGTGTAGACAGAAACCCAAAGCCATCTGGGGGGTGGTGGTGGGGGGGGGGGGTGCAGGAACTGCTAGACGCCATCGTTGGGAGTGTGTATTGGACAGACGATGGCCCACTTGTGTGATCAATACTGAGGCCTGTTGTTTAGAGTGAAGCGGCCCAACAAACAGGTCTTCAAGTGTCATGATTACAAGTTAAGGAAACCTTAGTGCAGATGGATACACACGTGTGAGGGATATTTGTTTTGCCTTTCTATTTCTTATGTTTTTTTTATTATTTAATTAAAATGCTGAAAAAAATGCAACAAGTGGATGAAATCCAAAAGGGTAAACATCCATTTGTCAAAAGAAAGAACAGCATGCTCTTGGGTTTCCCTCCAAAGACGGAGAGAAAGCAGCCAATCAAAACATTGTAAAATCACAGGACACATGCAGATAATCTGGAAAGGTTTCATTAATAAGATTGGTTTAATACGTATTTATGTTGTGCCGTTTTGAAAACAGACACACACACACACACACACACACACACACACACACACACACACACACACACACACACACACACCAAACACATGCAGAGATTATGCAGCGTGGTGAAATGGATGACGCTGTTTAACCACTTGTTGGTTTACTTTGACCTAGTCTTTACAATCCAGGAAAGGGGAGTTCCCACATCAAAGACCCTCACACTTGTGGAGACGGAGGAGGGATGTGTGTGTGTGTGTGTGTGTGTGTGTGTTTGTGTTTATGTGCGGGAGTGTGAGTGTGTGTGTTTGTGTGTGTGTGTGTGTGTGTGTGTGTGTGTGTGTGTGTGTGTGTGAGTGTGTGTGCGTGTGTGTGTGCGTGTGTATGTGTGTGTGTGTGTGTGTGTGTGTGTCCATATGTGAGTGATGCAAGATGCTGGAACAACAACCAACAACACCACCCACACCATAACAACAAACAACAAACAACAACAACAACAGCAGCAACAGGTGAGCAGCGCTGGCCAGCAGGAGGATTAAGGATGCGTTCCATGCTCCTCATATATACACACTATCAGAGCATAGAGCTCATCCTTAATCCTCCTGCTGCTCAGTGCTGACAGGACCCCTGATAATGTGTACAGCCAGGGGCCCGCATTGATGCCTGAGACCCCCTCCATGTTTACCTTAAATCTGCCCTAACTCATTGTTGGATGTCAACACAAATGGAGGAATGTTAACCCTGACCCTAACCCTACGACCGCAGCTATCAGCGTTAACCTGGGATCCAGGGTCGTGCAACCGCAACCGGTTTGTGGCGCTCTGCTGACAGTGGTGTTGCAGGGGGTCTGCGGGAGAACTGGGGGAACACTGGGAGGTACAGATGGGAACACTGGGAAGTAAGGAGGAAATGTATGAACTGAGAGGGTTAACAGGAGCGCACACGCACATGCACGCCCACCCACACACACACACACACACACACATAGAACTAAACAAACACACACACACACACACACACACACACACACACACACACACTCACTCACACAACACACATACACTCACACAACACACACACACACACACACACACACACACACACACACACACACACACACACACACACACACACACACACTCACACACACACACACACACACACACACACACACACACTCCTCTGTGCTAAGCCATGGGAACAAATGGGTCCTAGTACAAGCAACACAGGGCCACAGTCTCGCTGAGGGCTCCAGTGGGCTCTTTGTGGCCCCTGGTTCACAGGTGAGACGGGTTCTATAATGACAGCTACACCCCCCCTCCACCCCCACAGGCTTTCTTTGATCTAGCAGTGGAAAGGTTTGGAGGTGGGGGAGGTGGGGCAGGGTGCTCTCTGACGGTTCTTTGTAAGACTGGCTAATAGATGGATGATATGGGGAGAAGGGCCTATTGTGTGATGCAGCTCCATGATGATGCTCAGTGATGCCTGTTAGTTTGTGGTTAACGGTGAGCATGATCCCATCATCTGTGTGTTGTATTATGTGTCTAGTGTATCGCTGT
>NC_140275.1:20840978-20863478 GCF_964030765.1 Micromesistius poutassou | reverse complement strand
ACACAAACTCTGTGTTTTTCTGACTGTCCAACAAGTGCTTCTGAAACAAAACATCAATGCATTAAAGAAATAGTCTGTGGTATGAAAATACTGTACAACTTTATGATTGACCCAGTGTAAACATATTTACACGTGTCATATAAAAGGATACCTTTTTTTGGAAAGCAAAGACAAAAAATATATATATATATCATGTTTTTTTTTTTTTTCAAAAGTTCATCAAAGTTTGAGAAAGGTAAAAAAAAAAAAATCTCAGAAGCTCAGCCCGCTGACTCCTGCCCCTCAGTTAGTTCATGACTCTGGACCCCTCCGGCCCCAGGCTCAACCGGAACGCAACCGGCCCCCCCAACAACCCCTCCAGTCGCTGCTGGGTCACGCTCCACTCACAGCTCATCAGCCAGGCCTCACTAGCTTTCAAAATAACCAGGCACAAATCAGCCCGAACGTCCAGTGTGTCCCGTCTGTTCACCCGGCGTTCCAGCGGCGGTGGTGGTGGTGGTGGTGGTCGTCGGGACCGCTCTCCCCCTCCCCCTCCCCCTCCCCCCTCCTCCTCCTCCGCCTCACACCTTGGTGGCCAGAGACTGGATCTCGGACTTCTGCGTCTGGGCGCTCAGCGTGGAGGACATGGAGCTGATCTGGCCGTGCATGGCCTTCTTCAGGTTGAGCAGACACAGGCACTGGGAGCGGAAGCGCAGGTCGAAGAAGGCGTAGAGGAAAGGGTTGAGGCAGCTGTTGACGTAGGCCAGGCAGGTGGCGTACGGATGCGCCAGCAGCAGGAAGCGCAGCAGGCCGCAGGAGCTGGGCGCCAGATTCAGGTAGGTCAGCGCGTCCATGCTCTTCAGCAGGTGGAAGGGCGTCCAGCAGATGGCAAACACCACCACCAGCGTGGTGATGATCTTCAGCAGCCGCTTCTTCTTCTGGTCCTCCTTGCGCAGGTTGTTGAAGTGGCGCGTGACCGTGCAGCCGATGAAGCAGTAGAAGATGGTCATGGCCAGGAAGGGCAGCAGGAAGCCCAGCGCCGACGACGAGAGGCTGAGGCCGGCGATCCACAGCGACTCGTGCCGCTGGTTCAGCGTGACCATGCTGAAGTCCATGGCGCAGGTGGTGCGGTTGCCGTCGTCCACCGTGGTGCGGAAGAGCAGCGTGGGCAGCGCCAGCAGCCCGGACAGGAGCCAGATGGCCCCCAGGGAGGCCAGCATGGTCCCGCGGGACCGCAGCCGGCTGCTGGACAGCGAGTGCACGATGGCCAGGTAGCGGTCGAAGCTGAGGCAGGTGAGGCAGAAGACGCTGGCGTACATGTTGACCAGCACCACGTAGCTGCTGATCTTGCACAGGGCCACACCGAAGGGCCAGTGGTAGCCCAGCGCCGTGTACACGGCCCACAGGGGCAGGGTCACCACGAAGGTCAGGTCGGCCAGGGCCAGGTTGCCGATGTAGACGTCGGCCGCCCGGCGCTTGGACTTTGACCTCCAGACGGTGAAGATGACCACGCCGTTGCCCGACAGGCCCAGGATGAAGATGAGCATGTAGAGCACGGGGATGAGGGAGTAGGAGGGCTCCCACTCGGAGTAGTCGCACGCCGTGTCGTTGTCGTCGTAGTACTCGTAGGCGTCTCCATAGTCCATGGTGGTGGCCTCCATGCTGTGCTTGGGAGTTTGCAGCCAAAACAAACCAGAAAATGTTCAGAAAAATCCTTAGAGCTCTGAAAAGGTTTCTTGGTAAATTCCCACCAGGCTTCTTCAATGGACAGAGAGAGAGAGTTTTAAGTTAATGTAAACTCTGGTGACAAATCGAGATAGTAGAGCTGGCTGGCTGCTCTGGCTGCTCTGGAGTGACTGTGGAGAGTGGCGGTTGTGTATGAGCGTGAGGGTCGGCGCTGCATGCCTTTTTAAACTCAACCCTCCACACCCCTGGGTCCCTCCCAGCGCAGCCCCCTCCCCCATTCAAACACTTGGTCCCGCAGCCCCACCCGGCGCGCCCCCTCTCCCCTCTCCCTCCCCTCCCTCCTCCTCCTCCTCCTCCTCCTCCGCGTCTCTCTCCCCCCGCACCGCGGCGGGGGGATCAGGAGCTTTTCTGCGTAGAAAAATAAAACGATCTGAAATAATATACGCTGTTTATCGATGTACGAGACGATTCATTCTGAAATATTCCATTCAATTATTATTGATAATTGCGACTCTTATTTATACTTTTAGTGGACATCAATTAAAATATGTTATAAGCTGTTTGTTTAATTGCATACACGGCTGTCTGTTCTGGTGGTTTTCTGCAGAAACAGAAGATATGAAACATGTCCTAAACAAGCCTGGGCAGGCAGGTTTATTGTTTTACATCACAATCCCCAACAGATCGGACTTCATTAGGCAACATTTAGTCAAATAGGCATCGTTAACTACTAGAGCCACTTCTGACTAATGTATGCTGAAACAGACCGAAACAAGCCTATAGCAAGATCCAATATTTAAAACACGTTGCAAAGTATGTTTCTGCTGAATGTTATTAGATCGACATTGCATCGCGAACTGTTTGATGATCAGATTAAATGTAAATGGAGAGGTGTTTAAATTCAATTCTCAAGTCTGGGGATCTATTTACATGTGAAAGAGACAAGCAAACAGACAGGTTTAAACAATTCAAAAGGAAATTTCACATTGCCGCTATCGTTGGCTTACTTATGAGGGGCCTAACTTATTCAAAACGAGTGTAGTGGGCTCCAAAGTTACAACAGGTTAAACAAACCTGTTGGATTTGATTTTATTCCTACTAAGGGGAATTAGGATCTTTGCATTAATTTCATACAACTTCCTTCCTGTTTCGCCAATATATTTAGTTGGCATATTCAACTTAAGAGTAAAGTAACGTGACAAGGAATAGTGAGTATATGTCTCCAAAGCAGCTTTTCCACCACATCACTGGACAATGAATGAATGAAAGCATGAAACATAAAACCAAATGAGTTTGGCATTGAAATCAATAAACAAAATAACCTTGTGCTATCAATGCATGTATCCTCTCCCAAATCAGTCAAAATCGTCTGAGGAATTAATCTTACATAATCCACTTTTAAATATTTGTCTTGCGGTTAATCAAGATCCAAGCATCCTTAATCAGACACCGTTATCATCCCCGCCAGGGAAAACGCGCCTCCTAGCGGTAATTAAAGAGAGCTGCCTTTATGACCAACTACTACATTTATTTATTAGCCTGTCATGAGTGGCTACAGGTTAAAGATGATCACCTCTGGAACCAGGCACAATTCTGTAAAACAATACAGTGCACTCATCTGACGAATATACTGTGGTGGTCTATCCTACATCAATCTATGCATGGCCATGCATGGTGGGCAAGGGTGGGGGCTGGTGTGCACATGGGGGGGGATCTGGGTGCAGGGGGGATTTAGGGGTGTTGGAGCCAGCTGGGAGGAGCCAAGCACATCAAATGCTTTACCCCTCTCCCACTATCTGATGTGGTTGGCACCTAATTGCTATGGAGACAACACTACTGCTGCAGCAGTCTCCAAGAGCCAGTGTGGGGTGTGTGTGTGTGTGTGCATGTGCGTGCATGTGTGTGTGTGTGTGTGTGTGTGTGTGTGTGTGTGTGTGTGTGTGTGTGTGTGTGTGTGTGTGTGCGTGTGTGTGTGCGTGTGTGTGTTTGTGTGTGTGTATGTGTGTGTGTGTGTGTGTGTGTGTGTGTGTGTGTGTGTGTGTGTGTGTGTGTGTGCATGTGTGTGTGTGTGTGTGTGTGTGTGGTGTAGTTTGACTTTGATTTCTCAAAGTCGATTTCTGCATTATTGCATTCCACCCTCAACATCTCATTTAAATCCTATCAATGCTCCAATAGCCAATAGTGTGTTTCCATTTCCTTTCAAAATATTTTCTTTAACTTTCAGGCACTCACACACAGACACACAGACACACAGACAAACAGATGCAGACACACACACACACACACACACACACACACACACACACACACACACACACACGCACGCACGCACGCACGCACACACACACACACACACACACACACACACACACACACACACACACACACACACACATGCACACACACACACACACACACAAACACACACACACACATACACGCACCAGGTGGGTCCCCTTCTATCTCGCTCCCTAGGGAGAAGATTGGACGCCTGCTGCTAGCAGGCCTAGGATCTGTTAGATAAATAAATTAACAAATAAATACAAAATACAGGAGAGCAGATAAGGAACAGGTGGTGATATGAAACCATCCACTGTGATAACGTCCCCAGACCTCCTGGAAGGGCCCGGAATTCTTTAATAAACAGCAGCTACAATCGATCAGCCAGCTATTTAAGGGATCGAGAGATAAGTTACCTTAGACCTCAGGTCTTTACATCTTACTTACTTCATTTCTTCATTCGGTGATCTAATATTCCTTTCCATCTAACAGTTTCTTTGTATTTTCTTTTTAACATCCTATCCTTACTGCACCGACAAATCAGTCAACGAAAAACCCTACAACTCTTTATTATTCCGAATGACTCAAAAGATGTATGTTTTATTTTTTTTTTAACACAAAGCTTTAGCAGAGTTCCCACCGTCTCTCATTGGTTACCACAGAGCCCCCCCCTGCCATACATCTCCATCCATGACTTCATGGGTTGGAGCCCATTTGTTTCCGCGGCTCCCCGCCACGCCCCGAGTCGACGCTGCGCTCCAGGCCCTCCCTCTGGAGGGGACCACACACGCGAGCCGCTTTAGGTGTCCCTGCCGCAGCTGTGAGCCCTTTTGAAGTAGTGTTGAAATGGCCCCGCCGCTTGTAATATGACTGCATCTGTCTCTCTTTTTCGGGGGGCCCCTGGCTCCCAACTACACCCAGGAGAAACACACAGTGAGCGAGTGTTGTTGTGGTGGTGGTGGGGGTGGGGGTGGGAGTGGGAGTGGAGGTGGTGGTGTGGTTGTAGTTCTGCTTCATCTAATCTAATCCCAGGTCTGGCGTGCGTCTGTGGAACCGGTGTGGTGCACGTGCAATGCGGTTGAAGGCCCTGTGTCCACGGATGTTCAAAGATGTAATATGTGGTTGAATGCAACGCAAGCGCACCGGATAAGAAACACGATACGTGTAACCTGTTGACGGAACACGCAGATCTCAATCTGACTGCACTGTTCACTATTTGTAAGCAACCACACATGTTGGACGTTTTTAAAGTAGTTCTAAAGAGTCAGTGATGCATTAGAAAGTCCTTAAGTCATCTTTTATAATTGTTGTCCAGTGTAGCGGTGGCAATGATCAGCAGTAGTTGCTACTATACAGTACTATAGCAACGTATTCATATTCATTTTCATCACTGATCCTAATCCTCATCTTTGTCTTTCTCTGTCCTGTACAAGCATCTCATCCTTGTGTGTAACATCAACACACACACCCACACAACATCATCCCACACCACTTTAAGCGGCCTTGCTGCCATATGTTTTACATATGGGGTCTCCAACGCCATCAGGTCGTTACAGGGGGAGGGGCGAGATATGTATTTCAGCAGTTCAGCTGGAGCAGTTCAGCTGCACCCGATCTGGGGGGAGGGGAGAGGAGGTGGCGGGTGGGGGGGGGGGGCGTTTGTAATGGACACGTGTCGGGCCCCGTTCAGCCAGGGTCTTGCTCCAGGCCGGGGGGGGGGGGGGGGGTGAGGCCGGGATCTGGGGCCTGGGGGGGTAGACAGGGTCACAGGCTGGTGTCAGCTGGGTCCGCCCGAGGACAGAAAGGTGGAGCAGATATGTCTGCCCTGTCCCTTGTGAACGGCCAAGAGGAGGCCAAGCACACGAGAAAGTTGATGGACAAACAAAGGGTGGCTCTTCTGCGATGGCTGAACCACAACTGTTACATATTGTTAGCCTCGTAGCATAATTGCCCAAGTCATATTTTGGCCAAATTGTCAAATCTAACCTGACTCTACTCTCCTAATGCTGCTGATTCCCTGTATCTCATTGGCTATGTCCTAAGCCAATCAGAGGGCTTTTTACATTCCATAATCATTATCTGCCTAAGTCATCTATTTCACTACAAGATGAACCTCACAATATGACTCAGGCAATGATGCCACCATACCACGAGGCTACTGACACGCAGACCAGTGCTTGTGATATCCGCTCTGATCTTTATTCTCCTGGGGACAATCCGGGGGGGGGGCAGCGGGCCCCGTGGATTTGCCCCCCCCCCCCCCCCCCCACCCCTTCACGCCAGCCTGTGAAGCACAGCCTCCTCAGGCCAGACGGCGTCACACTGCCGTACCGGGGGGTCGAGGCCCTGCCCCCCCCCCAGCATGAGGGGGGAGGGGGGGGGGGGCGAGGCCCCGCCCACCCATGCATGAGGAGCCCAATGCTCTCCTGCAGGGGAACACGTGATTGGCCAAGCCGGTTGTCTCCTGAAAATTGCCCACTTTATCTGGGGAGATCAGATAGACGTTGGTGTGTGTGTGTGTGTGTGTGTGTGTGTGTGTGTGTGTGTCTGTGTGTGCCCCCATTTCCCAAACGTGACATGTATTCTTACATAATGGGCAAATATGGAATGTGTGTGTGTGTGTGTGTGTGTGTGTGTGTGTATGCATGCGTGGCTGTGTGTGTGTGTGTGTGTGTGTGTGTGTGTGTGTGTGTGTGTGTGTGTATGTGTGTGTGGGGTTTGTAGGTCTGTGTGTTCAGTCTTTTTCCCACACTGTTTCCAGAGCAGCCTCAGTCTAAGTGTATTAAAGTACCGCAGCCAATCTCCAGAAAGGTCATGCTTGATAGAGCGCCCTCATTGTTCAGTATACCTTGCTTTAGGCACTTTATTAACGAGAAACAGCCCCCATTTCTATCTGCAAAATGTTGTTTTCATATTCCTCAATAGAAACCCGAACCCATTGTTGAGGAAGGCAATTAATGTGTAACGTTTCGCATGTTCATTTAGGCTCAGAAGGTCACGTTTCACACAATTTCACACAATATTTTAGCACACATCAGCATTTTTTTATATAGGCTGTGAGCTGAGGAGCTGAGGTAAGAGTAGTGAAAGAAATGGAGAGTTTATCTGCAGCAGAGGGAAGGCACACACACACACACACACACACACACACACACACACACACACACACACACACACACACACGCACACACACACACACGCACACACACACACACACACACACACACACACACACACACACACACACACACACACACACACACACACATAAACACACACACGCACGCACGCACACACACACACACACACACACACACACACACACACACACACAAGAGAAACAATGGGGACGATATCAAACCCAAACAACATCCAGCCTAATCAAAAGCACTTGGAAATCTGCCCGTTTGCTTTCAGCCCCCAGAACCCTCGCTCTACTTGTTTATTTATATATTTTATTTACATTAAAGGACAGTTATCTACCTTCCTTCTTTACTTCCTTTCTGCAAAAAAAAGTAAACAAATAAGACGCACACTTTTCCTATACGCTGGTTGGACATCCACTTCCTTCCTTCTGAACTCTGACATTGAAATCACTGATATTGTTAAGTAACACTCTGGCAGAGAATGGTTGGTATATACAACGTTGTACTGTATTTTTGCATTAAGTTTGTTCTTTTGGATTCTTTTCTACTGAATGTTGAGTCTGATATTGGCTCAATGCATCAGCTTCATTGCAGCGGTTTGACCCCTGGCCTGCAGCCTGCCACACCACCCTGCCACACCACCCTGCTACACCACCCTGCCACACCACCCTGCCACACCACCCTGCTACACCACCCGCCCCACCAGTAGTTTTGTCGGAAAACACGGAGGGTCACAAGGTGTTTCCCCCTCTTCCGTAGCGTGGGGGTCCCTGGATCACCCTCAACCATCCACTGCCAAAGTGTCCCCCCTCTCTCTCTCTCTCTCTCTCTCTCTCTCTCTCTCTCTCTCTCTCTCTCTCTCTCTCTCTCTCCCTCCTCAATGGAAAGCACAGCAGGCACCACAGGATGTGCTATACTTGGGACAGTGTTGTCTTCTCTCTCATCTGCCTTCATCTGCCTCTGTTTGTTTTATAGACGGTTAAGGTGGGCTTGTTATTCACAAGACAACAACTGATTGACCGGATAAATCCTGACCGGTCCCTGCGTATGACCACGTACACCTGGTTTGGCTGTTTGGATCAAAAATAAATCTAAACTGGTCAGGGGCCAGGCACTCACATGTCACACATAGGATGGTCTCTTTAAAGAAATCCAGTCAGATTTTACAGAATAAACTGTATTGGTAACATTTGGACCGTATGTGCATCTATACAATGTATGTTGTACGTCCTTGCACTTGCACAAAAATAGTACTTAGCATCTTATCCTAGCTATCTTTGTTGTATACGGTGAATGGGTTAACCTTGCGATTTTATGTGCTCTGCACACTACATTTTCTATGAACTGTACCGGCAGTGATTTATTGTTGTTTCTCTTTCTTCTGACAAATGTACTTATTGTAAGTCGCTTTGGATAAAAGCATCTACTTAATGCCCTTAACGTAAGTGTAAATGTTAATATAGGGGGGGTTAGTAGGTAGAACAGGGAGGCAAAGTGCAGTGAGACAACAGGAAACAATATGACAGACGAAGAGCAGCAGAAGAAGACAAAGAGCGGGCTGATGAGTCCTTCCACCCCAGGGGGTCAAGAGGAAGAGTGTGATGAGAGGGTATGCTCTTCCTCCTCTAATAGGGTTAATGACAGGGATTACAGCGGCCCTTCTACACACAAGAACCCCCCCCCCCAATCCCACGAGACAACTGAGACTCCAGAAGGCGGAAAATCTCCAACAAAAACAGACCCCAGCACTCAGCTAGCACAGGACTAGTCTATCCCACTGCTCTCCCTTTCCCCCTGAGACCCAGAGTCTACTGTGCTTACTGTGCATGTGTGGTTTCTGTGCGTGTGTGTGTGTGTGCTTGCTTGTGTGTGCTTGCTTGTGTGCTTGTGTGCGTGTGTTGTGTAGGTGTGTTTGTGAGGGTGTTTGTGTGCTTCATGCCAATGATCAATGTTCTTGTCGTGTGCTGACCGGCAGAGCCGTCCACGTCCTTATGCACGTTGCGTTCTGCATTGAAACACTCATTTAAATAAAGGAACAAAAAAGTCGTTTTGTAGTTTCACCTGTGGTCCAGGCTAGTCTTTGATACTTGTGATGTCAATCTCCTCCTCCTGGTTGGTTTGAACCTGAGCTGTAGATACGAGAATGAGAAGCGAGCTCCTGTCAAATCTCAAGAGTGAGTGGTTTACAAGCGCTGCTTGTATACTCGTATACTTTGCGCTTTCCAGTCATACCCTGGGGCATCTAAAGCAGAACTTCGGCTGGTCACATGACGCCTGGCTTTGAAACACACTTTGCTCTTTAAGGGGCCGGGCGAAAAACATCAGGTGAGCATTCTCGACACTTCAAATGCACGGTTAGCAAAAACGATAAACTGTTGCAGCTCGCAGCCCTGCAGACCTACAGTCATTCTGTTTCCTATCTCACCTCATATATTAGGTTTATTATTTCTTGTGTGTTATTCTGTTCCCCCCACAGTGTGAGTCCCGAGCTTACTAACTGCACAGGAAGTGACACACTCACTCCAGCAGCCCAAACCAAGGCCCACCACCACCTCTGCTAATGTCTTAATGAGCCTTTATGAGCTTGTTGCGCTCCTGTAGGTCCGATAATTGCTCATTAACTAAATAACTTGAATAATCTGACGTCTTAGTCACATCTCCCAGGTGGTGCTGGTGGTGGTGCTGGGGGGGGGGGGGGGGGCGGTCGGTTTACACCGTCATAGTTGATTTGGCCAAGGTGGGGGGCTGGGGTAGCAAGGGGGCTATTATTATTACACTGCATGCCACCGTGTTTTCTCAAGGATCGGGGGGGGTGGGGGGGGGGGGGGGGGGGGGAGAAAGGCCCCCTTTCACGTTTGGCTGCCCGTGTTTATCCACCGCATGGGTCGGAGAGCCTGAATGCTGCACTAGGCTCCTGAGGGTCCGACAGAGAGAGCGAGCTCGTGTCCCCGGGCCCCCCTGCGGTGAGCCCCGCGGTTGGAGGGTGTTCTAGCTGCCCTGAGTGACAGGTGATTTCCCGGGGGCAACGCAGGCAGGTAGAAACCCACACTGTGCACACCTTTGCTGTTAGAAGATCATTGGCTACTGTTGAGCGACACACATACCGACCTATGAAAGGAGGCGCGGTGTGAGTGTGGCACCGGCCCACGATCAGGGGGCCAGGGGGGCCTGGGGAGCCGGGCCCCGGGGACGCACATCTGTCAGCTGCTTGACACACAGAGCAACAGAGAACGGTAACGAGAGCCCGCCCCCTTCCTCCCGGCTCGGAGCAAACTGAGCCAATGAGAGCTGTGTGAATTCAACACCACCGTTTCACCACCATGTCCTTCGGAGCTTTGGATGACGTGGAGGGTCAAGTCAAATGAGGCATGGAGCAACTCCAGCGTAAGTGTACTTTACCTTGCTCAGAATACATCTATATCCAGATCATGAGAAGTAAGTAAGACTTCAAACCTCAAAATAATGCTTTCCAGCAGATCTGGATGTGGCCTGTGTGTGTGTGTTTGTGTGTGTGTTTGTTTGTGTGTGTGTGCGTGTGTGTGTGTGTGTGTGTATGTGTGCCTGTATGCCTGCTTATTTGTGTGTGTGTCTGTGTGTGTGTGTGTGTGTGTGTGTGTGTGTTTTTGAGTCTGTGCGTATGTTGTTGCAGGTGTGTGTGTGTGGATGCACGGGTGTGTGTTGAATCAGATTCGTTTCAGCACATTGAAGACATTATAACAACAACAGGTCACCTTGTCCCCTCCAGGAATGGGTTCGACCCAGCATGCAGCACTGCAGCCTGCTGGTTTAGCGGAAAGCAGAGACAGAACTATTACATACATGATCCATCCCCCTGTTCTGGGGTTGTCGACAGTCTCACCTCAGGGCCCTTTCAGAAACAATACGGACACATTTTCCAAGGAGCCAGACAATTAAATCAATACAGGCCCTTTAACACTCAGTGGACAACTTTGATGTGAAATTGCCTGCCAGAAAGTGCTATGTTAAGTGTGTGTGTGTGTGTGTGTGTGTGTAATGTAGAAGTATGTGTGAAGAAAGAGAGAGAGCGAGAGAGAGAGAGAGAGAGAGAGAAAATAAGAAAGTAAGAGAGAAAAAAAGGGAGTGAGAGAGAAAGAGAAAGAAAGAGAGAGAGAGCGAGAGAGAGAGTGAGAGAAAGAAAGGTAAGAAAGGCTATGAAGCGTAAACATCAAGGCTCATATTGTTCACATTGTTACGGCAACTGTTTTGCCGCCGCAGTCTCAACTTTCGGAAACAGAGCTGAGACGGCCCTCTCTCCTTTGTGTGCGTTTCACACATATTTCACACACGCTAACATCACACACACGCCTGGTTTCCACACTCTATTTCCTTCCATCAAGCCGCTTTCATCCTGACTGATTGCGAGCGTCGGTCTCTCCGCGCTTGTCTCTCCATCTCCGTTCGTTCTCGGGGCTCGCTCTCTGTGGCACACTAAAGCCCCGGTTTGCAACGGTTTCCTTTTCACAACACACTTTTCTTCCTCCACTGATGACGGCAGTTTCCGCCATTAAACCTCCAGATGATATCACACGGGGAAACCGGCTGAACCCTCTGAGGCTGAGAGGGTAGAGGGGGTTCAGCCTGTAGGGATGGACCGAGGGGCAGTAGAGGGTTCAGCCTGTAGGGATGGACCGAGGGGCAGTAGAGGGTTCAGGCTGTAGCGATGGACCGAGGGGCAGTAGAGGGTTCAGCCTGTAGGGATGGACCGAGGGGCAGTAGAGGGTTCAGCCTGTAGGGATGGACCGAGGGGCAGTAGAGGGTTCAGGCTGTAGCGATGGACCGAGGGGCAGTAGAGGGTTCAGCCTGTAGGGATGGACCGAGGGGCAGTAGAGGGTTCAGCCTCCAGCGATGGACCGAGGGGCAGTAGAGGGTTCAGCCTGTAGGGATGGACCGAGGGGCAGTAGAGGGTTCAGGCTGTAGGGATGGACCAAGGGGCAGTAGAGGGTTCAGCCTGTAGCGATGGGCCGGGTGTTTGAATAGGAGACCGGTGTGTGTCACAGGGAATAAGACCCACCGGCAGTAGAACGTGGCCCACCCCATCACCCCATCACTGACATACTTTTACTGATGGAGGAAGCGAGACACAGTTTAAAAGGGTCCAGATGTGCCCCCTCCCCCCCCCCCACATCTCATGGCCAGGCTTCACATTGAAAACTGACAAATTGGCCCTTTGACACCGGGCCAGACTGGGTCTACAGTCAATGTCAAAGCCATGTGTCGCTCTTCAGAGACCTGTGCAGGGGGGGTGGGGGGGGTGGTCCAATAAGGACACGGGACTCTGAAAAAATATTTGGACAAAGCCCTGCACTATTTCGACCAATCAAACGATGTCCTTCACTCAGCGCTGGGCCGTAGCTCCCGTCCTCTCCTCCTAGGATGGAGGGCGGGGGAATAACAAGCAGGACATATTTCACATGCTTGCATTGCTCTACATTAGGAAGGAATTTGGCTTTTAACGGTGCTGTTTTTTTGTGACATAGTCCAACCCACACTTTGAGTCAGGTATGCCTGTGGTCTCGTTTTCGTCCTTGGTTCACGCGGCTTACCAGAAAGACGGTCTCTTCAGGGGAGGGTGCTAGGGAGAAGATGAACAAGAAGGTACTGCCCTGGCCCCGTGGGACCGGACGGGCTTCCGCCGAGACCCCCACACTCAAATGCTAACGCTGTTGGAGCCACACAGGGACACGGCGGTTTAGCCGGGCCTGGACAGCTGCTGAGCACACCCCGCCCACCGGGGCAGGGGCCCAGCACCCCGCCCCAAACCCGCCGCCCACCCAAACCCATGCGGGTAATTAACCCAACAAGCAGCTCCATCACTCAGCTGCGTCATCAGCCCACAGTGACAAGCCACATTGACTATACATGGCGCTGCATCTGCTTCACTGAAGGAGGTGGAAGGAGCGTGGAAGGTGGATGTAGGTTAACACACCGACTGGACTCCAGTCCGAGGGGGATTGCTTCCACTGCCGGTTGCAAAAGCCTCCGTATGTCTTGTTGTTCAGAGTTCACCTATAACCTTAACCCCCCCACCCGCCCACACCCCTCTCACGCATTTATGTATGTTTGTACGTCCTGCCACTTAATGTATGCACTTATGTATGTTGTACGTCCTTGCACTTAAAAATTGTAAAAAATAGCATTGTGTAGCATCTTATCCTAGCTATCTTTGTTGTTTATGGGGAATTGGTTAACCTAGCAATTGTTAGTGCTTGGCACTTTAATGCACATCCTTAATGTACAGACAGCGATATATTGTCGTCTCTCTTTCTTCTGACAAATGTACTTGTAAGTCACTTTGGATAAAAGCGCCTTGGTTGAAATGTCTTCAATGCTTCTGGAGTACTTTAGAGGAACCTTCTAGATTTAGGAGCCTCTTCATCTAGTTTATTGTAGTAAAACGTAAGCAATAAGCTACACTGTATTTCATTATGAAATGTCCATGAAGCACCCTGGTTAAGAAGGTATTTATCTATGAAGAGATGTACTCATACCACCCATGTGAGCAGGTCTATATATGAGAGTATATATACGAAGTGAAGTGGCCATGTCAAACTGTATGCATTCTTAAGCAAGACGTAACCACTCACTGCTCCTGTGTTGAACTGTTTCTGATGTTGCTTTACATTTACATTTACATTTAGGGCATTTAGCCGCTTTTATCGCTTTTATCCAAGGCGACTTACAATAAGTACATTTGTCAGAAGAAAGAGAAATAACAGTATATCACTGTCGGTGCAGTCAGGATGTTCATAGAACAAGTGCCAGTACCAAGCACTTACAATCGCTAGGTTAACCGATTCCACATATGCAAAAAGTTGGCTAGGATAGGATGCTACACAATGCTAAGTACTATTTCTAAGTGCAAGGACGTGCAACATACAATAAGTGCGCTTCAGATAGAAGCATCTGCTCAAATCACTAAAGACTAGCAATTATTCATTCTTATTCCGTGAACTTAGCCCTTTGGAGAGTAGTCGTCACATAAACAAGGCCCTGACAGGAAGCTAACCCCAACGGGCCAGTGGTGGGTCGCCCAGAGCCTGGTGTCCACCATAAAACGGGTTTAGGCAGGGTGCAGGGTTCAGCTGCTCAGCCCTTCCTGCATTTGTTGGCTCTTTTGTTTTGTCCGTTGTTAGGTCGTGTTAACATTAACGTCAAGCCTTGAGGAACAGGTTCCTCCCAAAGGATTTGACTGTATCAGATAAGGGTGTCGTAGGGGTTGGGGGTTAGACCGGTCCTTCATTTGCAAATCAAGCAGAACCTGGTGGGGATGTGTATCAGTTTGGACGTATGTTATGGAAATGTGGTGTTGGTCCTCAACTGAACGCGTTGTAGACGACCTGCAGCCATGGGGGATTAGGGCCCGAGTGGGCGAGTCCCAGCATGCTCTGCTGCTGCTCTCTGCAAGTCCTGCGTTTCATAAAGCGTACAGGAAGCCTGCGTTCAACCCTTCATCACTGTGGAATTGTAATGGATAGGGTTGTGAAATCCGATCAAACAGATCAGCGTACAACGAGTGTGCCATCATGCATGGATAACAGACCGAACCTGTCCATCACGCTGCATTGACGAGTGAGATTGATTCATGAGAAAATAATTCAGATCAGATCAGGGGGGTTGTCGTGAATATATGAGGTTGTACCTGTGATTAAGGGCTTTGCAAATAACATTGAATTTAATTCAATTTAATTGATCGCTACCCCCTCACACCTCTGTTGAGTGAGTGACAATCAGGGTCGGTGTGTTTGTATGTGTGTGCGTAGGTGTGTGTGTGTGTTTGCGTGTGTCTGTGTGTGTGTTTGGCGTGTGTGCGTGCATGTGTGTTTATGTGTGTGTGTGCGTGTGTGTGTGTGTGTGTGTGTGTGTGTGTGTGTGTGTGCATGCGTGTATATGTGTGTGCGTGCGTATGTGTGTCTGTGTGTGTGTTTGCCGTGTGTGCGTGCATGTGTGTGGTGTGGGTATGTGTGTGTGTGTGTGTGCATGCGTGTGCGTGCGCGCGTGTGCCTGTGTGCGTGTGCGTGCGTGCGTGCGTACGTGTGTGCGTACGTGTGTGTGTGTGCGTATGTGGGCCAGGGGCAGGTGGTTCTACTTTGTACTGATCAAGGTCAGAGAGTTTGTAAAAAAAAAAAAAGAGTGTGAAAGCAAAGGATGACGCCCGTCATCACTGTTGGATCTTTGTTGCCACGGCGGTGGGACAGGCCCTGCCGCGGGACAGGGACAAAGAGCACTTAGCATTCCTACATGGCACATCCCTCCTATTCACGGGGAGAGCCTGGGTCCTCCTCACAGAACGCCCAACACACTCTGGGAGGGTCTGTGTCACAGGAGGAGAGACCTCACCTGTCAGAGGAGAGACCTCACCTGTCAGAGGAGAGACCTCACCTGTGAGAGGAGAGACCTCACCTCAGTAGAGAGACCTCAGCTGTCAGTAGAGAGACCTCACCTGTCAGTAGAGAGACCTCAGCTGTCAGTAGAGAGACCTCAGCTGTCAGTAGAGAGACCTCACCTCAGTAGAGAGACCTCACCTGTCAGAGGAGAGACCTCACCTCAGTAGAGAGACCTGTCAGTAGAGAGACCTCAGCTGTCAGTAGAGAGACCTCAGCTGTCAGTAGAGAGACCTCACCTCAGTAGAGAGACCTCACCTGTCAGAGGAGAGACCTCACCTGTCACAGGAGAGACCTCACCTGTCACAGGAGAGACCTCACCTGTCACAGGAGAGAGCTCAGGCCCCTTTGGCCAGAAGAACAAAGAATGAGACAAAACAAAAACGAGGCAGAACCTCCCTAAGGCATATATCAAGAGACAGGACCGCTTACAGAAGAATACAAAAAAAAAACATTACAAACAAGCCCAAGGGTAGATTGAGGGCGTCTTCACACTTTAGTTCGCTCTCTTTGGTTTGGTGCGGTTCCTTTTTTTTGGTTTTATTTTTGGGTTTGGTTTCCGACTCAAGTTAGGTTTCACACTGGTCCACCTATTTCACAGTTAGCTGAGTCAAGTTTAAACATTGATGTTTCCATTTAACCCGTAATGATGTCATCCTTTACTGGCAAAGGACAAATGACTTGGTAATGCTTAACATACACTGTTGAGTTAGCTTAATTTGATTTGAATCCATGTGTGTGTGTGTGTGTGCGTGTGTGTGTGTGTGTGTGTCCATGTGTGTGTGTGTGTCTGTTTTGCAGACACAGACCTTTCCTGAGACACTTGCGCAGAGTCTTATATTCTCTAAATTGAGTTCCTCAGAGACCCACCTCAGGCCTGGGGTAGAGTCATGGTTCAGAGGGGCCGCTGGTGCCCAGCCCCCCCCCCCCCTCAGGGAGTCCTACCGCCGGCTCAAGACCACCGGCAGCAGACAGGCGGAGCGACAGTCACATATTTTCGGGGGGTGGAAAACGAGGGAGAATCCGATGGTATCGAGCCGGTCCTGTCTCCCCCTGCCGCTATCAGGGGGTCTCCTGGGGGCTGCCGGTTTCCGTAGACGTGCTGGGGAGATGTTTCCTGTGGCAAGTCTGTCTGCTGCTGATTACAGCCCATCCATCCCGACCGGCCCGGACCGGACCCCCCGCGCACAGCCGCACAGCCAGAGCCCGGACACTCATCTCTAAATCTCTGCCTCCAGCAGCGGCCCGACACACCAGCCACACAGGGAGACCACACCAGCTGCTCTGTGTGTCTGTGTGTGTGTGTGTGTGTGTGTGTGTGCGTGTTTGTGTGTGTCCTTCACTATGGTTCACGCTGGTAAAAAACAATAAAGCGCAAAACCTGACCACCAACACAGCGCCAAGGAGTGGAGGGACGGATGGAGATGATTCCAACTTAGAAGAGACTCTTTAGAAGAGTCGTATAGCACACACACACACACACACACACACACACGCATGCATGCACACACACACACACACACACACCCACAAACAGCCACAAACAGCCACAAACACACACACAGACACACTAACACCCACAAACACGCAGACACATACACCCTCACGCATGCACACCAAATACCCACACACACCAAATACACACACACACCAAATACACACGCACACCAAATACACACACACACCAAATACACACGCAGCCGCCACACAATGTGTGGAGCACAGCCAATATTTATTTTGAGGTCCGGGCTGTTATCTCCCTGATCTGGGATCCAAACGAAGCGTGTCCTGCCTGTCTCCCAAACAGCTCCTCATTGTCAGCATGAATGCCATGGGAGTGTGTGTCCATGGGAGTGTGTGTCCGCAAGAGCACCGCTCTTTGAATTCACTAATGTGTGTGCACATAGTAACACGTCCGGACATGGGGGTCGGTAGAGTATGGACACCCTGTGTATGCACACACAGACATACACACAAACACACACATGGACACACACACACACACACACACACACACACACACACACACACACACATACACACACACTCGTGGACGGACACACACACACACACACACACACACACATACACATACACATACACACATATACACACACACACACACACACGCATATGTCTGGTAATTGTGTACAAAATAGATAATTTTGGGCCGTTATTTAAAAAATAAGTGGGTCAAATGCTACAAAATGACAACGATATCATATGAACCTTGAGCCAGGCATGCATATTGCATGCATTGTCCTTTGTTGCTGTTTCACACTTTTGAACAGCGGTCCAATTCCTTTATGAGGACCCCAGTGAAGGGGCTGCACACGCCAGCCTTGAGAAGACATATCACTCTCTCTCTCTCTCTCTCTCTCTCTCTCTCTCTCTCTCTCTCTCCTTAACAATGGGCTTCTCCTGCCATGCCACCCCCATGCACACGCCCAGAGCGCAGCACCCACAATGGCAGGATGGCCTTCGTCTAAAAACGGTCCCTCTCTCCTGCAGGGCATCACTCTTCCCGTGGTCCTCTTCACTTTCCTCGGCCTCCGGTGGTCTCGTAAACAGGAGGTGGGCCGGTATCCTCCCTGGCTGAGCGGAGGAAGCCACACACAGTGCCGGGGGGGGGTGGGGGGGGGATCCTCGAGTCGGGGTGGCAGGGGTTCAGTCAGATCCCGGGTCACACGGCCAGCCGCCGAGTCTTGGAGGAGCCGGCGCCGCCGCTACTGTCTCATTGTTCTGGAGACGGAGAATGTGTTTTGTGTAGATGGATGGTCAGAAAGGGAGGGATCCCGCTCGGCATGCTGGGAGTGTTTGTGCCGCTGAGTGCGACATTCATTAAGGAATGCTATCAAAGGTTGGAGCGCGCTCAAAGACTTCCAGAGGATAGACAGAGGCCAGTGATTAGGGTTCAAAGAGAAGAGCAAGCGGAGATATTCGTCACATTAAATGCTTTGGCTGCTTGGACGTACATTTCCTTTTAAAAGGGAAAGCGAGGGAAAGTCGACTTTCCCTCGCTAACTTAAATGTTTAAGCCAAGCAGAACATTGTGACACCCTCAACCATCAATTGGCTGGTGTTCCTGCTAAAAACAGGCCTATGATTCAGAGTGGTTATGAATGAGAGTAAATAGAAAAGGCCACGAATCCTCGGTCATCCATTCCCATCGCTCAGCTTTACCGGACAGACCCTCCCCAAACAATCCTTCACATCGATGAAGCAAAAGGGCGTCCTCCTCCTCCTCCTCATCACCATCTCGCTGTTGGCCAGCCACCCTGTCTGAGGACCTGACACCAAATATGCGCTCATAAACATCCAAAGGTTTGGGACGCACACCCTGGCCCTCCCGCAGTCCAGCCCTGTTTCACCGCCGCGCGTCAGAGGAGCCCGGGGAGAACTGATGGTTCTTCTAAAGAGATGGCCCGGGCCGGGGGTCCTGACTCACTCCTGAGTAAGAACACGTCTTCCAGGCCGACCCCCCCCCCCCCCCCCCGGGGGAGACATGCCTCAGTGGGTGGTGGGTGGTGCGGGTGGTGTGGAGGTACGGCGGTACGGACGTAGCATTGGTCAGAGCCGGGTGGAGGGGCTGATCTGAACCTGTCGGAGCTGCAGAACCTGGGCTTTGAGCAGGAGACAATGCAGCGGGTCAAAAGGTCCACGCTGCAATCACTACAGGCAACACATTCCACTGGTCCCAGGAGACCTTTGACCTCTGGGGAGTGAGTGTGTGTGTGTGTGTGTGTGTGTGTGTGTGTGTGTGGGGGGGGGTGGTTTTCAAAGAAGATAAATAACGGGGAGTAAGAGACAAGTGGAGCAAAAAAATAGAGAAGAAAGAAATCGGTGTGTAATCTATCTAGGTGAGAGGGAGGGGAGGGCGGGAGAGGTCCGTCTGTTACACTTAAGGTTGAATCTGCGTCTAAGAACAGCTAACTAGCAGTAGCATCTAGGAACAGCTAACTAGCTGTAGCATCTAAGAACAGCTAACTAGCAGTAGCATCTAGGAACAGCTAACTAGCAGTAGCATCTAGGAACAGCTAACTAGCAGTAGCATCTAGGAACAACTAACTAGCAGTAGCATCTAGGAACAGCTAACTAGCAGTAGCATCTAGGAACAGCTAACTAGCAGTAGCATCTAGGAACAACTAACTAGCAGTAGCATTTAGGAACAGCTAACTAGCAGTAGCATCTAGGAACAACTAACTAGCAGTAGCATCTAAGAACAGCTAACTAGCAGTAGCATCTAGGAACAACTAACTAGCAGTAGCATCTGCAAAAGTACAACAGTGACCAACAGTGCTTGATTTGCTGTTCATTTATCTGGGATGATTCATTCATAATCAGCATTTTATCAGTAGTAGTAACAGAAGGAAGAAAGAGAGGAAGAGAGAGAGAGAGAGAGAGAGTGAGAGAGAGAGAGAGAGAGAGAGAGAGAGAGAGAGAGAGAGAGAGAGAGAGAGAGAGAGAGAGAGTGGGACAGAGGTCTTCCCGGCTGTTGTGCACGGCCTACAGAGAAAGGGGAAATGAGATTCAGGCTGGGACAGATTTATAGCATTCGTAATACAAAAAAGAATTACAGAGAGAGGAAGGATTACATCATAACAATGGAGGTGGGAGAAAACAGTAGCGGGAAAGTCAGGGATGGCGCTGTTAATAGTCTGGCTGCAGACAATGTTATTGTTTGAGGGGACACTAGGTGGTGGTGGAGGAGGTGGTGGAGGTGGTGGTGGTGGTGGTGCGTAGTAGACACAGTGGGTCTCCCAAGTGGATTGTAGGGTTGTGTGTCATCCATCCAGCTGCTGACTGTACACTCAGTGAAGGGCCCGTTGAAGCTGCAGGCAGACAGCCCGGGCTGTGCTTTGACTCATCGTCCCCTGGTAAGCCTTGTATGGTCAGGCCCGCTGACACACAGGGAAGCGGTGGTAGGTAGCACACTAAAAAGCTGCTACTTTTTGTTTAAAACAAAGTACATCGTGACATCGTGCCAATATAAGTCAAATGTGTTTCCTTTGTTTGTACTTTTTACGCTCATTCTAAAACAGACGGCTCACGTTGAGTGCTTAAGACGTCTTACCTAGTGTTTCAATCCTCAGCGTCCAAGTGTCTGGCAGTAAACCACATGAAAAGATTGAATGTACAATACGTAATGCAAGGTTTATCAGGGTTTAAAGCAGAAGACATATTTTAGACTTGGGCCAATGGGCCTACATGTGTCTCCCAAACAAATGTGTCTACATTTGGGGTTTTTGTTTTTGTTTATTTTTCAGAATTTATTCATGGTGATTAGAACATCAACATGAACCAAATCGATAAAGAACTAAACTTTAGATCCCATTTAGCCCACGGCCCTTCTCATTGTGAGACTTCCTGTGTGAGGAAGTCATATCAGGTGGGCCAATCAGCAAATGACTTACATATTGAGAACTCGTTAAAACTCGGCAACCTTTTTCCCTCTTTGATTCCATTAACTGTCAAACTACACAACCCTTCTCCTGAATCCCTCCCACCTTCTTACAGAACTTAACCTTAATCTTGCTTGTATCTTTTTTCAGTTCATGTGTAATCTTGAGTGTAATACGTAAATCTTTTTTTTTTTTCTCAAATCCCACAGCTAATGAGGCGTTCAGGGCCAGAGCATTCTCCAGAGTTCTCCAGATATGAGAACTTGGGAAAGAATCTTATCAGAGCACGACCAGGAGGCAATTATACACAAGCTGTGATCACTTAATCACAAAGTACAGTTTGTTCATATGTTTACAGTGATGAAACCTCCCTGTAGCTGTAGCTGTCCAAGAAAAACTAACTACACTAACCAGAGCGAAATTCCATTTTCTTAATTAATTTGAGCACCAGAATAATAAAAAATGTTTAGGAGTAGAATCAATATAAATCAAACAGAGAATTCCTCAGTCTGGCCCCTGACCAGGCCCTGGTCCCTGACCCCGCCCTGGTCCCTGACCCCGCCCTGGTCCCTGACCCCGTCCTGGTCCCTGACCCCGCCCTGGTCCCTGACCCCACCCGGGTCCCTGACCGAGGGCCCCTAGTGGGGTAAGGCTCAGCTGCAGGACGCTGGGCGGAGATGACAGCTCCCACTGTGGAGGGTGAGGGCCAGGGACAGACCCCCATTAACCCCCCACAAGCCCGCCTACGGACCACATTACAATGCTGGCCAGGAAGACCCCACACTGGGCTGGAGAGAGAGAGAGAGAGAGAGAGAGAGAGAGAGAGAGAGAGAGAGAGAGATAGATAGATAGATAGATAGATAGACAGACAGACAGACAGACAGATAATAATAACTGAAATGTTTTATATACAAGGTTTTAATTTGATTTGGTGACATTTCAATTAGCATGTCAGTGTAATCACGGGCCTGCATGCTGGCTCTGAATGTTATTCTAGGGGCACAATGCATAGACACACCCTACCAAGTGCCCTGAAAGCAATTATCCTAGTGAAAACACACACACACACACACACACACACACACACACACACACACACACACACACACACGCACGCACACGCACACACACACACGCAAAGTAACACAAACACACACACACACACACACACACACGCACACACACACACACACACACACCCAGGGGTCAGGGGAGAGGGGCACTGAGCTCTGGCTCTCCAAACACACCCTCTTCCTGTTGTTATAGGGACAGCACAGGAGCTGTGAGGGGAAGTGAGGGGAGAGATAGCGGGGCCCAGCACCCCACCGCAGAGTCAGGTGACACCGAGGTATCCTCAGACACTTGAGGACAAAAGCGCTCAGGCTCTCAACATCGCCTTCGTCTGCTGTCCCGCAGTTCTCACCTGGGGCCTCATTTATAAAACTCTGCGTAAAACCCTCCCTAAAACACTGCGTATGCCCGAACCTCAGAATCTGCGTACGCACAAAAATATTCAGATTTATAAAACTGTGCGGCGCACACCTCTACGCACTCTCCTCGTTATTAATACCAACGTGTGTTGAAGTTTGTGCTCGTGCACGAGCG
>NC_140275.1:20834466-20835778 GCF_964030765.1 Micromesistius poutassou | reverse complement strand
GGTGGTGGAGGTGGTGGTGGTGGTGATGGTCTTGGTGGTGGAGGTGGTGGTGGTGGAGAAGGTGGTGGTAGAGGTGGTGGTGGAGGAGGTGGTGGTGGTGTTGGTGGTGGTGTGGGTGGAGGTGGTGGTGGTGGTGATGGTACTTGGTGGTGGAGGTGGTGGTGGTGGTGATGGTCTTGGTGGTGGAGGTGGTGGTGGTGGTGGTGGTGGAGGAGGTGGTGGTGGTGAAGGTGGTTGTAGTGGAGGTGGAGATGGAGGTGGTGGTGGTGGTGGTGGGTCGTGATGGTGGTGGGTGGTGGTGGTGGTGGTGGTGGTGAAGGTGGTTGTGGTCTTGGTGGTGGAGGTGGTGGTGGTGGTGATGGTGATGGTGGTGGTGATGGTCTTGGTGATGGAGGTGGTGATGGTGGTGATGGTGATGGTGGTGGTGATGGTCTTGGTGATGGAGGTGGTGATGGTGGGGGGGTGGTGGTGGAGGAGGTGAAGGTGGTTGTGGTGGTGGTGGAGGTGGAGATGGAGGTGGTGGTGGTGGTGGTGGAGGGGGGATTGTTCCAAGATGGCGGCCGTGTGGTTGTGCGCAGTATCTGTATGTGTACTGTGTCTGTATGTGTACTGTATCTGTATGTGTACTGTGTCTGTATGTGTGCTGTATCTGTATGTGTACTGTATCTGTATGTGTACTGTGTCTGTATGTGTACTGTGTCTGTATGTGCTCTGTATCTGTATGTGTACTGTAGTATCTGTGTCTGTATGTGTACTGTATCTGTATGTGTACTGTATCTGTGTATAAGTATCTGGCGGGGAGAGCGGTGAGAGCGGTTCCTGGGGGAGCGCTCACAGGAACCGCCTTCTGCTTTATTATCTTTCCTGCTGCTATCGCCGGCAGCCGCTGTCCGCTCTGTCTCTGTCTCCCCTCCGCTCTGACCCCCGTGGCCCGCTGCCCGCACGCCATCCCAGCTAGGACCCGCTTTCCCAGGGGTTCTCACCCCCCCACCTCACCCCCCCCGCATGCTCCCCAAGTCATGATACCACAGTATTCAGTCATAGCCTCCCCCCCCCTCCTCCCCCATCACGCATTTCTAATAACACCCACCTCCTCATTCCAAACCCGCTCCTTAAAAAGATGAATTCAACTCAAAGTTCCTGATGAACTTCAAGTTCATCAGGAACTTAAAAAACTCATGAACTTTAAGTTCCTGATGACCTTCAAGGCCCGATGGCATTTGGGCGGCACGCCAGACTGTGCTCCAGCCAAGGGGACAACAGTGCACAGGCAATCAGGACCATGTCAGCAGATTAATGAAGCCTAGGAGCA
>NC_140275.1:20779466-20829466 GCF_964030765.1 Micromesistius poutassou | reverse complement strand
TGAAAACATTAGGAGCCATAATACAAGTCTGTTTGGAATAGAGTAGAAATAACCATCTATCAAAGTCCACTTACGAAACTTTGTTTAGAAAGACAGCGCTACCTTATTTCTTCTCAAGAGCGACTTTAATGGCCAGAGAATGGACTGTGCCAAGGTGTTGAAATATACTCTAAATGTATAACATAGACATAATAATACTGCATTTAAGAAAGCAAACCGTTCATCATAGCGCCAAGATAAGAGATAAAAAAAACATACCATATGATGGATTTGAAGAGGAGTGCTCCGTGTTTCAGAGTGAAACTCTGGGATAATTGTATTTTCCACGCTGGCTTTGGCCCAGGATCACGGAGACTCATGTCTCCACTCACAGCGGTGAATAACCCTTTCATCCCCTTATCCTCCTCACTCGCGCACCGTCAGACCTTTGGAATTAGATACTGGGATACCTTTATACCTTAACACGCAGTTACGGTATAAAGTGTTTCTGTGTGCCTGCCTGCGTGCGTGCGTGCGTGCGTGCGTGCGTGCGTGCGTGCGTGCGCGTGTACGGGCGCCTGTGTGTGTGCTCTGGCCGACACCACACCACCACCATCCCTACCATCAGAACCACCACCACAATCACCATCAACACCAAAACTACCACCAGCACCGCCACCATCTCTACCATCAAAACTACCACCAGCACCGCCACCATCTCTACCATCAAAACTACCACCACCACCACCACCACCATCCCTACCATTAAAACCACCACAAATGCCACCACCACCATCCCTCCCATCAACACCACCACCACCACCACCTTAGCGAGGGCACCAGCCTGGGTTGCTGATCACACGACAGGGATCACAAGTCACTCTTTGACATTCCTCGCCTGCTTGCTACCCAATGCACCAGGGAGGAGGAGGTGGTGCTGCTGGTGGTGGTGCTGGTGGTGCTGGTGGTGGTGCTGGTGGTGTTGGTGGTGCTGGTGGAGGTGCTGGTGGTGCTGGTGGAGGTGCTAGTGGTGCTGGGCGACGACGATGTGCTCCTTTTCCTTTTTTAAAAGCTCCCATATTTCCGTTGATGGGCGAGATAAATCAGATCATTTCTGGGAGCCGGGACGAGAGCACAGAGGGGGCCTTCTTGGCCGTCCCCCTTTGAGATGTAAATGCACGGTGGCCCTGAAAGGGGAGCAGGTGTCCGCTGGGCCCAGAGGGGAAAGCGTGACGGTGCATGAATTCCACAGGGAGCCGGCCAGTTAACTGTTGCGGGCCTGCATGTGGGCGCCCATACAACCACCAGTACATCACACTACCTATTTACCTACTACCGTGGTCATAGTACCGCAAGGTAGTAGTATGATGTACTGAGGGGGGGGTATGTGGGTGACCATACAACCATCAGTACATCACACGTTACTCCCGTGAGGCATAATGAAAGTAAGCACACATAATATCCAATAATATTCAGTCATGCACCGCCTCTGATGTTGTAGCATAAATAGGCCTTTTGAGTCGCATACATTCTAAATCAGGATAACTTAAATGACACGTCTACAATTAAACCATCCTTATGGATGAAGAAGCTTCTTTGCGATCACTTGATCTAAATCCCCTAATTAGTGCTTTCACAATTGACTGTTGGACTCATGCCTCGGGCCAGCACTGACCCTGGACGCGGCCTACAGCTTTACGATCCAGATGACCTACCAGGCTTACTGACGTTCGCACGGCTGGCCATTACCCCTTTACGGGGAAATTACGAAGCCTGAGGCACAATGTTGGTACCAGTCCAATTACCTCAGCGCTACTGGTGGTGGGCGGTAGCATTTGACACCAAATTAAGAAGACCCACGTAAACTGTTGTTAGTCCAGGTGGCTTCAGGGAAATACACGGCGCCTCCAGCGAGATGAGCTCACAGTGAGTAACACCACTCTGTGAAGGAGAGCTCAAACGTCAGTCTGGGGTAAAGGCCTGATTTAGTTTTAGGAATGACCCTCTTTCGCCACCTGCTGGGGAAATATTGTCACTGCATAACAAAGTAGCTCAAGACTGATTGATGAGCACTGAAATAAATGCAGTGTTTCCTCTATATGCATTCAGCAGCGGCGGTAGAGATGTAGAGATCACCGTAGAGATCTATTTTTTCTAAGGCTTATGATAAATATCAAAGAAATAGCTGAAAATGAACAGAAAAGATGATTAGTTTCTGCCAAGTTCAAGGCACATTTGCACAATGATCTGGTCTCAGATCAGATCCCTTGACTTTGTTGGTTATGTCATATTTGGAAGCTAAATCTGTAATTTTTCCCCCAAAAAATTCCCAAAAGTAACCATTTAAAGGGTTATTTTTCAAAATTTTCTTCCGGGGGGGCATGCCCCCGGCCCCCCTAGCATTGCTAGGTTACCAACTCACAGCACCACTACTACAAAAAAATCGTGCGTGCACCACCCAGGTACAACAAAACCCTTTCCCCCCCGCTGCTGAAAAAAAAAATCCTAGAGGAAACACTGAAATGTAGTCATTTTTAATAATAATAACTGAACATCAAAGTAAATAGAAAAAACACATATTTTAGACAAAACTTTATTTGTAAAATCCAAATAGTGAACAGCTCTTATTTATCATGTTAGGCCTACTGTTAGCTGCAAATGGCAAAGAAATAACCAATCTCCCAAGAGTACAAAAAATGGCACAAAGTTAATACCAAAATGTCCCGATAGTCCCAAAATAAGTTCATTAAAATCACTTATAAATGTTTCCCTTGATGCGAGTGATGGTCAGAATATCATAATGGCAAAAAAAAAACGAATCTTTAATATCTACACATAGACCATTAAATTAAACAAATATATTGGCGAAACAAAACAAAGGAAGCAGACAATGTGGAGGGCTAAATCTCTCTAGTCCTTCTGTTAGACATTCAGAACGTATTGCTTAATGTAGGTTACCCAGGGAGACGCGGAGTGGAATGACTCAGGATTACATCTGCATCCACTCGTGTGCTTGTAAAAATCAGGACTTCCTCTGCAGGAATCACTATTGTAAATAAAACAACGATGGGTCTGAACCACTTCAACTCACAGTTCAGTAACTTTGTTCACCCAATTATTGATTGTGTCAACTGTCCAGCTGGTGATAACGGATCCTCCAATCAGAGACTGTCCCTCTCCACCGTGATAATGGATCCTCCAATCAGAGAGCGTCTGTGATAATGGATCCTCCAATCAGAGACTGTCCCTCTTGACCGTGATAATGGATCCTCCAATCAGAGAGGCCGCCCATGATAATGGATCCTCCCATCAGAGACCGTCCCTCTCGACCGTGATAATGGATCCTCCCATCAGAGAGACTGTCCGTGATAATGGATCCTCCCAACTGGGCTCCTCGACTCCCAGCCTAACGAGTGCAATTCTCCAACAAGAGCGGCAACAGTTCCCCCCCCCCCCAACTAAATACAGACTAATAGTATTCCCTTTCCTCTGCTGCTCAGGTACTGGTAGTGAATCATCTAAAAGTGAACAGTGACTCCATTTGCTTTGGGATTTCTAGCGTTTAGAAAGAAAGAAAGAACGAACGAACGAACGTGACCCCCCCCCCCCCCCCCCCCGCCCCACCCCCACCCCACTACAGAAGGACCCTGGTTCGACTGCAAGGTGTGAGAAGGACCAGGAGGATGAGCTGGTGTTGCTGGGGCTGACCTGCCCAGACGTTACAGGAGTTACATGCACAGATATACACGGATACATAACGCAGGTTTGCATTTGGAAAAAAAAAAGTGATTAGCCCTCGGGAAGGCCGGAATGTGTGGAACAGTGAGGAATGTTCGGTGGATCGGGTCTATCGTGAAATAGTGCTGGTGTGTAGTGTCTGCTAGTGCCTGGCTCAGGGTTTGATTCCCGGGCCGTTCGGCACATCTGATGAAACCCAATAAGGATGGCCGAGACACGGGGCCCGTTTGCAAACGTCCCAACGCCCCTGGAAGCCCGACGGATGTCTTTAGTTTACTGTCAGGTCAAATAAATATGGGTCAAAGTGAAAGAATACACAACGCAATCCGGCAGGTTACAAAACACCTCAGACTGAGCTTGGTGCTTGAGCTATAATAAAGGGTTAGCTTCATTTCAGTTTCCTGAAACCAAAGTATATGTGTGATTTAATCGACAGTAACATGTAACATTTGAAGGAAAAAAAAAACGATTAGAACGAACGTTTGTCTTGAATTTTGAGCTCAGCGTTGAAACAGTAAAACCCAAGACTGCCCTCTGGTGATTACAGGAGGAAATGTTCAACAAGCTTGTAACAGAAGATGACGTCACCAGTATCTGATTGAACTCGACAGCATGAATTGTGACCAGAGATGTGTAGCAGAAAGATCAGACTGTAGGGGGAGCTTTCTACAACCTCCCCTGAAACTAAACTGCGCTGAAAAGAGTCTTTCTTACATAAAAAAACGCTTAGAGTCACACATTAAAAACAAAAAAGGAAATGACGTAGAGGTAACATGACCAGATTGACCAGAGGAGCTATGACCACGTGAATATCGATTCGTTGACACTATAGCATAAGCTGCTTAATGTAGATATGAGACACAACATAGGCTACAAAACAATGTGGTGTTGTCATCGAGCAAGCGTGATTAAAAATAAAAACGATTACCTCCCATTCTTAAACACACGTAGTGGAGCCGGCTGCGGTTAACGCTTGGCGACTGGGCCGTCGCCCCTGTGCTGGTGCGGGTGTTAGAAAAGGGGAAGGATGCTGATTGCCCGTTGGGGCCGTAGAGGGCGCTACAGGTAGGTGTCCTGCTCCGTGCTGCTCAGGCTGTGGGTGGACCTCTGGAGGAGGGATTCTTTGGCAGTGAGCGGGGGTTCTATTGGGGGCGTCTGCTGCTGCTGCTGCTGCTGCTGCTGCTGAGCCGCGTCAGGCCCAGACGGGGACAACGGTTCTGCTTCTGTGGGGAGCAGGGGCTCCGGCTGGGCCGGGGGCAGTGGCTGGGCGAGGACGGGCTGGGTGGGGAGCTGCTGGGTGGGGAGCTGCAGGACGGGGAGTGGCTGGGAGCGAAGCGGCTGGGTGAGGAGGGGCTGGGCGGCGGCGGGGGGGGGCTGGGAGGGCGGGTGTGTCTCGGTGAAGAGCAGAGGCTGGACCGGGGGCGGGGGCTGGGCCTGGGGCTGGGCCTGGGGGGCGGGCTCCTCCGCGATGGGGTACGGGTTGGGGATGGGCTCCGGGGCCTGGGAGGACCTCCGGCCGCTCTTCTTCTTCTTCATGCTGCTCCGCTCCTCCCTGCTCTTGGAGGCCTTCTTCGTCTGGGGCGTGGGCGGGGGCGCCGGCACCACGATGGTGGGGTTCTGCTGCAGGTCCTGGCGCCGCGGCGGCTCCGCCAGCATGATGACGCGGGCGCCGTGCATCCGCGGCGGGGACTTGAAGTTGAGCTCGCCGCGGTTCTTGCGCCAGCGCTTCAGCTGGGAGTGGTGCTCCCGCTCGATGTCCCGCGCCGACACGGGGACCTCCACGATCTGAGGGGCGCGGGCGGGCGGGCGGGCGGACGGACGCGCGCACACACACACACACACACACACACACACACACACACACACACACACACACACACACACACACACACACACACACACACACACACACACACACACACCTTATTTAGCAAATACGTTAATCCAAAGCGACTTTCACAGAATTTAGACCAAGGTGGTTAGGAGCAGGGAGGGGGTCAGGCCTCCATCTCTAGGCTGCCGACCTTTTTAGGCAGGGGGTCAAACCCCCAAGCCCACTAGACCGGGGCCCAGTCCCGTTTCTCTCCCCTTAACAAGAACACTTTGCTTTGAGTGCCCTTAGCTGCAAGTCAGCTCCCGAGCTGGCTAGCGTTCAAGGGTTGCGAATAGCGAATGCGTGGACCTAGACCGGTCACTACGCAGTCCTAGTGCAACGCGCACCGCTCACCGCGCTCTCTGTCACATTTTGCTTTAAATCGAAATAAATCGGTTGATTTTAAGGGAAAATAGGCACTCCCCCTTAAGCTCCCCTAAGTATTGGGACACCCTACACCCTTCGCGGGAACGCGCACAACCTAGGGTTAGGGCTCAAATCTAGGGGATTGGAATTGGAACAGGGCCTAGGATTCCTGGTAAAAAATGACTAATCCCGAGGATAAGACTTGCACTAGGGCAGGCGGGGGCGGGATGGTCTGTACTTTCTAAGCTTGTGTGTCTCATCAAATCACAGTTCTGCTCCCAATCCCAACCCTACTGTAAGGAAATGCCAAAAGGCCCCTGGGGGGCAAATGTGAATGTGTGGCCAGCCGCGGGCTCTGAAAGGCGGCCGTGGCGATGAGAGAGGCCATTGTCTGCCTGGACAGGAAGCAGACGCCGGGCGGCCGACACTCAGAGCCTCTGGAGGACTGCAGCTCGTCTCTCGGTGACTCTCTCCCCCCTCGGCTGACTCTCTGAGCGGCCATTCTTCTCCCTCGCGCGCGCTCAATTAAATCGTTAAATATGATCGGCGGTGCACGCGCGCTGCTGCCGAGCTGCTCTGAGACCAGTGCGCCGCGTTAAGTCTGTCCTTCGATTGGCCCGCAGCCTCACACAGAGGTTCTCTGGAATGTCTTTGAAGTTGTTCTTTTTACAAATGGTTCAGATCCCTTAACCAGCGGTGATGTGTGAAGGAGCGGGGTTGTTTTGGGGGGGGGGGGGGCCCCTACCTCCCGGGCCAGGAAGCCCTCCTGCATGTAGCGGGGCTCCAGGGCCCGCAGCAGCTCCATGGTCTCGTACTGGCCCTGGCAGGCCTTCAGCTTCTCACGGCTTCCCAGCATGCACTTCAGCAGCACCAGGCCCACCCTGAAGATGATCTTCACCCCTGGAGAGGGGGAGGGACAAGGAGGACTTCAACGTTTGGTTGGTGGAAAAAACACCACCAATACTAAATAAAAAATGGAGCTTGTTTCAGTGAATAATTCTATATTCTAGTAATTAATTTACATGAAAAAGTGCTATAGACCTAGCTATTGAACAGAACATTGCGGCCACGCACAGACAGACAGACAGACAGACAGACAGACAGACAGACAGACAGACAGACAGACAGACAGACAGACAGACAGACAGACAGACAGACAGACAGACAGACAGACAGACAGACAGACAGACAGACAGACAGACAGACAGACAGACAGACAGACAGACAGACAGACAGACAGACAGACAGACAGACAGACAGACAGACAGACAGACAGACAGACAGACAGACAGACAGACAGACAGACAGACAGACAGACAGACAGACAGACAGACAGACAGACAGACAGACAGACAGACAGACAGACAGACAGACAGACAGACAGACAGACAGACAGACAGACAGACAGACAGACAGACAGACAGACAGACAGACAGACAGACAGACAGACAGACAGACAGACAGACAGACAGACAGACAGACAGACAGACAGACAGACAGACAGACAGACAGACAGACAGACAGACAGACAGACAGACAGACAGACAGACAGACAGACAGACAGACAGACAGACAGACAGACAGACAGACAGACAGACAGACAGACAGACAGACAGACAGACAGACAGACAGACAGACAGACAGACAGACAGACAGACAGACAGACAGACAGACAGACAGACAGACAGACAGACAGACAGACAGACAGACAGACAGACAGACAGACAGACAGACAGACAGACAGACAGACAGACAGACAGACAGACAGACAGACAGACACACACACACACACACACACACACACACACACACACACACACACACACACACACACACACACACACACACACACACACACACACACACACACACACACACACACAGTAGTGTGTGTGTGTACCGTCACAGAGGAACATGTCCCAGACGCGCAGCACCGAGGCCCAGGGCAGCGTTCTGGAGAAGGCGCACATGAACCACTCGGTCATGTAGAGGATGGGGTCCATCTTGTGCTTCTCCAGGTGGCGGTAGGCCAGCGGGCAGACGCGGCGCAGCAGGGCGTACAGGATCTCCCCGTCCAGCTGGATGGCTTCCTGTAGGCCCAGGAGCACCGTCAGCACGCAGCTCTGACACCTGAGCAGCTCTGCACAATGTTGAACTAAAAAAAACTTTATTACAAAAGGGTAAACAAACACTATTCTGACGCCTGATCAGCTCTGTACAATGTTGAACTAAAAAAAACTTTATTACAAAGGGGTAAACAAACACTATTCGGACACCTGGTCGGTCCTATAGAAAGTTGAACTAAAAACTAAACTAAACCTTTGTGAAGAAAACGTATTAACAAACCCTATTCTTAAACTGTTTTTTATGGTTGTTCGTTTGACAGAACTTCCATCACATCGGTGAACATTTTATGGCCGAGCTGGCAACCATCACATGCTAATAATACACCATGATTCAACCCTCACACGAAGCGTCCACTGGCCTCAAACACAGTCCTCCAGGATTAAGTCTCCTTCCTACTATAATTTGGACCTGGGGCCGTATTCACAAAGCTTTTTATCTTACCGCTAGGAGTGCTCCTAACTCGCGCTAAAACATTTTACGTAGGAGTTTTTTCTTAAAAGTTATTCACAAAGCCTTTGTGAATTGCTCTTAGTGAAAAAAGTTAGGAGTCCTAAATTTAAGACTGACACGCCCATTATTTTAAGGAGTTACTCCTAAATTCGCCACTTATGACCTACTTTTAGCCCTAAGATTCTTTGTGAATACGGCCCCTGAGCTATATCCCATTTTACTAGCAGTTTCATATACATGTCAACTCACACAAGTCAAACCCACCCTGAATACCGTTTAACATTCTCCGTATACGCATACAGGGGCACACATTGTCAAGAATTTACCTCACAGCCATATGATATATTTAAACGGCTCATAAATCTCAGTGACACATTGAGAGCATTGCGTTCAACATTTCGCCCCTTTGATGCATGTGGCGGGTAGAGGAAGTGGGCCTGGGAACCAGCGCTGTGGTCGACTTTGCAGACCCGGCAGGAGGCAACTTGCAGAACCCATCTTACCGGTTAAGTCATCTCTGACGTGGCTCAACCACTGTGATGATGCTGCATTACACCCCGGGCTACGATAATGATACTTAAGCCTTCTGCTCATAGCCGAGGTGAATTTCACCTCGTGAGTCAAAGCCGCAGAATACCTTCCGTACATTTTTCCGTCAAATCCCTGCACTCAAGGTACGAAAGCCCAGGGAGGGTTCGCTCTCACTTGGTGGCGAATAAGGAACTAATCAGTGGAGTAGGATGTGAGAACACGGGGCGCTGCCTGGTGGGGCTCTGAGCTTACCAGGCCGGGGCTGTAGTAGCCAGGGAGATACTTCTCACAGATCTGGACCAGCACCCAGAAGGCGTCCTGTGGAAACAAATAGGCGTAATGTCAGGGAGCGCCCTCCTACAACGTTGAGGCAGTGCTTAACACGGGAGGCTATGAGTCACACGTTAGATTACAATACAAAAAAAATAATAGAGCACAGAAAGGAGTTAGACAAACACTTAAAAATAGTACGTAGCATCGTTATCCTAGCTATCTTTGTTGTATACGGGAAATAGGTTAACCTAGCAATTTTAAGTGCTTGGCACTTAAGTCAGGATGTTGATCCTGACTGTACCGACAGCGATATTGTTGTTTCTCCTTCTTCTGACAAATGTACTTATTGTAAGGCGCTTTGGGTAAAACCGTCGGCTGAATGCCCTAAATGTAATGGAAATTTAAATAAGTGAAACAGGAAATGAAAAAGGAACCTACACTTGAACCTTCTTCAGCAATGACGGAACACTTCCAAGGTAATTGCGGTCGTTTAGTGTTTTTACAAGTGTGCAAACTTTTTTCACACATCTGCATGTGAGTAACACGAGCATTTACAGCGTATTTATATGAATATTCCACTGTTATACTTTCGGAATACTTTGTCTTTTTTAAACTGTCTTTTTCATTATTTTATTCTAATCTAAAGATATGTAGCTTTTTTAAATCCCATTTTGTCCTTAGTTTACTCTCTGCAATGACACAGTCATTTCCCATTCGTGAAGTTTGTCTTAATCTCAACTGCATCCTACTGAATCGATGAATCTTCATTTTCAGTCTCTGGCGTGAACTGATCCAGAAACAAGGTCATCACAGCCTTCAAGCCCTCCCAGCTCACACCATTTCTCACTTAGCAAACGCCTGCACACTTTTGCTGTTCCCCACGGAGTGTGTGAACCGTGTGTCCAAATCATGGATGTGATTGGAGGATTTCCCATGTCACTCATGCGGTTCCTATTTCCCACACTCCTGCTGTTGTTGTTGGGGTCGTGTGCGAGCTCGACGCCTGCACCAACACGTCCACGACCCTTCCGCAGCAGGCCAGGGTCGTAAACAGCACACAACCAAAAACAACATCTTCCTCCGCATCGAGTTGCAGCAGCTCTGCAGCGGCCATGTTTGACAAGAACAACGCGTCCGTTTCATGTCCAGCACCCGCAGCCAAACAAGACTCTAAAATGTCCGCCCCTTCACACGCAGCGCATCATGGCCGCTCTACCGAAGGCCTTAACCGGGGCCTTGCTTGAGTTGCGCTGTGGCCTGGGACAGTGTTTATAACCTAGCCTAAAAATAGCCCAGGAGCCCATATGGGCGGTGTGTTTACACGGATCACAGAGCCAGGGCCTAATAAAGAATAAAGAGAGAGGCGCGGCGTTTGGACAGCCCTCAAGCTGCTCACCTCGGCGGGCATGTTCATGAGGAGCACGGCGGCGATGGGGGCCTGGGCCTGGCAGTAGCCCTCCTCCGGCCGGTACAGCGTGTAGGCCTTCAGGACACGGAACAGGTCCTGTTGCCTGTGGGGACGGACGGACAGACACGGACACACACACACACACACACACACACACACACACACACACACACACACACACACACACACACACACACACACACACACACACACACACACACACACACACACACACACACACACACACACAGTAAGAAAGAGACGGGGGTGGGAGAAAGAGAGGGAGGTAAGAGAGGGGATGAAAGAGGAGAGCGTGAGAGGTAAGAGTGCAAGCAAGGGAGGGAGAAAGACAGAGACAAAGAGAGCGAGCCAGCAAATGATAGAGAGAGAGGGCGAGAGAAAGAGAGCGACGAGCAAAGTCAGAAAGTGTAAATGTCCAACAGGACGTTGGCCGTCCCTTGCATTGTGCGAGGGACTCACCCGTGGCCTCCACGCGACACAAACATCTCGTGGAAGGGAAACTGGCGGTGCAGGTCCTTCTCGATCACGTCCAGCCACTTGGGGTCTCCTGCCTCGCTATCCAGCTCCTGGACAGACACATCCTCAGCGTGTTCCTCTCACACATGATGGCTGCTATTTTAGGGTTTATATCTTATATCTATCTTTATATATATGTATGAGTCTTTGTGGCGGCGTTTTTTCAAATAATGAACAATATATTATATATATATATATATAAATAATTCATATATTCATATAAGGCTGCAACTATAACTATATTTTCAAAGTCGATTAATCGATTAAATTGGTGTATGCAAGGTCACAAATAATAGCATCATCTGAGTCCAAAGTGATGCCTTAAATATGCTTGCTTTAACTGACAAGCAGCCAAGAAAAACTATTCCTTTTATAATGATCCAAATATAATAACTGATCATCAGGCAGAGAATGTTATTTGTATAAAATAAATAATGGATAAATGAATAAAATGATTAATTATCAAAATACGATTCAGCTCATTTTCCGTTGATCGACTTTATCGATCAAACAACGAATCGTTGAGGCACTAGATTCACAAAACACAACACGAACACAGCAGGAGGGGTGAGCCCCCGCAGTGGGCCTACCTGGAACTTGCCCTGGTTCTGCTCCCTCTTCACCTTCCCCCCGGACAGGTAGAGCCAGGCGCGGCCCCGCAGCGCCGGGGGGATCCCCTTCTGGCAGCGCAGCCTCACCTGGAGACCGGGGTGGACACCACAGCGGTCACAACGCAGCCCCGCCACAGGGGCGATCGTGCAGACCGCCAACCCACTCACTCAGGGACAGCATGCTCAACAGCATGGATTATGTGGAGAACGAAAGCCATGAGTCATGGGTCACCGGTTCTGGATGGAGAACAGGGCCGCTTCTGTGGCTGGAGTCGGGATAGTCTTAAAGTGATTCTCCGTCCTAATACAACCTACTCAAAATACTCAAGTTCAAGTTCAAAGTTCAAGTTTTTATTTATCAAGTACTCATAAATCATAATTTATCAGTATTGAAAATTGTTGTGCTCAAATGTCTGTTCAACTTAAAGAATAAATAAAATACTGGAGTTAAGGATGGAGAAAAAGGGTAGAATAAAAAATAATAATGTTCAAGGACAGTTCAGCATCCTGATGGCATGAGGGTAAAAACTATCCTAAATAAAGTAAATACTAATACACTAAATACTGATGGCAAAAAGGTGTATAACATTTTGCCATCAGTATTCTTCCATCAGTATGTGGTCTGTTACATTTGGTAATGAGTGCTTCCTTCACAGCATAAATCTTCAATTTCAGATTTTTTTGCTCAGATCCCATTTTTTGATTTGCCTGTACACCTTTTGTTTTTGAATGTGGCTGATATGGGATTCCAGTGTGAAGTGGTCAGTCTGAAGTGACCCACATGCGAAGACCAATAACAAGGAAGTCGCACGCAGCACGCATGGCAGTAAACAGGGAGGGCACAGAGGTCAGTGAATGTGCAGCAGTATGGTGGACCAGGTGGGAACATTTTGACACTGGTGGACGTTCTTCTTATAAACTGATTGTTTTTACCTTTTAATTTCTTAAGCCATTAAATTTGTTCAAAACAAATTGTTTTCATTTAATAACCCTAAAAGCAAAACTACAACATCATGTAGTATTGCTACGTAGACATCAGTGGCTTTGGATCCACTCATCACATGCAGAGTGGGGGATCCCTCCTTCCAGGGATGGTCAGGAGTGCAATGTGTGCCATAAGTGACATACATACAAGCAAATATTATAAATACTTTACTTAATAAAAAGAAATATAAGTGTACAGCTTCCATCGTAGTAGAGTAAGCTACAAATAAGGTGTAATCAACATTGTCGAACATACTGATGAAATCGAGCAGCAGCACTAGTGCAATTCAAGAGGCAACACACAGTAGCTTTTGTGGGTGATCAAAATTAATCACTATCAAACACTACCGGTACTGCTGTTAACTAATATTTTCACTGTCCCTGCATTGCAGCGGTTGTTCATGTTTGTATTCACTGAATGGCTCTCGCCAGCACACAAATGTGTCAAAGTCGCATGAATTACAAACGACTGTTCTGATTGAGGTTGCATGTCGAAGAATCCGACCTGTATCGGACACGTTTGGCTGAAGAAAATCGTCTTCCCTATGATTTGGGACACTTTATGTTGCAGTGTGAGCGAGGCCTTAAATGTAGAGATATGCATCAAGCGATATAATAATATAAAGTACATATTTGATTGTTTAGAACCGAAGAAACCCAGATGGTGGTATGGCTAGAAACTGCAGACGAAAAATTGGTGGAGCTGGAGGTGTAACAAACGGCCAAAGGAATCGGAAGTGTGGGGTCTTTTGGAACTGAACTTGAAGACATGAAACAGAGAAAGGCCATCTGGACTGGATGCCAAGGAGGTGATGGGCTTCTTGGCACTCATGCAAGGCCGAACAAGGGTGCGTATTGAATACTTCTTGGCTGCCATTTACTCCACCATGACAGTGGGGACTCTGCAGGCTGTAGCCGCCACCACACACACACACACACACACACACACACACACACACACACACACACACACACACACACACACACACACACACACACACACACACACACACACACACACACACACACACACACACGAGCTAGAGGTTCATTCAATTCATTCATTTCTGGATCATGAAACCTGGCAGAAATGTCTAATACTACAGGGGGGGGGGGGGGAGGTTATACAGTTAGCAAATACATTTTGTTTCTGGGCATGAGCAACTATAATACTTAGATTGACGGACAAGCACACTATAACCTTGGATAAGTAATAGTTTTCTTCTCCCCAAAAAAGCCCTCCGGGACTTAAAAGGGCTTCTATGTCACTACATATATTCTCCCTCATTTATGATGCCAGGATCTAAGAATACGCTGATATGACACGGCCCCTTCTGCATCTCCTCTCAAAGTAAACTGTTAAATCAAACCAAATGACGGTACCCGAAAGGTGTAGAGTGTCTGATGGGCGAGGGAGTATGCTACAGTATAGGAGAGAGAGAGAAAGAGAAAGAGAGAAGAGGAATGTGGCCATGCAAAGGTACGCACGCTTGCAGCAAGAACTAAAGAGATTAAACCCTCTTTGTTGTCCATGCCTCTTTCTGAGGCATGGACAACTTCAGGTAACTAGAAGAGATCACCGGTATGATTCCCAGAGTGCCTTGCATTGTACCTGCCGAGGGGGACGGAGAACAATCCTGGCAGGCTCGGTGAAGGCATGGGGCGCTGGTTTAAAGACCTAGCCATTAGTCAGCCCACATTGTGCCCAGATTTCCCTACACACACACACACACACCTATGCAATCCGATCAGAATGAGAGCCGGACCACTACAGGATGTGGTCTGGCACTTCGGATCACAATGTGAGCTACATCTGATCTGGGGGTCTGCTTAGCTCAGGAGAGAGAGCGGGTTGATTTGTAACCGGAAGGTTGCTAGTTCAGTCCCCGGCTCCTCCTAGCGGAGTGTCGATGTGTCCCTGAGCAAGACACCTAACCCTAACTGCATCCCAACAGGCTGGCTGTTTGCCTTGCATGGTTAACTCCTCCATCGTTGTGTGAACATGTGGATGAATAAGTATGCATGAGTAAGTTGCTTTGACTAAGCGTCTGCTAAATCCCATAATGTGAAATCCGATCTGGGCCTGACAGTAAATGCGTCCTGGCGTGGTTGGTTGATTAAAGTCCCATTGAGCTGACGAGTGTCACCAAGGCCTCCTTCTCTTCACTCACTTGAGTCACACACGTCATGTGGTTTGCTCCACAGGGTGTGTTCGTGTGGTGGACCCGTCTGCTCACACTTATAGATGACAGGGAAACCAGCCAATGAAACTTGATCGTTATATAGCGGTTTTAAGTGGGCTCTACGTCGAAAAAAACCAAGCCACACAGTCAATGGACGTATCTTTCCACAAGAGAATGACTGTACAATGGGATACTGCGATATCGGTATTGAGTCAATATATAAATCCCTAATTCCACCTGTTCGGATTGAGAACAGATGTTCATGAGTAGTGAACTAGCATAATATACGCCCAAAACATGACTTATTCTGCCTCCATTCTGCGATATATCAGTCATAAAACAGGCTCCAAAGGCAAGGAAAATAAATTATTAGAGTGTGGCGCTATTGCACATGAGAGTCATCCAAACCATTAGTGTTGAACCCCCGTGCACACGCACAGGGTCAAAGGGGGATCAAAACAATGAGTGCAGTAGAATGAATGAGTGAATCAATCTGCACGTTAATGGACCAATCTCAGATCTTAAACAGGGTTAAACGATGTGTTGAAACGCTGCCTAAATATACCCAGCAGTAGTTTTGAGTAGAGAGTTGAGAGTACAAATGAGGAACATAAACAAAATTTGATGCTTTGATTTTTCTCAGGCTCACCTGATAATATAATAATTCCTCTAAATGTAAAATATCAAAGAAAATAGAAATAAGAATATAGCAAAAGGGTTTACAATATGTGCGTATACCGGCAAATCACAGTCTTTCTGATAGAGCACTCTACCCTCTGAGGAGAGCTGTATACACACTGCACAACGTCCAGTAGCAACAAACCCAGACACACAACCATCCACAACCACAAGTGTTTAGGCAGTTACCAAGTCAAATCACTTCCATTCCAAACTCACTAATTCATGACCCTGTTACCCTACACAGGATCAGCAAGTTATCTTAGGGAACTGCAGTGAAAGCAAACGACAACAAGCTGTGCCCCACAGTGAGACGGGGAACTTCACAACAGTGTCTGTTATGCTTTGTCAGCCGTGCTCCACCCTGCTTCTCAGACTGTCACTCTGTCACATGATGCGTGGGGTGACTGTAGAGAAAGGGATGGATCGTGTTCCGGCCTGCTGCTGACTCATGGAAATGGGCAGGAGTCGCATACTTGCGGAGCCATTAGGGAGAACCAGCTAGGCGAGGGAGTAGGCCAAGTGGTATGATACAGACAGAGGCCTCCTATCTGAGTAATTGAATATTGACACATGGCTGCCATTGTGTTTGATAGCTTTCCTAGCAAATACTCAGGGCCGACGTATTCAAAAAGCCCTACTCAGTAGCATCAGTGTATTTTATGCAAAGCAAGCCGCTCTCTTAACAAAAACTATTATTACCGAAATACATGAGCATCCATCAGTATTTGTACCAACACGCTGCTACAGGCTAAATGCAGGACAGAGGTGTGTCCTTGCTCTGACCTTGTCGTGTCTCTTGACCATCCATTTGTCCCAATGGCCCAGCATGTCCAGCCATTTCACCTCTCTCTGCCTGAGCACTTCTGGAGGCACGTCCTGGGCCCTGCAGAGAGGAGCGGTGGAGAGCAGATTAGGTTATAGTGTGAAATATTCATTAAACTAATTCAACAGCCCAGATTAAAAAAGACGCAGAGAGCAGGGATCAACTGAAAGAAGAAAGGGTTATGAGAATCCAGTGTGAACTGGTCAGTCTGACCCACATGCAAAGACCAATAACAAGGACGTCACACGCAGCACGCATGGCCGCAAACAGGGAGGCCCCCAAGGTCAGCATTTGCGGTGTGGATGTGCAGCAGTATGGGACATTTTTACACTGGTGGAACTACTTCTTATAAACTGATCATTTTTTCCTCTTAACTTCTTAAGCCGAATATCGATGAAATATGCTAAATGCCATCTAGTAGTATCAGGAACTAGGACACAAGTTGGCCACGTTTATATATAAATATGTCATATGACAACAATCTAAATAAATTAAGCATTTAAATAGTTTAGCGTCAAAGAGCACGTGGTTGAGCCTGTTCCATGATGTAATTTAAGCTTGGACCATTCAGCTCCAAGAAGAAGCCATGAAGATCTGACATTTTCAAACAGAAAAATTAAATATAGTCAAGGATAGGCTGCATCCTGATGGATGCCTTATGCGAAGCTCAACCATGTCATTAACTGATCAACACAGGCCTGTAATTGTGGAGTATGGAAAGTCTTCAAAGAGAGGTCTCCTATAAATCTTGAGCAGCGCAATTTCTTTAAAAGGAGGTAGCCAGACACTGTCCAAGAACATCGGATGCCCTGAGACTATCAGGTCGGGGATATGGTAGACTGCACAATGTCGTACCATGGCAGTAAAACACCATGTCTGTGAAAAACTACACAACCCTTTTAGCCAGAAACGGGTCTTTAGTAATGGGGCACCAGGGATGTGGCTCAGGGCACTGCCAAAAACACCAGTAAACTTTACGTCAAGCAGGCCGTTTCAGGCCAGGAAGCCCTTTGCTGAACTCCGATTCTCTTCATTCTCAAGACTGCTTCGTAGCCATTAGGTCCAACACTAAGTAGTGGCAATGTCACTGAAATGAGCTAGTGCATATTTTGTATAAAAGTACACAAAAAAGCTTACAACGGCTATATAAAATAAAATGGCATTGATCTGATTTTTTTTTTGGTTTTATTGTAGTATAAAACAAAGTATTGAGGACAGAACAATATTCGCCACGTTGGATTGTGTCGCAGACTTATCCAATATAAAGTGACATTTATTCATCTCATCATGCATCTCTCACTCAACTTGTCCCCTTGAGAGACTACACACAAACCAGCCACATGCAGCCAGGGAATACATTCCTTTGGATACATGATTAGTCCAGGCCGTATCAAGCCAATTACCATAATACACCTCAACCACACCGGGGGGACGTTGGCTGACAGCTGGGACAGAAATAACTGAGATTGAAAAGTTGTACACATGCAATCTATGATCCGTCTCCTTAGTTATCCCACAGACCGCCTTGCGTTGCGTGCACATAAAAAAACATATACGGACACCAATTTAAACACAACGTCTACAAAGTTCAATAAGTTCAACTACTCACGACTCCTCGGAGTACTTCTGCGCCCCGCCGATGAAGCCGTACTTGTCGGTGTGCCGCTCGCTGACGAAGCCGTTGAGCTCCGAGTCGGAGCCGAAGGAGCTCTCGTCGTCGATGTGCGTGTGGCTGCTGCTGATCGTCCGGATGCTCCTCGTATCGATCGACTGACGACCGTTCTCTATCCTGGCCATGGTAGCCGCTCGGCTAACTAGCTCCGCTAAGTAGCTTAGCTACGTCAACAAGCTTGACAGCTCAAACTTTCAGCCCTTTTTTTCGGGAAGCATGTCGGGTCGAGAAGCCGCCCTAGCATGTCCTGTTCGCGGCCACGGCTTATCGTTGGCTCGGTAAAAATAAGAAATGGTCAGTTGTTAGGCGAACACCGACATGGCAGACTGTACCAGAGGGGTGAGCTTTACTTTTGCCACTGGCTGAGCTGGCTCGCTAGCTACCACTGTGCTAACGTTGATGCTAACGTCAGCAAACATTAGCTAGGCGGCAGCTTTAGTATGGATACAACAAATATCACCGGGAATGTACTCGTTTAGTTCAATCCTATAGTCAAACAGTTTTACTTTTGACCGCTCATCATGTTACCAGAGCGCACATGTTCATCTTAAAACATAGTTTACTTATCTAACGCTATTCTGCTTCGTTGTCACCCACTCCAAGACTCCTAGACATTTTGTGCTCCTCCGGTCTCTTGACCCTCCTCGGTCTCCTCCGGTCTGTCAACACTGGAGCGGCGCGCCCCGCTGCTCCCTCTGGTGGTCCACGGAGGACTTGCAACTTTTATTAAGAGTGCACAGTTAATACTTTAACATTCTGCGATCCTTTATCAACATTTAGAGCAAAAATTATGGAGGACATAATGAATAAAACAGATACATGTATTGTCCTTTATTGAGGAGTTCAAGAGCATTAAGCTCTAAACTAACTGTGACCACTTCATCACAATAACACATTTATCAAGACAACCGAATAGAGGTGACTAATAACGAAGGGAACAAGACAGAATCAAAGTTAAAATATTGTTTGCATTATTTTTGTCTGTTGATGTTCTAAAAAAATCAAGACAACTGATGCCAGGTGACTTAAAACAAAAGGGAACAAGACAGAATAAACGTTAAAATATTGTGGGATTTCTTTTTGTTTCTTGATGTTATAAACCAAAACCCAAATACAATCGTGGGGGGCAATGTTGCAGGGCACCAATGAGAGAAATCAGATGAAACATTGGGAATACATTTCCCTGGATGCCTGCTTCACTTCTTCCTGCCTCCTCTCTCTTTCAGGGCCAAGTGAATGATTGCTCCATTGTTCATGTTGTAGTAAGCCAAGGAGTTTGAATCTTTGATGAAAATACCCTAGAAGTTACAGAAAAGCACACAATTAATCAATTGCACACTTAGATATGAGACCGTAGATATTCAAAGAATTAAAAAAATGAATTACCTCATACTGTAACTTCTGTTTTCCTGCAGCCATGCCTGTGGCCTCGTGGATTTTGACTTTGATGACAGACACCTAGGGAATACATTACATTCACGTTACAACTGTGTACTCTAACTTTAGAGACAGAGGATGAACCGTTAAAAGTAAACATAATACCTGGTCCGTTAGTGGAACGGTGAAGTTGAGCACTTGCCCACTTAGCTTCCATTCGGTCTTGTCCTGCATGTTAGGAACCTGGACTTTAACCGCCACAGGACCCTGGAGTGGAAACAAATGAAATACCATCAGGTTCAAGGATACCATGGAATGTGTGTGGGGATGCCACGGCTTTAAACACAGTGCCCAAACACAGAACATAGAACAGTCTAACCCACCTTGTTCCTGCGCAGAAACTCCTCTTCTGGCATGAGGTTGTCCTCCGTCTTCATCTTCTTGTTCATGGGCTCGTCGTCACGAGGAGGGGGTGGGTGGGACGGGGGTGCGGGGGCCGGTGGCTGGGGCACTGGTGGGGCGGGGACGAAGGCTGGGAGAGGAGAAGCAAGGAGAGCATCGGCATTCATGTATAAACATAATGCGTGTCCCCTAAGGCAATATGAAGTCAACTGTGGCGCAGCAATGCTCAGCCCCACTGCTAGGATGTGATCCTCCTAATCAACTGATAGATTTATTTTTTCTTTAAAAAAAAAGCTACGGGAGATGCAAAATGCTAATTTAGAAAATAATGGATGTCATTGATCGATAACTACCCAATGTCAGAACACACCTACACAACGAGAAGGGGCGAGTTGACCAAGAATCATGGCTGATTTACATATCAACATAATGACAATGTCAACCATTAACCTGGGATCTTAACAAACTGGCCAAATAAAATGCTTTGAAAGTTAGGCTTTTATTTTAAACTGATTTACTTTATTTAAATCCAATCATGAGCATGCCCATTGCCCATGCCCACTCAACTGTTTAACTTTTAATCATATGAATCTTAAATCTATAAATATTTTATAATACATACATTTGATTTGCATTTAATAATATCAAATTTGGCACTTAATATCTATCCTAAATTAATCCAATATCAGCATCTGCCCTGAAAAAATGATATTGAAATTTCCCTTATTTCAATATCCTTTGAAACACAGTATAATAAACAATGTCTTTCTCACCAGAAGGGACCACCATCGGCGGTGGCCTAGGGGCCATGATGTGGGGGTTGGAAGGAGGCATGGGCACCACGTTGATGCGGGGATTGTGCATCATTTGCGGCATGGGGGTGAGAACCTGCCCGGAGGCCAGGCGAACCACGGGGGCCATGGGTGGCCGCGGGAGAACCGGCACGGCCGAGAGCAGAGTGGTACGCACCGGGGGCAGCATCTGGGAATGAACATTCAGCATGGACGTTTGTTACACTGGAATCTCATCCAGTAGATCTTCAGTAAAGCATCGTTTACAGTAGCACTGATGCACCGTTGGTGGAGTGCACAGACACTGTCATAGCACGTCCATGGCGTGTCTATATTGGCCATAACGTTGCTGTGGACGAGCCCATAAAGCGCAACAGTCTGGTGCTTCACATGCTCAGTGCTGCGCGGCGTGCAACAAATCGCTGCATGTACCAAGATGTCGTTTAGGATAAACACCGGCTCATGTCCTTACGCACGGCGACTATAAATACAGTTGTGAACTTACGGTAGATTGTGGCCGAGGCACCTGCATCGGGAGATTGGGTCTGGGTAGGATGGGGGAGGAGATGGGGGGCTGGTGACGGAGTTCGTGGGGCTTGCTGGGGCCAATCTTCTCTTTGCCGTCGTCCTCTCCCACCAGGCCCTTGGCCTTGTGGATGGCCTCGATCTGCTCCTGCAGGGTGATGTTGGCCTGGGCGGCCTGCTGTGTACGCGCCATGCTACCAGAGTGACCGTCCCAAGTGACCTGTGGATGGGATGAGACGGAAACACTAAGGCTGCGTTCCAAATCACACTTTGTATTTTTACTTGTACTAGGTACATACTTACAAAGTACATACTATTGCACACAGTATGCATACGATTGGAAGATACAGGTGATGTCACTGATTAGCACACATGTAGTGCCACCATCGACTTTCGCAGGCTCAGCCGATGTGACTTAATTTTGGCACACAATATTTTCCATACAATGTATTCAGACATACTCAATCATTTACTGGCATACTAAATAGCAGGGTAGTATGGGTGTTGGACGCAGGGTAAGTATGAAGTCACAGATTCAAACAACAGGAGATCCTCCGCACAGTGGCCACCTTTTAAGAAAAGCGGGCAATGAAAACAACGACGTGGCTCACCTTTTCCTCTGGCTTCTGGATTTCTTCCTCTCCGATCTTTTTACCGATGGCCGTTTCCTCCACACCAAAGATATCGGTACGCCTCTCGGCCAGCTGCTTCAGGCTGCTCTGGATGTCCTGTCCCGGGGCGTACACCTCGTCCTCGATCTGCCTCTCGCGGATGCTGCGGTCCCTCTGCTCCAGCCAGCGGGGGTCCAGCAGGCCGATACGCATGTGCTCCTGCATCTTGCTGGCCTGGATCTTCTCCCCGGTGATGGGAGAGATGAGGTACTCATCCGGGGTGGTGGCCACGGGAGCAGGCTTGGAGGCTGAAACAAGGGAAAGTGTTATCCATCATGCACCGACTGGATCAGCCCGCCCCAGCAGGTACTACTTGGTGCACCCGTGAGCTTTTTCCATGGTCAAATCAAACAACTATCTTTGTGTGTAGGCCATGACAGTGCATGAACAGGAAACGCAGACAATAAACACTACAAACAAGTACAGCGAGATGAGTTGATTTTATGCCACCAGGTGTGAGTGTGATAAGCCATTATTAGCCTTTTGAACAATTTTGTGACATCACAAGTGTCCACCTAGATGTATGATGGATGGATAAGCAACATTTGCTACAGTCCACTGGGGAGGCTGGTAGACTGGATTAAGACTAGAATTTTTAACCAGAGGATGATTAACCAGAAAGGTAATTTTCATGTTACATGGGGTTATGTCTTAAGGTTAGTCTGGGATACCTTTGGGGTCGTAATCCTTGCGGATGATGACCTGATCCGGCGTAGGAGGCAGTGGAGGGGGCATGGGGTTGTCTGGGGGCAGAGGAGCCTTCATTCCTTCCTCCTCATCATCAGATCCCTGGAGAGATCAAGGAAGGCCGTTACACACTGGCTTATCGAGTGTTCATATTTTACTGCATTCATAAAGGGTGCCTTCTTCTTCCAACCTCGTCCATGTCCTGCACTTGGGTGTCCTGGTCCGGCTGCGAAGGCTGGCCGTTATTGCGCTCCTCGCGCCCATCGTCGTCGTCATCGCTCTCCACCTCCATCTCCACCTCCTCACTCTCCCCAAACTTGTCGTAGCGCTCCTGGATGAGGATGCGAGCACCGAGCTCCTCGGGTGTGGTGGGTGGAGGGAAGTGACCTGAGGATTCAAAATTAAAAATATATTTAACAAAAAGATACTGTTCATTTCATGCATATCATTTCTCCCTACGCATTAGCTGTGTCTCAAAGCCCGGCCGGCAGCCGCCATCTGCTTCGTAAAAGGAGCTTTCATGTGCAACCAGGAAGGACAGTAGGCTACAGTCTTGTTACTCATTTACAATAGTAACCATTTTCTTAGGTGGCTCACAGTGACTGAACCTCATGACGGCATGTATTGTTGCAAACCTTTTTGAGTCACGTGATTGGCCCCTGAAATCTGAAAATTTCAAGTTGATCGGCCGACCACTGATCATGATTTTAGGGCGTATATCGACTGATCATGCTCGGTGGCCAATCAATCGGTGCATCACTAACAGAGGTGCCTTCATATGTCAGTGCTACGAGACTGTAGCCAGGGCTTTGAGACAAAGCTTACGTGTCCGATGAGTTACATCAGAACCTTTACTGAACAGTATCAGCTTCTACCTACCCTGCTCGTTGGGCTGGAAATCCACAGTCTCCACCACAACAAAGTCGTGCCAGTCGATTTGGGCATAGGCCACCCTCTCTTTCTCCCTCTCCTCCTCTTCCTTCTTCCTCTCACGCTCCTGGAACTTGGCCCACTCCACGCGGTACCTCACCTGGCAATAGGCAGAGTTACAGTCCCCGGTGAGCCGTGTGCCAACAGGAGAATATGTTCATACATTCAAAGTAGATGTAGTTATTAATCATCCATCGATGTTTGATGAAGAAAAGACCAGACTATGAACGACTTATCTTGGTGTTCTTATCTGATTTAGCTTGTTCGTTGCCGATTTTTGTGCAAAGTAGATCGGATAAAGGTGTTTACATGCATTTTACAAGTCCTGTTGAGGTCTTATTCGTTTAGTTACCCGATTATGACTCTGCATGTATACGTTCTGCGTGAAGCTCCTGGAAGCAGGCTTACCTGGTCCATCACCTCTCTTGGATTCTCCGCTTCCCGCTTCATCTTCTGCAAGAGGCCTTTGGGAGGGATGAGGATCTACAGCATGGGGAGACGCGGACACAAGGTCAATCTAACACATTCGCCAGGAGACTAACGTCGAAACGTTAGACTTTGTTCTGGTTACCTTTGTATATTGCTCCACCAGCTTGGTGAAGTAGTTGAACAGGCTGTGCTGGGGCCGCAGGAAGTCAAACTGGTAATTCCTTTGCTCTTTCTGCATGAGCTGGGTGAGAAACTGACGACCGTTGCGGGCAACAAACTGGGCGGTGAGCTTGACGACGTCAAGGTCAAACGCAGAGATGGAAGGAGGATCAGCGATGAACTCAAACTCTGGAGGCGGTTCTTTGGGGATCACTGCCTCATGAATCACCTGGGACTGTAACAAATGAGTTTGACAGTTACATTTCAATACTGGATATTGAATGTCACAAAAGTATATTTATTGGAATAGATACAGCCCTAACGATAGCACCTTCTCTCAGGCCCTGCGCTATGATAGTAAAGGAGGATAGTAAAATAATTAATATTGATGCATTTCTGTATCTGTACCTTTTGAGGTTGCTGCTGTGACTGTTGCAGGGCCTGCTGTTGCATGACCTTAGGCACCGCAGCAGAGGGCTCCTGGCCCTTGCCCTCCTTGAACTCTGTGACTTTGTGGCGGTAGTAGGCATGGTAAGGGTCGTTGGGGTTGAGGAAATTAAACTTGGGATTGTTGATCTCATTCTGCCGAATCCTAGCTTCAAACTCTGGTCCGTTTCTGTGAAATGGCAACAGTCGTAAGTGTATCAGCAAAACACACATTTACAATACACGACTGCACATTATCGAGAGTATCCTACCTGGCAACAAAGCTGGCTGTCTTATCGACGATGTTTCGGACCTCTGGAGGCGGGTATATAATACCAACTATAGGTTTAGTAGCTGGTGTTTCCTCCACTGGTTCATCAATCTGTTAAGAGACAATAATATAAGTTATGAGACACACACACACACCAAACAGGAACACTTCCGATAAAGATTCTTTACTAAGGTAAAAAAAAAAAAAAAAAAAAAAAAAACAGCACATAACTAAGGAGGCCAGACAACATACTGACCAAAAAATGTTCACATCGTCAGACGAATTGTACAAATATATTTCATGAAAAAAAAAAACATAATAAATATTATATAATTAATAATATTTCATTATATAATAAAGAACACTTTGCATTACAAACGGCAGTGCACTTTAACCATTGTTGTCAGTCTCGTTAACATATGAAGGGTAAAGATACCTCATTACAACGGAAACTACTCAATCTGGGGATGAAATTAAACCCAGACAGTTTATTCTACAATGTTTATTCAGATGAATGGAAGAACGTATCGGCGGCGTTAGCCCGCCTGCTAGCCTTACCGTGATGTTGGGTTCAGGCTGAACGATCGCTACAGGCCCGGGCGGCATGGCTGCTTCTTTGTGTGGGTCGGAAAATAACCTGCAAATAAATAAGCACCCGCAGCGTTCAGACACGAGGTAAACGTTTACAGAACATGGATAAGGAAAATGTATAAGAAAGTTATATACACATTTGCTTCAGCCGCACTAAAGGACTTACCGCGTCGTGTGTTCGTCAGCCCACTTTCAATGAAGGACGACTACTTCCGGGATCACAACGCTAAGCTTCATGGGACTTGGAGTTCTTCGCGGAAGTCGCTATGGAGATGCAGCGTCAACAAGTCTACCAGCGAGGAAGCGTTACATCACTGGGCCTACCCTCTATGGATGGGTTAGGAAGATGAATCAGGCTTCGAAAATGAGTCCGTTTCTCGGGAGCCGAGATTGTGTTGAAAGTCTCAGAAAAGACCTCATCGACCTGCAGGGGGCCATTCTGGAAGTGTTCTCCAGGACGGGACCTGTACGCTGCCCCTCCTGGAAGTTCCCTGACAAGCTGTCATGCAACCTCGACCTGGTGTCCCTGCTGGAGCAGTATGACCACATTGAAGGGGATGATGAATTCAACCAGTACTCCTACATTGTATTGCTAGAGCTGGTGATTGACAGGTAAATGTCGCAACATCTCATCAAATTATGAAATAAACGTACAAGGCCATAATTCAAAAATGATCTCCCTCTTGAGCAAGACTACTGCTGCTGCTGCAAAGTTTCAATCGTTATACGGTGCTGCTGAGGAGCGGACAAAGCAGAGAGCACAGCCAGAAGCAGGGATGCGTGTCTGTCGGTCTGGTCGTCAGGCATTATTGGAGTAATTTAATTGAACTTGCTAACCTAAAGGTACACCAAGCGTTTCCAAACCTCCCTTATTCATAAACATAACATAAACATATGCATTTGATTGTTCAACATTGTATGCCCTTTGCTTTAACAGGATACATTTAAAGAAAGCCAGGGAGCAACTAAAACAAATCCAAAGGACTGTGAAGAAAAAACACTCTCACTGTCTGATTACTCCCAGAGTCATTCTTCACGTGCATCTGTATTGTCTTCTTCAAGTTCCCTCCACCCCTTTGCACATAATCAAGTCAACACCGTCCCCGCCACTCCTCCTTTCCCTCCCTCGCCTACGGTTCACACCACCCCCACCCGCAAGGTCAGCTGCCAGACGCTGGAGTCGTCTCTCGTCCCCTGCGACGCCTGCGATCAGGTGCAGTGTGTGTTGAGGCAGACCGGGGACTGCCTGGTGAAGCTGTGTCAGAGCGAGGGCCTGCCCTCTTCCCTGCAGCCCCTCCTGGTCGCTGTGGAGGACACGGTGGAGCTGGGACGCCTGACCGCAGGCGACCTCGCCCAGTGGGGCAGAGAGCAGTGGAGGGACATGGGTCGGCTGGGGAAACACCTCAGGGAGGTGCGGGCGACGGTGCAGCCTCTCGCCGATGGGCTCGCCGCCGCGGAGAAAGAGGGGGAAAAGGCCAGGGACCGGATGGAGAGAGCACAGGAGGGTGCGAAGAAGGAAAGGGAAAAGCACCTCGCCGGCAAACGCCAGATGGAGCTTTTACTGCGGGAGGCGCAGAGGTCTGTGACAGAGAAGGAGAGGAGGCTGCAAGAGGAACAACAACGCCTGCTTAAGAGTACAGTGACATCACCTTCTGTTGTACGGAGAGCCTACGCTGGTTGGTTGGTTATACAATTCATGTTTAATGGATGCTTTGTTGCAGGTAATTCCATTTTTGAAGACCAGACATCGAGATTGAAAGAAGAATTAGCTGCACAACTTGAAAGGTTGAACACGCTGGGTAAGGTGTTCAGTTTTTTTTGTTAGGTTTGTGTTTGTTACGCTTTATTCTGTGTACATGAAAAACACTGTATTTTGTGCCATCATATTCCCTGGTAGAGAGGGAGAAAGGTGGTCTGGTGGAGACGGTGAAGGCCTTGCGGACAGCAGAAGAGGCCCACCTCAAGCTGCAGGGAAGGACCCAGCTGCTGGAAAGTCAGATGGCTGACATGCAGCTCAGTCTCAACAAAGAGTGTTCCAAGTATCAGAGCGCTTGCCATCAACAAGTGGTCAGTGGTCCAATCCAGCCACCTTCAGAGCATCCTAATAAACTTCTTAATTACATTCAAGCAGTTGAGCGTATTCTGTCAGTATTCAGACAGTATGTCAATCAAGTGTATGATTATCAGACTATTGAAAAACGGTCAAACCTAGAAAAACTGCTCCATGACCACTAGATCGACACGTTCCGTGGAGGTTTCATCCTTGTACCCAATGCTCCTTCCAGTCCATGCAGGCCCAGAAGAAGTCCTTGGTGGAGAGGATGGAGACTGTGGAGCAGGAGCGGGACGAGCTGCAGAGCAGGTTGGAGAAGAGCGAGGCGCAGCAGAGCCAGCTCCAGGAGCAACTGAACCGTGTGACAGAGGAGAAGAAGACACTGCTGGATCAGTCCGCCCCCCAGCAGGTACCACCTGGTGCCTGCTGGATGTTCAATTCAAATCGCTATCTTTGTGTTTAGACAATATCAGGAAACACAGACATTATATAGCCTGGCTAACGCCAGACCAAATCTCAGGAAGATTTAGTCTGGGAACCACACATTCATTTTCTCGTGTTTGAGGCGTGGTTTACGAATGCCCAGAGCCGTTTATTGGGCGATACGATTGTCTATCAAATGCGTCTGTACGTAGCTCATAGCCAATAAAATTCTAAATAAACTTGCGTTCTGAGCTACTTAGAACACTATCTAAGGCTGCATCAAAAGGTTACTTCTCGTCTGCTGCCATGTTGGATCCATAGATATAAACAAACGACAAGCTTTGGTGTGTCGCATAGACGTCGTCATCGTCTTGCTGTCCCCCCCCCCCCCCCCCAGTTCTGTGGTTGGTTCCCTCGCTGAGAAACAATCGGATCCATGGAATCCAGGCTGCCGAGCAGAGTAAAATGAATTTGCACGCAAGGCAGCATGGGTATACCCAGGCTAGACATTATACACAATAAACACAAAAAAAACATTTCAGTTAAAAAGATTTAAACCAGATATTCACCATCTATGCAAAGCTAAGCCCTTAGGAAAAAAAAAGTCCATCTTAAAGACACGTTTAAGGCACCAGGCTAGGTAAAGAGTTCAGCAGTTGTATGGGGGTGGGAACAAAGTTTGATATGGCATGCCTGGTGCTGAGTAGGTGTGCCCATGTCTGCTGCCTGAGGTGAACCCTTAACCTCTGTCTGTCTTCTGTGGATGCTGCTCAGCGACTCAACGACCAGTATCATACTCCCTCTCCTTCCCCAGGTCTTGTGCGCTGAGCTCCGGGGGGAGAAGGATCTGCTGGAGGCTCAGGTGGAAGAGCTGAAGAGCAGCGTGGGCCGTCTGGACGGAGAAGTGAAGGCGCTCAGCCACAGGGAGAGACTGCTGGTGGCCTTTCCGGAACTCACCACCACGCACCAGACACGGCCCCAGAGTAAGGCCCTGTTGTTCATTATGATCTGTCTTTGTAAGTGACTGACGCCGAGGTAAATATGCAGCAAAGAAAGTGTCTTCTTTTAAATAGTTTTTGAAGGCCTTCTCAACCATAGACAAGGGACAATTTTTCATCCCAGATTATTTGACTTTGTCGTCTTGCTGTTGATTCATTAATTTCTACTAAATGTAAACAACTTTACAGCTTAGTTTGTATGAACTACTAAATACACTTAGAATCAATTTTTTTGTTTTATCTCTTGAAGGCTCAGGGAATGTGCTTTTCGACATGGAGCAGCAATTAGAGGCCAACCACATTCGTATCCAGCTCCTGGAAAAAGAAAATACAACTTTGCGCAACAGCCTTGTGACACTAAATGAAAAATATATTTCTACTATGGTACGGTATTAGTTACCATGGTGATGACATGTTGTAATATGTTATGTACACCAATGTGTCCCCCTTCTGACACACTGTTGTCACGTGACCTGTTGATGACTGAAAGTGATGCCATCACCTAATAATAGTACAATATCACCAATACTCGCAGGACTCACCTGAAGAACGTATGTACCAAACACCACAAACACCGCCTTCAGGGGACCATCGATTAGAAACCAAACAGACACATCGCTTCAGTCCGCCGTAAGTCCTCAGCTGCTCGCATACAGACTCTCTTGACGCACTGATGTGATCACGTCAGTGCTTGATCATGGTATATTGCTACTGTGAAAAGCTCACTGTGTGCTGACCTTTCCCTTTGCATCACAGGCAGGGCAGCCGCGGCAGAGCAGCAAAGCCGAAACCCGACACGAGAAGGGGGGCAGGTGGAGGAGAAGGTGGCCCCGATTATATTGGGTGGGGGGACGATTTCTCCTCTGGCGCCACCACCACTACTCGAGCCAGCCCGACCGCCTCCCCCTCCTCCCCCCTTCTGCTGCTGAACGGGCACACCCTCCAGAACAAAACAGGAAGAGGACGAGGTTCCGGCAGATTCAAAACATTCGGTCAAACACGCCACGCCTACATGGCGGACCGTGCTGCAGCACACGGAGGGAATAGGTGAAGCCCGTCTGTGTGTAAATATTTACTGTTACACCTAACTGCTACATTAGCAGAGCATAACCATTTTCATGTCCATTGGTTTATTATACATCAATTCTATTATCAATTATATCCATTTTTTAATCAGTGTCTCGTTTTATTTGGTGTCTTTAAGTTTTTAGAAAAAGGGTTTGACTTCTCGTAGCGTGTAAATGTTATGCCGTTGCATGTGGATGCCGCTGGTGATGCCACAGTGCACATGTTGTAAAGGGCACTATCAAATAGCAGTGTGCAGTGGTGCATGAAAAAGGACTGGCTTCACTGAATGACTTACATTAGAACTAAATATGTGAGTAGCAGGCCGCGTGGCAGATGATTCAAACCGTTCCATATGGGTGCGTAGCGCCGACAGCCTTGGATGTCATAAACAATGCCACACAGGTGGGCGGGCAGATTGATTATCAGGCTCCTCTGCTGTGAAATGACGTTCCCATGGCAACCTAAGCGCATGACATTCCCTTGACATTCATGGAGTCTTTAAGTCGTTAACTTTTTGGAGGCATCTACAATGCACAAACAATTTTGAGAGAGCACACGAGAGATTACACACACACACATTTTCCTGGAGGTCAATATGTTTCTGTGTATTATATTTTGAGTTTAACTCAATTATCTTAGCAGATAATGGAAATGTGAGATGCTGCTTAGTAACCTGAGTAATGTGTGTTACCTGACCGTATGATAAGCTTCTAATCAATGTATGAGACCAACTTTTCAGTGCAAAACAAATCTCTAAGTTCATATGTCATGCAATAAATTTGAGTTATGATAAATTTATTCAACTAAACATATATGCTTTTGAATGACTGAACCCCTTATTTAGTTGAACACATTCTCAAGATGTTAATCCTTTAACAGTTTAGCTGCATCATCAAGCATGTAATTAGTCTTGGCATGTGTCATTTAGAATTATGAAACTAACTTTAGTCCTATTTTGCAGATTTCGTTTTTTAAATATTAATTAGCTCACTTAGCAGACATATGGAGATTAAACATAATTATGACATTAAATATAGTGTGTGTATATTGTACGATACTGCAGTTTGCCAGCAGACTGCACCATGATCTTGAATGATGCTTTAAAACATTTATTTAGCAATACAGTTTTATCTTTACACAACAACAGAAAGTTGAGATTTCAATGTGTGATTACAGAGAGTACTATTAATAAGTAAGACAATTTCTGAAGAACTTGCGGTACAGAACTGTGCTTGCTGGCACAAATTATAAAACGTTTTAAAGAGGTGACAAAATACATACTGACAAAAAGCACAGCAGTGCCAATGCAGAGCTAACAATCAAAGTTACATTGTGCAATATTGTTAAAACATGGTCCTTTGAAACTGACGGTTTTACTTTACAGACCAATGCCCTAATACATTGTTTTTTGTTAAACCATCTATGGTGTGGTACAGTTAGTACATGCTAATTTCATTTGTTTGTCATTTAAAACACTGGAATGATGCTATGTGGAACTGTTCTAGTAAATACAGAACAAATAAAACCGTAATCTCGTATACTTTGGAAGTCTCGCCCACCTAAACATTGTTAAGGCCATTGGTTTTGTGTATCACAACAAAATATCCATCACATACTGTATATGGATCATCTAGAAAGAGTGATGATATAAACAGGGCCCATCTGGGTGAGAGAGGGCCTTGTCAGGAACATGGATGAAGAATACAACTAGACAAAAACAGTTGTAAAAGATAAAAACAAACAAAAACCACGAACAAAGTTAGGTTCTCTAAAGCGTGTGGTTTGTTATACTGTTATTTCAACGTTTTGTCACATAGCGCGACACATGCACATGTCCATAATCTAGGTCAAACTGCCTAGCCTAGCAGCCGACAGGACTGCCGCAATCTGTCGGATTACAAATGCCGCCAAGGGGGATGAGAGAGAAACCACTGACAAAACAACATAAGCCATCACTGTCTGCTATTATTTGAACTGTATTGACATTCTAAGCATTAGCTTTGTGCTCACGTAGAGAGAAGGGTTGGCTGCCATTTGATAATGATGTGTGGGAAAACTTGGTGGAAGAACAAAAGTCTTCAACATTAAGTTCTCAAAGGGGTCATGGGATGAGAGTTAAGGGATTAAAACAGGGATTTAATTTCCTGATCACTTGTCTAATTAACAAAGAACAAGTGATGGTATGGATTAATGTGCTGCAAGATGGCCTTATTAAAGCATCTGTGAAATTACAATAGAAAAAAAGATATAGTATAAAAATAGTATAATGTTTATCATATTTGATTAAATTAACTTTGGTGGGAGAAACACAAGGACGGACTACACATTTCAACCAAGAGAAAGACACATGATTGTTTCTTAGGATCAATGTGAGTGCAAAACATTAAAATAAGGAAAATGCAGTTCTATAATTTAAACAAAACATGCTAGAAATATAATAATGAATAATATAAAATATAAGAAAGTCAAACTTTAAATGTCCTGTCCAGCATAGCGTCCTTTTGGTAATTTTAAGATCAGCATCCACTGAGTGTACTTGACCGCACAGAATGCAGGTTGTCACAAATAAAGCACCATATAACTTGCAAACACACTGAGACTTTGACATAAGAAATGCTGAGAACGGGTTACAATACAGGCAAGGGAAACGGGAAAACCTAGAACGAAAGAGCTGGTTTAAGAGGACTTTAGTTTTCCACACCTGAAGAGACACAGAGAGATAGAATAACGATATAAAAGCTCTCCCAATATAACATTAAATGTTATATATATTTATAATATTCTAAATGTGCTTCATGGGGACGCAGCGGTGTGCATCGCCCCGTTCTCCTCGGTGGGGGGGGGGGCGTTGGTATATGCAGAGCGGACAGAGAGAGAAGAGTGGCAGTACGGAGTTCCAGGGACAGGCACACAATAGAAAACAGGCTTGTCGAGGGAGCGGTTTAATGCAGCGGTACGGAGGGACAGGGGACACAGGAACGGCTCCACCCCGACGTGGTCCGCTGTGACGGATGACGTGGCATGGCATCACGTCCTTCCCGGTTGCTCGGCAGCAGTGGTGGTCGGGGCGGTGGAGTTGTTGGCGTGGTGGGCCGAGGCGTCCACCTGTCCGTCTGGCTGGACGGACTGAACCGTCTCCACCAGGCTCCCGCTGGGAAGCACCACGTACCTGGCCGCCATGTCTTTGGGCTGGAGCTCCCGCAGGCCCTCTTTGCTGTGCCAGATGCCGTAGCCGAAGTACACACACAGACCTAGAGAGGGAAGGAGAAAAAAAAACCCGCTGAGCCAAACAGACCTCTCGCTAACGCAGGCATCGATCAGCGAGCCGAAACTAATTCTAATTCAAAGGCTTTTAAGGACCCGTGTGATTGGTGATTGCCTTGGCGGCTGGTGACGCCGTGGTGTTAGCCAGCCATCGAGGTGTAAAAGCCATCATAATGCTAAAAGCTGTTTATGTGAAATGTTGCTTTCTCAAGGGACGTGATTACTCAGGCTAATCCAAATGCTCTGCCTAGTTTAACACTCAGGATACATGCAAGTTTGTAACTTGCTGTGGCCAGACAGGCGTGTTTAAATGGTTTACTGGTGCAGAGAAGAGCTAGGCTAATAAGAGTTAATCGTGCTTTCCTACTTATCCTTTTTATTAACAGCCTAATAATCATATATTTGAGCAAGCGTCTGTGACCGTTGCCTAATTAGGGGTAATTAGTTTCATCTCCACAGGGCACAGCAAAGCTTCACATGACATTTAATTATTTATGAGGCAAACATGTTGTCGGCTGTTTTTGCTTGAACCTTCAATAAGCTAAATAATTATTTTCCTACTCCATAGATAAAATTCAAGAATACTGATGTGGGACCTTAAAAAAGGTATACATTTGCATAATCTTAAACTCAAAAAATAATGTTACAATGTGGACAAGCATTTGAATGCAGAAGATGAACGTTTCTGCTTAAAAACTGAAACCTCAACCACAAATCTGATCATGCGGTGGCTGGGAATGGGGAAATGTGGTATTTCAGTAACGATCTGTAAGAGAGCGATCATGAATTCATACGATTGTGTTGAGTTACACTGCAGATTCTGTTACCTATAGCGATCCATATGGCGAAGCGAACCCAAGTGAGAGGGCTGAGTTTCAGCATCAGGAAAACATTCATGAGGATGCTGAGACCGGGGACCAGCGGGACCAGGGGAACCTGGAGGAAAGAAAACCTCACGCTTTAAATCTGCAATCTCAAAGATCTCCAAAGATCTCCATAAACGTCAGCTGAATCACTACCACCTCATGAGGCAACACCGTGGTGATTGAGCCTATGGCCTACTGCTGACAGCCCTTGCACTGGCCGCATTATGAATGGTTGGAACTGGGTGTCTGTGGCAGGTGACTCTCTCCCGCCATGCATTCAGATCTCAAATGGCGCAGTTATTGACGTGTTTTCCGTCACCTAGCAGTGGCTATTCCCCCAAAGAGGGCATGGCAGATTATTTTCGCCGTAGATGGCGCCCTAAAGTGAACTAAACAGAGGTCCTCGAGGCCTGCCCACTTTAAGAAGGGGATGGGAGAATCTGTGCTTCTTCTGCAAAACTTATCGTCAGGTTGACCCAAAAATCGAGTCAGCCTTGTATCCTTGTTAACTTGTGTCTGGCCGTCTGTGCTGTTAAGTAAGTTCCATATTAAAACAATGGGAAACACGGACAGGCCTGTTGACCCCAAACTTTACACCCATAGGTTACTGCACACAAAATATAGAATGAAGAAAGTAGAAGAGTATATTTACTGACTAATATAAACAGTCGACCATTGCCATGGGGTGAGCAGAATGGTTTAGTTTAGCAGGATGATCAGGTTTATGTCTGTAATTATTGCACAGACTAACTAATCAGTATATGTCAACCAATCAGAGTATTTGCTATGAATCACCATAACGTGTTGAGTTTTCCTTGAGTATACAATGAAACCTCAAGGAACATTGCGCTAGAACATTCACATCAACGACACTAAACAGGAAACTAACCTGGAAGGTTTTCTGGTTTCTCTGTGGCTCGTGGGCCCAGATCAGCAGAAGGCTTCCCAGGAAGGCCACACTGAAGATCACCAGCAGCGTGATGAAGCTCCACAGTGGCAACTGCAGCTGGTTGCTCCCAAACTCCACCACGGCGCAGAGGGACACGGCGCTGACCATCAGCGCCAGCACAGAGAAGGCCACCACCTCGCCCGGCTCAAAGTCCCCCACCACCCTGCCCAGGTAGTGCTCCCAGCGGGCCCTCAGCTGCCCCACACCCCGCCGCTCCTGGCTCTCCGACCGCTCCACCAACTGGAGCTTGTCCGAGAACGACTCGTACTCCTTCATCTCCCCCACGCCGTCGGTGATGGTCTGGGTCTCCAGCGCCACGGGGGACGGTCCGGCGGCCGGGTTGGGGGAGGTGGAGGACGTGCCCTTGGTGGCGCTGGTCTTCTCCGGCTGGAAACGGAGCACGATCACGCTGGCCGCCACGAAGGTGTAGGCGAGGAGGGTGCCGATGGAGAGGAACTGAACCAGGGCCTCCAGGTCGAAGATCAGCGCCATGGTGGCCATCAGGATCCCAAACACCAGGATGGCGTTGACGGGGACCTTGGTGATGGGGTTGACCCGAGAGAAAAAGGAGAAGAACAGCCCGTCTTCCGCCATGGCGTAGACGATCCGAGGGAGGGAGAAGAGGTTGCAGAGGAGTACGGTGTTCATGGCTGGAAACCAGAGGAGGACAGAGTGTTATTATTATAGTATTATGGGTCAGTCAGAGTACTCAGAGAATATATGTACTTAAATCATATCATGCCATAGTAGGTGAGTTGAATTGGTCAAATAAAAAGGGACACTTACCACAGATTGAGCCAACCGCCACAATGATTCCGGCCCAACTATAACCCCTGCGGAAGAAAGCGTCCGCCAGAGCCGAGTTGGGGTCCAGTGAATGCCAGGGCACCATGAGCGTGAGCACCATGGAGACCAGGATGTAGGCTGTGGTCGCTATGGCCAGGGATATGGCCGTAGCGATAGGGATCGCTTTCTGCGGATTCTTGGCCTCTTCACTGGAGGAGGCGATGACATCAAAACCCACAAAGGCATAGAAGCAAGTGGCTGAGCCTGATAGTATTCCAGAGAGCCCGAACGGGGCGAAGCCTCCTTCTTTCTGGCTCCAGTTGATCGGGTCGGCCAGCATGAAGCCGAACACCAGGATGAACGCTATGACCCCCATGCTGATGACGGAGAAGATGTGGTTGAGGTAGGAGGACACCTGCACCCCGAAGGAGATGAAGAAGGAGGCCACCACCAGGATGCCCGCCGCCAGGAGGTCCGGGTAATGGGCGAGGAAGGGGACGTCCCACTGCATGACGTGCGTCTCCGTGAAGTTCTGTATGGCGTGGTTAAAGATGGAGTCCAGGTAGCCGCTCCACGCGCGCGCCACCGCCGCGCCGCCAATCATGTTCTCCAGGATCACGTTCCAGCCAATGAGGAAGGCCCAGATCTCGCCCACCGAGACGTACGTAAACATGTAGGCGGAGCCCACCTTGGGGATGCGCGCGCCGAACTCGGCGTAGCAAAAGGCGGCCAGTAAGGACGCGATCCCGGCGAGGAGGAAGGAGATGACCACGGCGGGCCCCACCATGTCCTTGGCCACGGTGCCCGTGAGGACGTAGAGGCCGGAGCCCACCATGCCGCCGACGCCCAGCAGGGTCAGGTCCAGGGTGGACAGGCAGCGCTTCAGCGACGTGGCCATCATGTCGTCGTCCAGCGTCTTCAGGCGGTTCAGCCTCTGGCACAGGCGCACCACCGGCACGCAGCCGGTCGCACACGTCGCCATAGCTACGGAGTTACGAAGGACAGGCAGCTGGGGCGGGGGTTGTGTTCGCGCGATTACCTCGCGTCCATGCCCCTGAGGAACGCACGTCCTGGGAGACACAGGGCAGTAGGTAGAAGGTGAGGTAGAAGGATGTGCTTCTGTGACCGGAAGAAATGTGACTTTGTGGAATCTAAGGTTTCTGTCTGAGTCCCCGTTTGTTCCAACTGGTCATTAATGTATTATATCAAAAATATGAATACTGTTGGTAAGCATAATAATGGTGTGGTGTACAGAGTTGTTTTTCACTGCCAAACTACTGTCAATGGGATACTTTCTCTATGTTAAAATTATTGAATGTGCAAATGCGGTAATGCATTTGCACATTCACATTCACATTCACATTCTCTCTCTCTCTCTCTCTCTCTCTCTCTCTCTCTCTCTCTCTCTCTCTCTCTCTCTCTCTCTCTCTCTCTCTCTCTCTCTCTCTCTCTCTCTCTCTCTCTCTCTCTCTCTCTCTCTCTCTCTCTCTCTCTCTCTCTCTCTCTCTCTCTCTCTCTCTCTCTCTCTCTCTCTCTCATAATTTATGTCTGGCTGTGATGGAGAGAAGCACATGGTAAAGTTGTATGTTTTTTCTCAATTAAATGTTTTTTTGCAACATTTACAGTTTTTATATTGTTTAAGTTACCTTAATCAAAAATACTATTTGGAAAAGAAAAATGCATTCAACCTGAAAAGGTAAATTGGCTGGCCAGGTGGCTCAACTTGCCCCTACGCTGGGGCATTTTGAGCAAAAACACCACTTTTTTTTTTAGAAGTCATGTTTTCACAGACCTATGTCATAGATGCATTATCATTTTGATTGACATCCAGAAATTAAGGTAGATGTTTTCATTTAACTTCCGTGTTATTTTTCCTTGCCTAGAGGACAACATGAGTAAAAATTGGCTCCCACTCTCCCCTATATAGGCTACACATAGTATATAGGGGAGAAGTAAGTACAAACACACACATACGTACACGGGACATTGGTCCTTGGTTCTTGGTTCTCGTCCTAGGCTAGATCAAAAAGTCGACAGTTTGGCTACGGACGGGCCTTCTAAAAGAGGCGGACGATAAGCCGCTCATCCTCCTCTCTGTAGAGATGCAACATCCGATGATGGCGCTCTAATGACATGGCGACTCACCTACGAGATCCTTTCTGATATCATTACGCAATCTTTTATTCTCCAGTGTGGTAACGCCACTATCGCATACGAATGCAGCGCAAAATGTATTATGTTGATGATCAACACAATTGCTATTATTGTTGTAATAGTACGGTCGGAAAACGAATTGCGTATGGACCGTGTACCTTGTCCATTATTTACACCGCATTATACCACTGACCCGACCTACGACGACTCGATGCGCTTTCATCATTCACAGTTATATTCTTTATAGTATATTTTACTTATGAATGCTTTCAAATTGTAACAGTTCCACATTTTGCCGGTTATTTTTTAGGCCTTTTTTTCTGATAGAGCCTACAAAATAAACAATCTAAAAATAAAATAAAAGCATAAGCCAGCGAATGTACGCATATATATATATCTTGTTACCTCTATGGGCTGAGTCGGATAGTTGGTGTCGCGGGTTCGAGGGGCTGTGGTGCGGACCTCGGGGCTACAGGAGGTTCATCCTAGTCCGGGAAGGTGCGAGTGAGACCGCACGACGTCTGCCCTGAACGCTGCGTCTGAGCAGGTTCTTAAAGGAACAGTTGCACCGTATCATCCGAGAGAGGCGAGGGGAGCCTGCACTGGCGTCCCACTAGCGGGGAGCTCCCGTTGCATGATGGGAACACGCCAATCGAAAGCCTTCTCATTAATAGTAAATGGGAATACCCCGCCCTGCTTATATAATCATTATGTATTGTCTACCTATTTAACCCTTTTGGGGATATCCATTCATTATATATATATATATATTAAGAAAACGTCCATTCCTTTGGTTGACCAGCCTTTATTTTACAAAAATAAGACCTTTGAGTCAATGGATTACTCATATTGCCGCCATTTACTGCCAGGAAAAATGCCGGCAATCAATGGTTAAAAAAGAAAAACATTTATACACAATTTTTTTTTTAACAGGAACTCAAATCCATCTGGCAAGGCGTTTCCTTTCTCCATTCACTGACCCATGGGCCTGGTTGTGTACTTGTGTTCTTGTCTTGTGGTCTGGTGGCCATGCCACCTTTTGTCCAACGCAAGAGGAACCAACAGAGAGAGTAATACCACCGGGACTCCGCTCTGACTCACCACCTGAACCACTCCACTGAGCGTTCAGGTGAACTGCACCACCTTGTTCCGGTGGAGGCGTCGTGTTACAGATGGGGACGTTGTGATGTTAAATTCAAGACAGACTGCAGCCACCATGCAGTGCGTGTGGCCCAGGGAGGAGAGCAGGGTACTACGGTGGCTCCACTGGGCTTTCAGCTCAATAGCAGAAGCCTCCAGACTGGGACTCCTTCTGCTGAAGCTTGAGAATCAACTCCAGGAGGTTCATCTGCATCGTTAACTCCTGAAAGGACAGAAGTACATAAAACCGTCGGAGCCAGATCGGTTAGCTGGTGAACTAGCGCCATCTGCTGGACTCATGCCAACGAGTCTGTTTAATGTCCATTTAAACCGATTTCATACGATTTAAGATTTAAACAGATTTCCCACGGTTTGAGATTTAAACATGGTGTCGGAGGAGGAACCTGGGGATTAGTTGTGATGAAGAATCCGGCCACTCCAGCCGCCTCAAGGGTGTTCTGCTGGTCGATCACCTTCTGATCCATCTCAGCCACTATCTTCTTGTCCATCATCTTCTGCTCCTCTTTCAATCGCACCTCCAAAGCCTTTAAATTTAAATTAAGCCGGCACTATGTCACCTTTATCACAAATCACCGACTCACCTTTAAGCCAACCGGATTTAGAGGATGTAGAAAATACAGAAGATCACAGTCATCCCATATTTCCATGTAGCTGTACCCAGGGCCCCTCACCTCGACCTCTGCTTGTTGAGTTGGTTTCAGAAGGGCCAGGTTGTGCGGTTTGCAAACCTGCAAGGCAGCCTTGTTCTTCTTCGTCAATTCTTGCTTGAGTGCTAGGTACAGAACAAAAGCGTATTCACGTCAAACCTATACAAACCACGCGAAAACATACACCGTAGCAGCCCTCTCTTTCGTTTAAACGGGGGGCCAACCTTGATGCTCACAGTGCAGCTTCTGCCTCTGGTTGTACAGGTTCCTCTCGGTGAGGTGCTGGATGTCCAGCAGCCTCTGCACGATCTCATACACGGTGCCGTCGATGAGCGCCAGGGCCAGGTCACTCAGCGTGGTGTAGGACAGACGCTGCTGAAACGAGCTGTCAATCAAGGACAAACAAGAAGTCAGCATCTTGATTGCGATGAAGGGACCATCGTTATCCATGTGGCCTGTGGCCTAAACTATGACCGTTTAACGTACTTCTAAATCTATTTAATTGACCTGCAGGTTGTTAAGTCACCTGGGTAGGTCTTTGACGAGGGTCTGCAGCTCAGACAGCAGGTAGTAGTGGCGCTCCTGTTGTTTGGTGGAGTCGCCCTGGCCGAACGGGGCTCCTGACTGAACATCCATCCCCTGGTCTGGAAAACACAGCACTAAGTTAGTCACCGGCCGACCAAAAAAATGAACTAACACAACCGTGTGATTAGAACAACATAGCTACCTTATTTTGGCCACTGACTATTGAAAACCGTCTCGCATATTGCCGTAAAATGGCAATAAGTTACAAGAGCACTTCATCGATGCAAAAGCAAAAGCACGGCGGAGGACCCCGCGCAGTCGTCCCCTGGGCGCCTGTTTGGAATTAATCATTTCATATTTTTTTTTTCTTATTGTTATTTAAAACTATCTTGAAGACCCAGGTTTTATTTGACGTTGGTTTTTATTTTGTCGACGTTTTTTGTGTTGTGTCTGTTTGGAGACGTCACTTACAAGCCACCGTTGAAACCGTTTTCTGGATGATGTAGACAACGAGCTGCAGTATTCAACACCCCCGCCAGGTGGCGCATGATGTCATGAAACAACGTCTCATCAGACCGTACATAATACCATTTATAATTAGAACAATTAATAGGCAACTTTCATTTCTGCATTGGATAAGCAATTTATTCTTAATATTCCAAGGTATACAGCCAGTTGTGTCGACATTTGAGGCAATTTGTGTAATTTCTTTGTTTGTTTGTTTGTTTAAATTCTCCTGAAATATACATTTCTGATTATCTGACACTATTATTACTTCGTCAACCACCAACAGGTCGACGGAAAAAAGATGTGCGTTTCTTCTTCAACCAGTTGAACTTTCCTTCCCTCAAACCCCGACCCGTTGGACCAGCACCGCCTGCCGCGTGTGTTGCGCACCGCCTGGCGCGCCGCGCGCCGTCACGCGCGGGAGGCGCGGTGAGATGAAGCTCAGGTGCGGAGACTGAGGGACCGCACTGTTGTCCGCACGGATGGACGCGCGAGAAGATCGTTTTGATAATCAACCATTCTGATTAAAATGGCCAAAAATACCTCCCTTTATTTTCGAATTGTCGAGGGCAGGAGTCTCCCAGCCAAAGACGTGTAAGTTACATTTCAACGGGGTTTTCATCGTTTATATGTAGGCTACTATCGTTGATGGATCAAATAGCAGAAGGTAACGTGAATGTGTGTGTAAGACTGACCGTTTGGAGAAAGTGTCTTTTTAATCGCAGCGGGAATTGGCATTGAATCATCGGGATGATAAATCGTAGTATTTTTTTTATATCTATGCTACATGTGCTACTAGGATATAAAGACCTAAATACAAATCTCAGTGGGGAGCATGTATTTGATGTATAGAGCTGTGGGACTTTTATGATGGCGTTATTTCATGCATGCTGACACGTCCTTCCCGACACCCCAGGTCCGGGACCAGTGATCCCTACTGCATCGTAAAAGTTGACAATGAAGTGGTGGCGAGGTGAGTGGTGTCCGCTGGTTGATCACTTCCACACTGTGCGCGTGTTAGCAATTGTGCCAATATAATCGTAATTATGGGAACGGCGATTAGAATAACAATAGTATTACTAAACTGATATCGCATTCTGATTATAGGCTATCAACGTCGCTTTAGATAGGTGTTGGTTCCGTATGTCTCTGTCCCTCCACTAGTCCCCCTACGGCAGGGATCCCTGTGTGGAGTCGTGCCGTTGTGTGTTCCCACAAGGTAATAATGCCTAGTGCACAGAAAACCTGATACTTGACTGGCCTTTAAGACAACCTTGGGTAACCATGGAGAGGATGCATTAATTATTACAGGGAGTCCCCGTTATGGGGAGGAGATGGGAGTCAAGGCTGGCGATTTATAGATCACTTCCCAGCCGGTAACACTATGTCCCAAAGATTGTATTTAAAAAGTGCATTTCTGTCCCGATAAATGTTATTTTGAGGCATTTGTATGCACCACAAACATTTCCCCGGGGTGGTTGTTATGCTAGCTGTCGGTGCTTCACCGGCTCCTTGATTGTGCTATTCACCCGGTCCAGCCAGAGCTGGACCGGCTCTGGCTGAACAAGGTCCAGCCAGAGCTGGACTTTGTTGGAAATCACACCAAGAAGCATGTTTACTGCATTCATTATTGGTTTATTACATATCTGAATAACATGCCAACGTTTCTGTTGTTCAACTGAAGACAGATGCTCCTCACACCACTCTGTGCCAATGAACTGAATAAGATGCACAACAGTCTTTATATAGCCTAGTATAGGTCTATGTATGAACAGTCGATTACATCTAATATGCATGATATCAGTGTGGCACACTGGCAATCTTTACACAGAATAATGTTCCCTGAACCAACAGGACTGCTGTCTTTCCTCCACAGGATCAGAACATTAGAAAATAAATTGGGATGAAGTGGACTGCAGAGAGGAAGAAATGAGTGTAAAAAGTGTAAGGAAAGCCTAGGGGATAGAGTAGAAAAGCATGATGTTAACATGTATAATATAATATTCTATTTTAGGACGGCCACGATCTGGAAGAACCTGAATCCGTTCTGGGGGGAGGAGTACACGCTCCACCTGCCCATGGGGTTCCACTCGCTCTCCTTCTACGTCATGGACGAAGACACCATCGGGTAACGTTGTGAGAGCCTCCTGCTCCTGAATGACGGTGCCTAGCGAGTGATAACGACGGTGCTAGTTAGGACAGGGTTTGGCTCACGTTTTCTGTTGGGTGAGTTATTTACCCTTGATGGATGCCCCAAGGTTAAAGCACCGTACAGTGAGACAGAAAGACAAAACCCCTCCATTTTGTAATATCAACAAACATTCCCATCAGAGTTGATGAAACAGTGTTTCTTTAACTCTTATTTTAATTTAATTCACGTCAAGCCTGACCGTTCAGTTTCAGTTCTCGCTCTGTACAGTCGATGCAAGGTTTCCTTTTCGGCTGATCTCTAACGCTCCTTATCTTTTGCTTCAGCCACGATGACGTCATGGGGAAGATATCTCTCAGCAAAGAGGCCATCGGTTCCCAAGCCAAAGGTAATTCTGGACCCGCTCCATGGGTCTGTGTGCACAGGGCCGGCCACATGACCCTGAACATGACCCTGCCGCCCGGGCTCAGAGGTCAAAACAGATTGATTCCCGTGACTGAGATAAATTAAGTCTCTGTGATTGAGTAGGACAGATTTTTTTTTTTTTTTTTTAGAGCTGACCTTCTGGGAAAGTTACAGAATAATCTGTCACACATCCAATACCTATTTATTTATTTTCTCATGCTCAGGGTCATGCCCATTTCAGATTTCCTTGTGGCTTAAAAGGTTCATGCCTGCAGGAACTCTATGTGAGTTCTCATTCTATGTGAATGAATGCATTTTCTAATGGCCATCTTTTCTGGCTTTTTTTCTTTCTTGCCAATCCATGATTTTGTGATATTATGGATCATAGTCATAAAGGGGCGAAAGCTGGAGCAACTGGTTGTTTCCATGCATAGAGTCCATATGCTTCATGCCATCCATGCAAAATATGCAAACTGAACGTCCATGTTTGTGCCATGGTAGCTACATGTGTTTGAAATGGGGGGGGGGGGGGGGGCTTTTGGTTTCGGACACATTTAGAGTCAAAGGATTCTAACTTTTCCACCATTTTCCAACAGTGATTCCCATCACTTGATGTTGATGATGTTGTGATGTTCTACATGTGTTGCGATGTGTCCCAGGGCTGGACAGCTGGGTAAACCTGACCAGAGTGAACCCAGATGAGGAGGTCCAGGGGGAGATCCACCTGGGCCTGGAGCTGCACAGAGACACGGAGAAGGTCTGCCTGCGCTGTCACGTCATCGAGGCCAGGTAAGACTCTGGCTGTCGGCCCTGTGGCTCTTCAGGTAAACAAGCCAGGTCCGTTTTTAACACACACTCTGTAGTTATTGTGGATGTTGCTGAGTGGAGGCCAACCTTTGTGCTGTGTCACATAAATAACATCTGTTTTCATCGTCTGGTTAAATGTTTTATTGTGATAATGTTAATCTCAAGTGTGATGACGAGAAGATATACTCACACGTAAGGTCACATGTACATTATCCATACATTAGTGATTTGTTTTGTGAGAAAGATGCATATCTTCATGTATAAGATGAAGTGCATATCCATTTTCTGATATTTAGACATACACATTTATCTTAGAGGGATTATATACACGTTATTCATGAACAGGTACGGTATGGCCTGTTGTTTAAGGATGCACTTTTGAATTTGGGTTTGAACCAACACCCTTTAGGTGGGATGATTGAGCTAACTAAACGATCTTCCTACTCGTGGTGAACCAGCCAGCTAGCAAGCTAGCCATTCAGCCAGCCAGCCAGCCAGCCCGTGGCCGGGCTGCTCACTGAGGAAGAGGCTGCTTGGTGTTTCTCTCTGCTCTCACTTTGTCACCGTCACCCTGCCCTCCTCCTCCTCCTCCTCCTCCTCCTCCTCCTCACTCAGCACTCTCTGTTAGCCCCTGAGTCATGTGACCACTGCACTCTCCACTCAGAGCTCCATCTGGGAGGCCCCTGCTGGCCCCGCCCCCTCCATGGGGTTGGCTGGGTGCTATGGTGTCAGCCATAGCTTGGCTCTGTGTGTGGGGCTTTGATAACATTTAACTCATTTTAAGAAATGTGGTGTGGTGAGTGTTTTCAGACACCGCCACCATCACCACCCCGTCTCTTACACTGATTTTGGCTCATCAGAGGTGGTGATATTGAAGTTGTGTTGAGTGTTCCTATTCTTTTCCCATCATGCACCAGGGACTTGGCTCCCAGAGACATCTCGGGAACCTCGGACCCGTTCGCCAGAGTCATCGTCAACCACCATAGTGCGGACACCTCGGTGAGCGCTACATGGCAGCTCGGTTGGAAACCATGCCGACAGAGTCGGCAGCGCTTGTTTCAAATTTAGTTTTGTGTACTCTCCCTCCCTCCTTTTTTTTCTCCCTTTTCCTAATCTCTCTTTTGTCTCTCTCTCTCTCTCTCTCTCTCTCTCTCTCTCTCTCTCTCTCTCTCTCTCTCTCTCTCTCTCTCTCTCTCTATCTCTCTCACTATATACATTGTTTGCATTAATAAATATTCTAATAAATCTTGTCTGTTTGGGGAGCATCGAGGTTTCACGTGCATTGATTCCTCCAGATTATCAAGAAGACTCGTTTCCCACATTGGGGAGAAAACCTGGAGCTGGATCTGGAGCTGGAAGAGCTGAGCGACGAGGCCATGGTCACGCTGGAGGTCTGGGACTGGGACATGGTGGGCAAGAATGACTTCCTGGGAAAGGTGACCAGTAACATCCTGATGATAATCCATCCATGGGATTTCATGCCCTGTCCTGTCGTCCTTCATCGATTGCTCTGATCTGATGTGTTTGGGTTTTCCCTGGTTACGTTTCTCATCACACAGGTTGAAATCCCCTTTGCTTGTTTGCACAAGACACCTCTGCTGCAGGGCTGGTTTCGTTTGCTCCCTCTGGGAAACAATGAAGATGATGCAGGGTAAGGATTATGGATGTGTTTGTTAGTGCAGTATGTTGACACCGCATGTGTGAGTGTTTGTTTGTTTGTGCACCCCAGACTTTATCAAGTAACAGTTATTTTATCAATGTTCAAAATTCATACATAAAAAAACCCTGACCAGCTGAAAACTGAAGATCGGAGATCGTCCGGTAGTGAACGCTGTACCCTTAATCCATACAACGGGCAGAAGTGTAATCCTTTAGGGCAATAGAGCCTGTCATTGTATGTCCTCTAAAGAGGTGGCCACGGCTCAGATTATATCGTATCATTATGGAACGGATCCCATGTTTCTATGCTTTTCTCTTGATCCGGGCTGTTTGTTGTTGTGTCCAACCAAGACTCGCTCAGGGAGAGTTAAGTTGAGACGTTGCAGGAGGAGAACGATGGAAACGTGAGGGAGAGCTGGAGAGTGGAGCGTTTGTTGTGTGGGTTTAGTGTTCTCTTAAAGATTCAGGGGAGGGAGGGATGGGATTGTACTGACAATAGGGAAATATCCTGCAACATGGAGGCATCAGATAGAGACTTCTCCTTGAGCGAGACTAGGTTGGACACAGTAACAAACGGACCCTGATCAAGCGAAACTCTCTGTAGGGAGAAATAATGAAAAACAAGAACTTTTAAGGGATGTGTATAGACGGGAGTTAATTGCCCCAAAGGATTACATTGCAGCCGTTTCGCTGATTACGTCTGCATCGTTCCCACTCAATACTGGACCAATCTCAAAAATCGTTGTCTGCTTTAGTCCCATTTAGGACCCAAAACGGTCATAAAATAGGCTCCAGGTTGAAAAATCCCAACTAGAGACTAGCACTGAAAGCACAGTGGAAACATAGCTACCGTTAGGCATTTCTAAATATGCCTATCCCTGTCACTATACTGCTAATTGGTAGCATTTTAAAACAAACGTCTCAGCATGTCTCCTGGCATGCTGGTGGGCTCCAACAGATCAGACACAGACACACAGTCTCAGGGGTGGTTCCATGAGCAGCTGAAGCACGTCTGATCTTTTTACCCTCTATTCACCATCAACCTAACAAATTGTGATTTGTGTCTCGCCTTTAAGGTCCTTTAAGGTTTTTAAGAGCTCAGATTTTATCCTTGACAATAAAATCGGTGTATATATTTTCTAATGACCAATAAAATGTGATTTATCATTAGGACCGCTAGTCATTCCCACGAAATCAACATCCGTTAACGCCACAATGCATCAATGTGCTGTTTATGGTTGCAACAAAACATTTCAGTAACTCAAAAAGGTTAATTTAATCTAACTTGATAGATTTCAGTGTTGTGTTGTTACTTCACTGATCTCTGCTCAATGGTGAGCACATTGTGATGGTCAACTAAAGTAGGGATATATGTGTGCTTTTTTAAGATCACAAAGGCTAGTTTGCATGTTAATATATGCACAGTTTTCTGCTTCGTTAAGACCAAAAAGACCAGATGAGTTTTGGAATGTTCTGAGATGGTGTGAACTTCAAGAATCATACCTGTAACCTAAAACTAGGCTGTCTCTCTCAGCCAATCAGCGTACGGTACTGATTGACTGTAGTCAAACCTACAGAATCCCTAGCAGGAATCCCAATGTGTCCTGTTACTAGGAAGGCAGTTTTAGAACACTCTTAGGGTGGTGGACAAGTTGGTTCAAATCAAGGTGCAAGTTTCCAAGTCTGATTCTTTAAAAAAGACAGTGGAGTCAATACTCCTTGTTACAATACTTTATTTGTGGGTTCATGCAGGAAACCCAGAACAACCAGCAGAGTCCTTCTGTGGTGACCTTACTTCTCTTTTTCTGCGTGTTAATCCTGCATGCTTCTCTCATTCTTCTCCCCCCATTATTCTGCCATTATTCATCGCAAAACACAGTATATCACAGCACATGGCAAGGGCGGGGCTCTCAGTGACCTCTGATCATCACCTGTCATTTTACAAAAAGGTGTAACCCACTGATTCCGATTGGGTTACCGTTATTTCAAACCAAGCCAATCACAAACCTTTTAGCGGGGTGTGATACCTGGGCAAGACGGCCTGTTGGTCTGAGGGGGATCTGTCGTTGGGCTGTGAGACAAGAGAAGGGCTGTTTGGTGCTAATACCGACCCCTCAGCTGCTCCCTGGATCAATTGCTTTAAGAACAAAAGGGGAGGAGGGTGACAACAGGGTGAAGGGGAATACACATACATTGTTTGATCAACTCCAGAGTGGTGAGGGGGATAGAGACAGATGGGTGGCAGGAAGGGAGATTAATAACAGGAGGAAGGTGAGACATATTTATCAACTAAAACTGGGGGTCAGAGAAAGGGATCCGGCAGGGAGGGGCGTGAGGGCAGGGAAAAGGTGTCATAAACTAACAGTGGGGGTCAGAGACAGGGCTCTGGCAGGGCGGGGGGAAACTGCATGAGGCGAAACCCTATCTCACTGTTTAAAGATTAATACATTCCTCAACAGTAGCCATATTGATGGTTAAACATTAACCTGACCAGATGCTTCACCGGCTGGAACTCAGATCTTGTCTAGATATAGGACACTGCTATTGGGGGATAACATGGCTCATGCGATGGGAACCACAGCCTTGAGTCCCATATTTGGAAGTTGTATTAGTGATTAAAACAGGGACATCTGACGTGGTTTGTAATGTAGTCTCAAATGACTCAAAAGTCACTGCATATCTGCTGATGATGGAGGTTGTATCATTACTTCCACGCGTCTATTTACCAGAGTGAGCTGGCCTTCACTGAGACTTTATTTACATTCTGTGACAGCTCCATCATTACTTCCGCAACCTCTGTAGACGCCTAAGGCTCTTCACAGAGCGCTTACGGACTAGGGTATAATGATTCCATTGTTTTAACGACCCCTAAGGTAAGGAAAGTTTGCCAAGAAAGCCACCCAGTTTTCAGGCCCGCAGCGTGGAATGAGCTTTTAAACAGGATTAGCCTGAGAGAGCCTGCCGTTCTGACTGAATATATGTCAATCACCAAAGCTGTGATTGACAGTAGGGCGGGACAATGTAACAGTACTGCCTTGTAGGTCTTGCTTCTATGGCAGATGCAATGATTCAATGAGTGATATAATGTGCTGATGTTAATTAATTAATTAATTAATCAATTAATTATTTAATGAATCTTTGCTTCTATGCTGCTGCTGTCATGGCCAGATGTAAAAAATAGACCAACCTGGTTAAATAACAAAATGCGGGCAACAGGTTTTTTTTTAAATGTGCTTAAAATTGGATTGCATGTCTTTACTTGAGTTTGGCGTTGAGTACTACCTATGGCAATATTTAAAATGATTTCACAGCAAATTCACAAAAAACACTTTCATTCCCCTAGTCCTTGGTGCATAAACACCAGCTGTCAGAGACACATTTAGTGACTGATTCACATATGTCTCACCTTCTGTGTGTGTGTGTGTGTGTGTGTGTGTTTGTGTGTGTCTCCCTGCACAGTGGTAAACTGGGGGCGCTGCGTCTGAAGGTGCGCCTGGTAGAAGATCGCATCCTCCCGTCCATGTACTACCAGCCCCTCATGGACCTGCTGGTGGAGTCGGTCATCTCGCCCACAGAGGTCCGCCTCACCTCCACCCCGTCTCCATCTCCATCCTGCACCTGATTTAGTCATCGAATCATCACACCTCCAGTGTCCTATCTCTCTCTCTCACTCTCTCTCTCTCTCTGTCTCCCTCTCTCTCTTTCTGTCAGTCTCTCTGTCTGTCTGTCTCTCTGTCTCCCTCTCTCTCTCTGTCTCTCTCTCTGTCTCTCTGTCTCTCTGCCTCCCTCTCTCTGTCTCTCTGTCTCTCTCTCTCTCTCTTGCTCTCTCCCCACCCCCCCCGCTCTCTCTCTCTCTCTCTCTCTCTCTCTCTCTCTCTCTCTCTCTCTCCCCGGCCCCCCCTCTCTAACTCTCGCTCTCGCTCTCTCTCTCTCTCTCTCTCTCTGTGCAAACCTCGCTCGCCCTCGCCCTCTCCCCCTGCCCCTCAGGTTGAGGAGAGCAGCCCCCTGACCATGCTGGAGGAGGTGACTACGGTGGAGAGCCGGCAGGACGTTGCCATGACTCTGGTGAAGATCTACCTGGGCC
>NC_140275.1:20764608-20774608 GCF_964030765.1 Micromesistius poutassou | reverse complement strand
AGGGCGGCCGGGTGCTGGTGCAGCGGGTGCTGGGCGTGGTGGTGGACCTGGAGCTGGCCCACGCCTCCTTCCAGCGCAGGGAGCAGGAGGAGGAGTCAGGCCTGATCCTCTCACCCTAGAGCAGGGAGGAGGAGGAGGAGGAGTCCGGCTGATCCTCTCGCCCTAGAGCAGGGAGGAGGAGGAGGAGGAGGTGGAGCAGGAGGAGGAGGAGGAGGAGGAGGAGGAGGAGGAGTCAGGCCTGATCCTCTCACCCTAGAGCAGGGAGGAGGAGGAGGAGGAGGTGGAGCAGGAGGAGGAGGAGGAGGAGGAGTCAGGCCTGATCCTCTCACCCTAGAGCAGGGAGGAGGAGGAGGAGGAGGAGGAGGAGGAGGAGGAGGAGTCCGGCTGATCCTCACGCCCTAGAGCAGGAGGGCCGAGTGCTCTAGGGCATGAGGAGCAGGGAGGAGGAGGAGGCGTGGGGCGTGAGGAGCAGGGAGGAGGAGGGGGCGTCGGGCGTGAGGAGCAGGGAGGAGGAGGAGGCGTGGGGCGTGACCCTTATGCCCTAGAGCAGGAGGGCCGGGTGCACGTGGTGTGAGGAGACGCCTCCGAGAGGTGTTTGATATTTTGTTGCTTGTGGTTGCCAGGGAAACAGGAGGATCCAGAGGAAGTGTGAGATGTTGTTTCCTGCTGTCGTGTGTCAAGTGTGTCGCCCTCATCTGAACTCTGACGTCCCCCCCCCCCCCCACAGACACTCCCCAGGGACAGATAAAAATGTTGATGAAACAAATACGAACGATTGTATTGATCTGGGATCAGTAGAAGGGAAGCAATGTATTGCAGGTCCTGGTTGTTGAAATATAACGGTTTTGTCTTGGGATGCTGAACTGAGATCGGTCTCAACATTTATGCAATCTGCTTCCATCCGGTACCTGGATGTATGGTTCTCCTGAGATGGCTTCTGTTCTGTGTGCTATATATATTATTTGCTGTGACGCCGCGGTTACTACGTCACACAGCCATTCCACGGTCGGTCGTGTTCCACTAAAGCGAGCATGTTTATGAAGAACATGCAACGGCTTGTTATTATTCTACAGAAAATATGTCTTCAATTAATACAGTGATGACTTAGCTGTTGCCAAGGGCAACTCAACGACGATTTGTGATATTCAAGCTATTGTTTCAGTGGAGTTTAACTTAATATTTTGGTATTCATTTTTTTTTATATCATTTTCTTGCATTTCAAGTTATTTGAAGGTATCTATATTTGAAATGATTCTGAAAATAATATGGGTAACATTTACCTACTACTACATATTCACCGAGTGTGGAAAGAGAAACATTCACCAAATAGACATTCCTTGGTGCCATTTGTAATTGTCCCGAAAAAGTATGAGGCAAAATTAGAGGTGCCAAAGTAGTTTATACTTACAAATATGTTATATAACATGTCATTTTCAATTATCCAACGTAAAGCTTGATTTTAATTATGTTGGCATATCAAGCATGTTCTTATTTACTTTGGCTTATTTTAAGAAACACTGATGGTTATTCATTGTAAAGGATGATACTAAATACTTATTTATATTCAAGGTAGGCGTAATGCACATCAGGCATTGGGAGATGGACAAATGACTTATTTATATGTGAAGGAGACACTTTAAAACTGCCTGAAATGTATTTTTTACAACAGAAAAGCCAAACAGGAAATTAAAGAGATACTGTTATTGAATGTTCATTAACTGTAGTATGACGTGGAACCTGAGGTCAATTGTGTTGCCATTTTTCATAGTATGTAACACTATTCTTGTTTTTATAAATAAGCTGGAGACTAATTATTGCCTGTGAACTCTGATTGAGAGTTTGCAATACAATTTTTGCATGGCTTTTATTTTGCTTGTATAAATTATGGTTTGTTCAACTATTGACTGTATCGTCTCAAATATTCATTTGTTTTATGCGAGTGTGGTTAAAGTTTGAGCCTTTAACACCCAAAACCCCACACTGCAAAAAATAAAGTACAAATATTTAATTTTCCTAAATTGTGAATTATTCAAATGCTGCCATATATTTATCTTACAGTATGAACATTGATGTACAAATGTACTTTGTGTACAAAAGATTATTAACTTGTTCTTTGATCCAGGGGCATGCATACACATACTCTCTTCTTTTAGACCAGATTACAATGTGTGTCCGACCTAAAGCGACATACACGCACACACACACATTTTTAATCAACACAACGTGGTTGAAATGGAGAGGGCTGGAGGTGTTGCCACACTACCTCCCTGCCTCGTTAAATCTCTAATGAGACACACCTGCCGTGAAAGCCTCTGATTAAAACAGAGAGGTGAACAATGAGACAGGTGGGGGGCGGGCGGCGGGTGTTGCCGTCAGGAACAGCAGGTGATGGATTGCTACACAGCAGCCAATGACAGGTAAGATAGCACTCCGGCCAGTGGGGCGGTGAGTGGGCGGCGCCAAGCCGGAGCACAGTAACAGTAGTAACAGCAGTCACTTAACAGCCGGCCGACAGAAGCCTCCATAAAGCACCTTTATAGCATGGGACGGGAACGGCTGTTGCACTCTGAGAGTCATTCACATCCACGTAATGAGAGGTAATGTGTGCTTCGCCGGCAAAAAGCAAAAGGTGGAGCGCGACAATGTAAAGAACACCACAAGGAGTCACATGGTCAAACAGCCGCCCCCCCTGGTGAGGGCCCATTTATTATCCCACAAGAAACACACAAACATGCAACACGGTCATCAGCACGACTCAATAAAGACTGGTAGGTTAAGAAGCCCTTTATAGTATGACCAACGTCTCTCTCCACGTCTCTCTGTTCAGTTTGACCGCTCAAACGGTGTCGACGTTACTCTGTGTGAATCGTTGGTTAATGATCAGTTAGCAACTGCTGTTAAAAGTTAAATGAGGGTTAAATCACAAACTCAATTGTGGCTTTAAAACAGGCCAACCCTCCCCCTGTTCCACGGAAAAGGCCAAACGTGTTTTCCATGTTGCAGAAAGGAGAGAAGGAGCAAAAGCCACCCCGTCTTCATCTCTACAAAAACAAAAGTCCTGGAAAAAAGAGACATCTTTTTCTTTCAAATATTTAGTGTAAAGCAACCCTGAATTATACAACTAAGGAGTAATTTGACTTTTCATTTACAAAAGCGTTGCATTTTCAATAGACATACATATGTTGGTTGACATGCACCTCTAGGAGAACATTACTGTGTCTTTAAAAAATATTAACCTACGAAACTCGTCATACATTCAAATGCCCACACAGAGGAACAACACAGACACACACCTGTAGACACAATGTAAGGATATTATTGTAGATATAAGTACGCTACAGTATGCAGTGGAGATTACTACATTAAATTCCTTACGTAGAAATGACATCGTATAAGTCAGGATTGTTCTATGTTCCACTTCTTAATCAAAATATGGGGTGAGAAGTACTATGGAATGTATCTTGATAAGGATTAATGAATGTTATTTGACAGTTTGGTTAAAGCCCATCAATTGACAAATATATATATATATATATATATAAAAAACGTGTTGTTTTTTCCAATACTGAACTCTGAGCAGCGCTGGAACATGCTTTCTAGTTGAGAATCAACACCCCATAAAAGGAATCACTTCCTGTTCTCATTCAAACCAAAAGGAGCTGCTACACATTAAGAAGGATTAGCTCTTAACATACAGGGATTTGCATAAAAATCATTCTGACAAATAATTGTTTTTGTCCATCATTATTTCTGAACAACACAATTCCAAATACCTCCAAAATGACCTACGCACTTCAACCTGTTCCCTGTTCTCTTCACTGCGCGAGTAAACCATGAAAAAAGTAACCATAACTTTGCATTTGTACAATTCATTTTATTATATTTGACCTAAAGCAGCACTGTGTAGATTTTTGTATCATTTTTAGCTGGCTCAAAATTACCATCCGCTCAAACGTTATTTTCTTGCCTGGCAGGTAAACCACCCATATGTTTATCATCATTCAATTATCCTCTTACCTAAGCATATGGCAATCAATTATATATATATATATATATATATATATATTGTAAGGCAAAAACATACACAGTGCTCCTTTAGAATAATATGTTTCCCTGATAATCTTGGAAGTCTCTCTCACACCTTCCTGTAATCAAAGATAACGCAAAAATGTTCAGGCAATATAGCAGTTGAAAAGAATGTACTCTGCCTAGTTTTCCTCCTGGGGTTCGATAGAAACTCCCTCCTGGTTCTAGAGAAGAACGAAAATAGCAGATCAATCATCTGGGAGGGAGCGGGGGAGGTCTTCGTGCCCTCCTAAAGACCAGCAGGGATAGTGGAAACATACGTTAAATATTCTCCATTGGGGGTGAATGCACTGACACTATATTAGACTAACTGACATCAATGTAAGCTTCACTGGTACTAGCTCCATCATACCCTAACAGTCCCTGACATACTGGCAAATCAATCGCAGCCAGCGTTAGTATGCATTCGTCCTGATTGACATCTATCTGTGTTATAAAATCTGGTTAAACTGAAGTTATGGAGCCCAAATCATTTTCTCCAACTCCAATTTGTTATTCTCTTTGTAAGATTAGATTTAATGAGATGTAAATTAATTTAGATAAAGATATTTGCAGAAACTAATTTCATGGAACATTCTAACTGTTTTGTATTTCATTGTGATTATGTCTTTTTCCTCAATGCAATGTCTTGTATAAGAACAAGGTGTTCATACGACCGGGTCCGTTCTCGTCTACATATAAGTTAAAAAGCTTCAATACGATTAATACGACATTCCTGAAAGAACACCGCTGCCCGGAACCGCTATGGAAGACTGTGATTCACTCCAAATATTGAGCAGATTTATTGAGCAGATTTACCACTACAACCCTCAACATCCTCCTCAATACCAACTCCTCAGCTTGGTAAAATCAACTGAATATTAAGTATTCATGAGAATTATGTATTTATCCAAGGAAAAATAATTGACTTGATTTTTAACGAGTCCTGTAGGCCTGGAATTACGGGGCTGGAAGTTATCATTTTTGCAACAACTTTAACCTTCAATGACAACCAGTATAAACAACCTTAACATGAGCCCCACTGAGGGACAAGCTGAGGGGCCTCTGAGGGGGGCTGTCCACACGGGTCACCTGACTGCTAACAAACCCTCCGTCAGATCCCAAAGGGACTGTTGGTCGACTGCAGAGCAGCAGAGAGCAGCCTGCTCAGAACAGCCTGCTCAGAACAGCCTGGTCAGAACAGCCTGCTCAGAACAGAACAGCCACAACGCAGATGTCCCCTAAGAGACCTGGAGACCTGGGAGGGGAGCTGGTCTGAGACCTGTAAAGAGTCTCTGTTCAAAGGCTGAGGCCGGCATTTTGAATATGAGCCTTTATCAAAGGTAACACCAGAAACCAACAGCTTTAACCATGCCGGGAAGCAGAACGCTTTCTTCATCGCAGAGGCCTTCTGCACTTGCATACATTTTCTTTACTTTTTAAATTGACGAGCATTCAAACAGTTTGTAGGCTGCTTGTGATTCCAACCATCCGTTCAGAGTCCGTCTAATACAAGTTGAATTGCCAAGCATATACTTTGTTTATCATTTAGTACCGTGTTCACATCTAGGTTCCTTCAGCTCATTGGACGCTCTACATGCAAAAACGGATCCTTTCTACGTTTCAGAGGGGAACAAACTACAGCCGCAGTCATGGGCTATCGACTCCAGCCAAGAAAACTAACAACAACCTAAGGGGCGAGCACTTCTGCATAAACTAAATGCTAAATCATGACTTAAACCGTCCTAAAGGAGATACATTATTACTTCATTCCTACGTTTAGAGAAAATAGGAAAGTCATCAACTATTTCAGCCGACTCTGCATATTGTAGTTCTCTCCAGCCACCTTTTCTTTTTTTTTTTTACACAAAACCTGGCAACACCCGAGACTGTCAGCACATTTTCCAAGAGTATAATATATATATTAACATATATTATTAAAAACATTACGTATTGGGCTAGATCAAAGACCCCTCCTCTTCAGTCAACAATCGCCGGGCAGCCTTTTTGTGGCCATGCAGTTTGGATCAAAGCGTTGGCTGATCTCCAACCAACACCTGAGATCTCAGCCCTTTTCCATTCAGTACACAAACAGAAGATTCCCGTTCATTGGGACTTCAACATGGACTCTCCCAGACCATACCAGTTACCTGCCACTACAACCAGTGGGAGGCTACTCCTTACCACGTATATACATTCCTTAATCCCATTCCAATATAATTGGCAGACCCTCAGTCTCCAGCCAGTGGCCTCAGAAAGCGCCATTAAGGGAGGAAGCAAAAAAAAAAACCCTGCAGACCAGGATCAGCTGAATAAAGTGAATAACCAGTAATCGGCGGACCATGGGGCCCATGGGGACCGTCTGCTCTCTGCCGTCTTCCCACTGAGGTCAGGATTCTGCTGCGGTCTTGCAGTGGCCCCCGGGCTCCCATAGGCCTGCTCTCTAGGGGGGTAGGCGGGAGGGGAGAGAAAAGAGAGAGAGAGGGAGAGAGAGAGAGACAGAGGGAGAGACGTCAGGGAGACAAAAGAGAGAACCCAGCAAAAAAGCGTCCAGCCTGGTCCTGCTTTGAGAGACTGAAATAAAGGCCTGGGTCGATGGAGCGAGGGGTTCGGCTGGTGGTCTTCCCGAGTCCGTCTCGGATGGGGGGGGGTGGGGGGGTGGGGGGGGTCTGTCGTGCGGGTCGGTCCTGGGTCGCGCCCCCCCTCAGTCCTTGGCGTTGTCATCGCGGCCGACGCCCTGCGCCAACAGCTCCGTCAGCACGTTGTCCAGGTACTTGGGGTCCGGGTAGCCGTGGCCCGTCAGGTTGGTGCCGAACTCGGTCTTGTGGTGGATCTCGTTCCACACCACCGTGTCCCCCTCGCCCGTGGTGCTGGACGTCCCGATGGTGAAGATGAGGCGTCGGTCCCAGGCCATGATCAGAAGCTTCAGCACCTGGGGGGGGGAGAGGGGGGGAGGGGGGGAGGGGCGGGCATGACATCGTCCATCAGCTCGTCGTGATCCTACATCCAGGACTCGACGACGACGCCTCAGTTAATATGGGCGTGCTGGCGCTCATCCCTGTTAAGCCAGCTATGATTTTTCCAGAGATAAAAAATACCATTAGAAACTAAATATAACTGTACACAAAATCTGTGGTGGAGAACTTCTCCGAGATTCAGAGTCAATCAATGCTTCATGCGCTTGAGACTTTACGTTACTTTGTGCCCGCCGTGTGCAACTGAAACCGCAACTCCCCCCTGGACCTCACTATTTTTCAACCCCTGGCTACGGCCCTGCTGATCCTGATGATCACTGTGTCCGGAATGGAAGTGTTCCTCTTACCTTCCGTCCTTTGTCGTTGTCAGGGAGGTAGCAGTGGCGAGGGAAGCCCCTCGCGCTGAACTTCTTCCCTGGGTTGGGATGCTCGGGGGTCTGGAGGAAACAAACAGACAGCCGTGACTCTCGATGTGTCTCTTTAACCGCTGCAGCTCAACCGGGGAGGAGAACGCAAACAGAGCCCGTGGGGGCGTAGTGGCCACATAGCTTGCATTGTCCCCCCCTGGTGGTAACTAATGGCACAACATGTTTATTTTATTATTAAATCTGCAGCACGGGACGCTGCACTTTTTCAAAAAAAGAGAGAGAGAGAGTGAGAGAGAGAGAGAGAGAGAGAGAGAGAGTAGGAGGAGAGAGTGAGAGAGAGAGAGTAGGAGGAGAGAGTGAGAGAGAGAGAGAGAGAGAGAGAGAGAGAGAGAGAGAGAGAGAGAGTGAGAGTGAGAGTGAGAGAGAGAGAGAGAGAGAGAGAGAGAGAGAGTGAGAGAGAGAGAGAGAGAGAGAGAGGAGAGTAGCAGAAAGATGAGACAAAGAGTAGGAGGAGAGAGTGCGAGAGAGAGAGAGTGAGCAGGGCTTGTGCTCTCGGGTGATCAGAGTGCTCCCCGCCCCCCCCCTGGGGGATGAGTTCTGCTCTGCTGGTATTAAAGGTCACTTTATGACTCCATTACCGCTCCGCTCTGCCATCACGATGACATTTGTGGTCCTCCTGCAGAAGCTGTGGTCCAGGGGTCCGGTTTCACTGCTAGGATTCCTCTCATCAGATCCATTCAAAGTGATGGCAAAAACCTACCTCTGTTGTACACTTTGGTAATAACACATTAACGTCGTTACTATTTACATTAATGAATAGGGCTTGTAACTAGAATGCGAGAGAATGTGCGTGCTAAAATGCCGCGGATGGTAAACCATCGCCCAATCTGGCAACACTGCCTGCACGTCCTCCGCGCTCTAACCTCAGCGTACATCAATGAGACCGACTGAAAACAAAGCCGATAATGGAGCTGTTGATTTGTTAAACGGTTTGAACGAAGGTTAACGTTGAAATTGTCAAGAGAAGAATTGACTTACATTGTAAAAGAAAAAAAAACTGAAAAAGCGTTAGTAGTTAAAAAAGTTGAAAGACGCCGAGAGATAGCCGTCAGTGGCGTTTAAATAACTGGACACTTTGATAGTCCAATGGTTTCTGTAGCTGAAAGTACGGAGTAAGGAGATGAGGAAGGCTGATTTATATACATTATATATGTAATATACATAATAGATATCAATACGTTGTCTTTACTCTGTTTGCCCGCTTTTTGTGCGGTTAACTGCTCCTGCGTACGCAGGAGCAGTTAACCGCACAAAAAGCGGGCAAACAGAGTAAAGACAACGTATGAAGCACAGTAGACGTGCGTGCAGTAGGTAGGAACCACACTAACGATGTGACCACCGGTTCATCAATGAACGATCTGTTAGGTCAAGACAGGATCAGGGGTGTTTGTGGGGGGGGGGACAGACCTGGATGCCGGCGGGGATGTCGTAGACGATGCGGATGGTCTTGGTGTCCAGGTAGCCGGGCAGGCAGTGGGGGATGAGGTGGTACTCCATCTTCCCGGGGGGCTGGGTGCCCGTCTTCTCCCCATAGATGGCCTTACACGTGGGGCACTGGAGGCTGCCGTCCTGGGCCGGCGGGGAGATGAGGAAGGCTGATTTATATACATTATATATGTAATATACATAATAGATATCAATTATACATGTATAATTAATATATACTACATATCTGATATACATAATTTATATATATATATATATATGATATACATTTTTTTTAGATTTAATTATAAAACGGGTGGCGTAAATCAAGTGATCTGATTGGTTCCTAACTGTTGTATAATGAGCGTATATATACACACAGCTATGACGCCCGTTCAGTTTACGGAGTTCCGTATCACTCCGCGCCTAACTTGAACTGTCGTTTATTTGTATATAAAAGCAATAGCATAGTTCACTGAAGCCTAAAATGATGTTGATTGATGGAGAGGGTGGAAATGTTGTAAAGCAATAGGCACACGGTGAGTGAACTGCTCGATAGAAGGCAATAGAAGGCAGTTCACTCACCGAGCTACCGTCTCTAGCCTTCTCTCTGAAGGACGCTACAGCGTGTTGCATAGCAACCGCCGCACACTTTGCAGGCAGCCAGGAGGGACTACATTTTTGTATTTGTTAAAAAAATGTGTTTCTGACTTTCTCGTTTTTTCAAAATTGAGGGTGTCTATGACTTTCATTTCGCCATACTTACGTAACCGTTTTATAAAAGCTGCACGTCGGGACGGACAACGCCCCTTAACTGTGGTATAATGAACACATTCCACAGCCTGTCGTGATCTATTGCTTAAATATATTATGGAAGACAATTTTGTGCAAAAAAACACTTAATCACTGAAATAGTTTATAATACTCATAGTAGTTAAACATTGTATTAGTAATAATGTTTGCTAGAAGAGTTTAGGTTCTTGTTATTGGAGTAGCAGGTTTGATTGATTTGACAAAGAAAGATGTGGATGGCACTTCTGAAAAGGCACGCCAATCCGTCGTATTTATTAAGCATTAGCCCGACTAATGCTAGTGTATAGTGTATCT
>NC_140275.1:20739608-20759608 GCF_964030765.1 Micromesistius poutassou | reverse complement strand
TATCACGCCGACAATTTGCGAGTTCACCCGCACACACGTGCACCTACTTGCGCACACTAACTATGTTGCTACGGGTGTATAACACAGCATTAATTAAGATGGCTTTGATCTACGGTGCTATTTGTGAACAGGTTTCGTGTTAATTTATTTAAATGTCATCATCATAACATCCAGACTGTTATACTTCTTACAAGAAAACGTCGAACCTTGGAGAAGAGTCGAGGCACTGCGTCTCTCCCAAGCAACGTCAACAACAACAGAGCGGTACATTCAGGGAAGACCCCGCCGTTCACACTAGTGTCTGTGTACGGTGATACATGAGATTAGCCTCTAGTGCACAGCCCTGAGCTGTGGCGGGCTGTGCAGATCTAGTCCACCCCTCCAGGTCTGCAGGCATCGTCTCCCCTCCTACCGCTTCCCTCCCTCTCTTACACAGCTAAGCTCTGGGACCCTGACTCGACCCACTCAGAACACACACACACACACACACACACACACACCCCTCTCCCTCCATGCCAGAGACCTAACTGCAACTGCAACTGCTCTCTCTCTCTCTCTCTCTCTCTCTCTCTCTCTCTCTCTCTCTCTCTCTCTCTCTCTCTCTCTCTCTCTCTCTCTCTCTCTCTCTCTCTCTCTCTCTCTCTCTCTCTCTCTCTCTCTCTCTCTCTCTCTCTCTCTCTCTCTCTCTCTCTCTCTCCAAATTCAAATCAAAGAAATCAGAGAAAAGTTGTATGACCGGGCTGCTATACATGAGGACGCTTAATCGTACTGAAACATAAATACATACAGCGCTTATATTATGTATTATAACATAATCTATATTTAGATATAAACCAAGCTTTTGGTCTGCTGGACGTTTGGTCCGAGCACGTGTCCTCTTCAGATGTGAGTTCAGTGAGCCAGTCTTGGATCCAGTCCTCTCTGCGTTCCTCTCGCCCTGCCAGCTCCCATCACTCATGCTCCCCCTGACTTGTGTACTCTTCATCACTCTCTTTTGACCCCCTCCCCCTCCTCCTCCTCCTCCTCTTCTTCCTCTCTCCACCTCCTTTTCAGAGGGTCCACTCAAGGGCCAGGGGAACGTCAGAACGGAGCCAAACTCGACCAAGTGAAGCGTACTTCTTGCCCAAAGGGGACCTTTAGTTTATGGCAACATTCCTCAGGATGATGTATCCCCCGAAAGCTTGATTTATTTCTGTGTTTACCATTTAAGACTATCAAACTTGAGCCACGTCTCTTTAATCCTTCAGAGGGGGTTTTAAATCCACATTAGATGACTTGATCAGACCGCCATTCAACATACACACACATCCTCCTCAAACAGAGGTTACTTTAAACAACGCAGAGATGATCACTGTAAAAAAAAAAGGAAAAGAGGAGAGTGGGAGAGAGAGGGAGAAAGAGGGAGGGAGAGAGAGGGAGAGAGATAGAGAGGCAGAGAGAGAGAGGAAGGAAGGAAGGAGAGAGCTGCGTGTGTGTGTGTGTGTGTGTGTGTGTGTGTGTGTGTGTGTGCGGTTTCCCAGCATTGCTTTAATCATAAATGAATGTGTGGTTATGTAGAGCAAGAGGGGGATAGAGAGTGAGAAGGAGAGTGTGGGTGAGAGAGAGGGAGGGGTGAGGGAGGACTGGATCATGCATGGTGCCCCTTATAGGGGATATTAAAGCGGGCTACTAATGGACTCCCCGGTGCACTGGAGCTGCCCTAAAACCCGACTAAATGATTCAGAGAACTTCACAACTGCATCGGTTTGGTTTAGAAATGCCCAACTTATCAAAGCCCTCTGGCCACAGGTCAGAGGGCTGGCTCGGCAACAACCAACGAACAGTTATCCTCGATTAAAAATTGATGTTCAAAAAACGACATGGTGGCTCGGAGATGGATCTTTGTTTTTTGTTGTTTACTACATCTAGAATTGGTAATTCCGTTTTAACAAAGTATGGCTGTCCTGTTTGTGTGGGCCCGCACCAGCAGATGGTGCCACCTGTAATATTTACAGGCAGGAAATTTTTGCTTGAAGGTGCTGTGAGAACAGCGCATGTCCATGGTAAACATATTCCTCAAACTACGGCTTTTTCTTTTCAAGAGTGAAGACACAACACTAAATGATAAGTACGTATACCCTTTGAGTCCTAACTCATCTACATTATATCGTAACATTTAAATTAAATACTGTTCACATGCGTAATACCGGCATTGCATTTTTTCTACTCCAATTGCATTACTACTTACTAATTAATATAATTTCAATCAATTTCATCCGAGTGTAAATGTAACCTCTGCGTTTGTGCCACAAATAGGCTTCTTACACATTCTCTGTACACCCAGCACAAGGCGAGCAGTGAGGTGTGTGGAAACGAGATCTGAAGAGGACTGTGTGGGTTCAGTTGTTCTGTGTGTTTGGTTTTGTGTGCTTTGTGCGCCTGTGTGCCTGTGTGTACCTGTGCGTGCCTGTGTGTGCCTGTGTGTACCTGTGCATGTGTGTGTGTGTGTGTGTGTGTGTGCACTCGTGACCGACCGTGTGCGAGCGAGTTGGTGTTTCTAAAGCATGAGGTTTTCTCCTCGCCGTGCCTGTCTGTCTGTCAGCTAACCGCACTCATCTTGTGTATACAAGCCACTCGCCTGGGAACAAACACCGTCGCCCACAACCCCCCCCGCCCCCCGCCCCCCCCCTTCCATCCGCCACGTCTCTACCAATCGTTCGCTTCTCCTTGCTCTCTCCCTCTCCTCCCTCCCTCTCGACAGAGTCCCCAACCCCCCCGCCTGTAGCCGAGCCCCCCCCCCCCCCCCCCCCCGCCACGCCGCACACAGCACCAGCCCCGCTTCTAACAGAATCTCTCTCAGAATCAGAGATTTCCTCCACTGTGATCGTCTGCTCCTCTGACTCTCTGACGCTCTGGGACTGTTTTCTAAAGCTCTTTGTCTCCGTCTTTCATTGTCACACCACACACAAAAACATAGGGACACACACACACGCGTAAGCACACACACACACACACACACACTCACACACACACACACACACACACACACACACACACAACTCATACGCACACACAAACACAGGTTGCATCCATCGCATTCGCCAATGTCAGCACAAATAACACACGCCTGTTGCTACCTGGACGAAACAAGGTCGCGGCCTGCGTTTAATCACGGCTGCGCCGAACTAGGTCAGCCGGGATGACAAGGAGGCCGCTGCGGGTAAATCACTGACTCGTCACCCATGAGCAACGTGCAGAGAAATACAAAACACAGCACGGTAGCCATGGTGGTGGAGGTCATGATGAGGGGGTGGTAGTGGTCGTAGTCATGGTAACGATAGTGGAGGAGGTCATGATGATGGGGGTGGTAGTGGTGGTAGTCATGGTAACGATAGTGGTGGAGGTCATGATGAGGGGGTGGTAGTGGTGGTAGTCATGGTAACGATAGTGGTGGAGGGCATGATGAGGGGGTGGTAGTGGTGGTAGTCATGGTAACGATAGTGGTGGAGGTCATGATGAGGGGGTGGTAGTGGTGGTAGTCATGGTAACGATAGTGGTGGAGGTCATGATGATGGGGGTGGTAGTGGTGGTAGTCATGGTAACGATAGTGGTGGAGGTCATGATGATGGGGTGGTAGTGGTGGTAGTCATGGTAACGATAGTGGTGGAGGTCATGATGAGGGGGTGGTAGTGGTGGTAGTCATGGTAACGATAGTGGTGGAGGTCATGATGATGGGGGTGGTAGTGGTGGTAGTCATGGTAACGATAGTGGTGGAGGTCATGATGAGGGGGTGGTAGTGGTGGTAGTCATGGTAACGATAGTGGTGGAGGTCATGATGAGGGGGTGGTAGTGGTGGTAGTCATGGTAACGATAGTGGTGGAGGTCATGATGAGGGGGTGGTAGTGGTGGTAGTCATGGTAGTGACGGTACTGGCAATAGAGGCAGTAGTGATAGTAGTCACGTTGCTATCGGTTACAGCGTTGTCTTCTTCTCTATTCTCAGGGTTTGGATCATTCCCAGGACGCGCCGCTCAAGCCCCCATTCCGCCTTGATCCATTATTCATCCCTCCCCTGCGGAGCAGCGCCTCAGCAGCCAATCGGCTTCCTCCCCTCACACACGCTCAGCCCTACACACACTCCCTCCCATCACACTCTCAGCCCTACACACACTCCCTCCCATCACACTCTCAGCCCTACACACACTCTCTCCCCTCACACACGCTCAGCCCTACACACACTCTCTCCCCTCACACACGCTCAGCCCTACACACACTCTCTCCCCTCACACACGCTCAGCCCTACACACACTCCCTCCCATCACACTCTCAGCCCTACACACACTCCCTCCCATCACACTCTCAGCCCTACACTCACTCTCTCCCATCACACTCTCAGCCCCTCACTCTGACTCACACTCTCAGCCCTACACATTCTTACTTTCATCACACTCTCAGCCCCTAACCACACTCTCAATTGTACACATGCAACCTACAATAACTCTGGTGGAGTCTGAACGACACAACTATGCAACCCACACTCACACAACCCTGAGTCAACAAACACACAAAGTACTGAGTCTCGGAAAAAGTTCTGCTTCTGAATAAAACGAATCCACACGTGGACGTGGCTCAACAGGACCCAGCGTTGAGAGCTGGAAATGAAATCCCGTCGCTAATGAATTGGTTCGAAATAATAAATTAAATAAATGTGAAAGGCACCAGAGAGCAGGAGAAGAGCTGCACTGCTTCACGGGTATTGGGGTCAACATAAGCCTGTTATCAAGGAGAAGTGTGGAAGTTCCCCAGCAGTGGATCAGGCGTAGGGGACAGCCAAGCTGAGAGCTCTTACTGCAAAGAATACGTTGTGAATATCGCAGTGAAGGGACGTGAAAAGCAGCGGATAGACAGAGAGACAAAGAAGAAACACAAAAAGACAAAGACAAAATGGAAAGAGGGAAACAAAGACCGAGGATGAAACGGGCCAGACATATTGAGCGCAAGGCTTAGTTGAACGAGGGGGGAGACGAACTGGGAATCGGCTCTCGCCCCAACGAGTGCTAAACGGCTATTCAGGGTACAGGGGTTGCAGGGGTAGAATCCCCCTGTGACTAGAGGCTTTGTGGCCCCGGGGGGGCTGTGATTACCCTGGTGGGACGGCTCCTCTGGGGGCCCCCCCCCCGGAGACTCGCTGTGTGCCCGGTCGGTTCAGGTTGTTCTGCCCGGCGACCGTCAGGGCGTGGTGTCCGTGGGCGGGGGTGAGCCCGGGCATCACAGGGTTGCACGGGAAATTCGCCCGGGACAGGGTGGACTGCGCCTGCTCTGCTTTGGACCGGCCACCTCCACCACCACCTCCTCCACCACCTCCTCCTCCTCCTCCTCCTCCTCCTCCACCTCCTCCTCCTCCACCTCCTCCACCTCCTCCACCTCCTCCGCCCACGCTAATGTTAATGTTGTTGCAGTTCAAGCCGCCCGACGGCGACCACAGCGAGGTCCCGGCGAAGGTGTTGCTCTGCCGCACTGCGGTCAGGGCACCGCCGCCGGCCACCGCCCCCCCGCCGCCGCCGCCGCCGCCGCCGCCGCCGCCGCCGCCGCCGCCGCCGCCGCCGCCGCCGCCGCCGCCGTGCAGCTTGCGGCGCTGCGAGGCCAGGATGGCGTTGGAGGCGATCCGCGTGCTGTTGACCAGGATGCACTGCTGGCAGGAGCAGGGCTGGCCCGAGCTGGCGCCCACGGGCCAGGACTGGGACTTGGGGATGGAGCCCATGATGAGCGGGTGGGCCAGGTCCATGCGCCGCCGCAGCCGCCGCTTGCGCTGGCTCTGGCGGTTGGTCTGCACCATGCTGCCGAAGTCGATGAGGTAGCCGAAGCCCAGCGAGGTCAGGTCCAGCCAGGGGTGCTGCTTCTCGTGGGCGTTCTGGATGGTCACGCAGATCTCCATGTCGTAGGGCGTCCAGGAGCCGCTGTCGTTCTCCCACTCCCACACCACGCCCTTGCCCGGCGCCGACGACGGCTCGTAGAAGTTCCTCTGCACCGGACGCATGGTGCCTGAGGGGGGGGGGAGAGAGGGAGAGAGGGAGAGAGAGGGAGAGAATGGCATGTCAGTGTCACGGACCTGAGAGAGTGCTGTTTCTGGACTGGAGGTCGTGACGCGATTCAACTCCCACGCTGCTGCTGTCATCGCAGGCCCCTACCCTTCATCTCTCTCCAGCAATCAGGACCTCATGCATTAACAGTACAGAGCACAAGGTCACGAACGACGCGTCTAACAGCATCTCTAATTCATGCGTCCGTCGCTTCATCTGTTTTTATCGAGACTCGTCGCAGCTCTCCTCCATCCCCTCCACCTCCGGGACTAAGGAGGTCCTCCGTCCATAGTCACTGCCCCACCGGCGTCTAGACACCATCGGGGGGGGAATCGTCTCCCGGTATACTTCATGGATCCAACGCCCCCCATGAGGAATGATCTGATGGTGTGTGATCTCCAAATGTGTCGTCCATAAATGTGGTGGATCATTTTAAATACCGATCTATCCTCACTGAAGAGCAGTCAGAGGATACCAGAACAGCCTCATCACCTCCCCCCCCCCCCCCCCGGCTCCATGTCAGCCAGGGACCTCCAGGCTCTGCCCTTCCCTCCTCGCCTGCTCCCTCCTCCCCCACCTCATTCAGCGACGGCGGGGGAGGGTTGGGCTGGAGGTTACATGGGGGGCACGCGAACATGTGCACAACGGCGATGGGTAAAATAAAGAAAATGGTCCGCATGCACCTGGTGAACCCCCGCCCCCCCCCCCCCCCCACCCCTTGAGTGAAACCCACCATTGTTGGCACCAGAGCCCCAACTGCAGCAGCAGCCTGACCTTGGGAGGGCTGCTGCAGTCCTCAAGAAGCTCCGTTATATTTGGAAGTGTTGGACGACTCCCTCCACACACACACACACACACACACACACAAACAGAGTCACACAAACACACACACACACACACACACACACACACACACACACACACACACACACACATACACACACGTTTTCCGGTAGATTTGCATTCAGCAATCCGCAGCTTTGATGGTGTGCAGACGAAAACATTGACTCCTCCTGAAGTAGACAGTTATGTGGGTTGATGAAAGGCCCCATCTGGCGTGTTGTTGTTTAAAGCTGTGCAGGTAACCAGTGTGCAGGCTCAGTCTGTACGTAGAGCGTTCTCCGAGGCACGGCGCCAACCCTCAGCGGGTCTTCATCATCAGTGACCAGGAGCCGTCGGAGACGGACCATCTGGTCTCATCTGTAGGATGTTGGTGGATCACTCAAAAGGTTCCAGCGACTATAAACTAGAGGACTCTGTGATGAATGATATCCAGAAAATTACACTGAGGATCACCCGGGTTGTTGACAAGATAAAAATGCAAGATTCTCTATATTAAAATATACAAATATAATAAAAAAAACAACGTTTTGTTTTGTTTATTTGCCAGGTTAATGAAGCAATAAAATGAAGGTTACAAAATGGTGCCGGGTATTTTCAGCTGGTCGCGGTGGACCTCGCTACAGGCTACAGTCACCTGACCTTTATCTCCACAGTTAGCGCCGACCACGGGGGGCTTGGTACGTATCAAAGCCCTCACAGCGGCCTCACCTCCCCCGGGTTCCTCCTGTTGGGAGGCAGGCCGGGTGGTGTGTTTCTGATTCGGAGGCTAATGGTTGGTTGTGAACCACAGTGCCGGGGGAGCCCAGCTCAGCGAGCGCGGTGGAAACGTAGCGAGTGCAAGTGCGGTACGGCACGTTCAGCAGACACAACGGGTCTCTGGAGGGCTTCTGGATCCTTCTCTTGTCTGAAGCGTATTCTGCACCGTTCCAGCAGGGGCCAACGCGTATCCAAGTAAAAGATGGCTGAGCACTTCAAAGGTAAATATGAGCCGACTACGATGTGCGACAATGTCTGATGGGGTGAGATTTTTACACAAAAATAAGAACGCAACGTGTACAGACGAAAGAGTCCCAAGTTCACAACGTCAGAACCAAAAAGAATGCTAAATCCTCTTTATAAACCCAAGCAAAAGGTACATCCTTTCAGCACACTCACAGTCCCTGACTGTGATATACGGCTACGTGCGTGTTTGTGTGTGTGTGTTCCTGCATGCGTGAGTGTGTGTTCCTGCATGTGTGAGTCTGTGAGAGTGTATATTAGCTCCTCTTAGGCCTGCTATGTTCTCATCGACACTCTGTACTTCCTGTCAGGAAACTAAGCGGTGTCCATTTCCTGTTCACCTCCCCCCCCCCCCAAACTGTCGTCTTTCCCTCCATGGTGTCATCCAGCTGTCCTTGCCGTGACTGGGGTGCGGTGGCGCTGCAGGTCTGCACGCTGCTGCTGAGCGTGATGCATGGTGGTGCCGGGGGCCACAGCGAGGGCCCTCAAAGCCCCAAACGTCACACAGGAGGCCAGCCCCCGACGGGGCACAGCTCTGCCTGGTTACATCTCATCAGTATTGGGGAGAGTGTCTCTGTCTCTCCCTCTCTCACTTCCTCACCCTCTCTCTCACACACTGCTTCCTCTGGACCTGAGCAAAAGGTTAAAGGTGAAGCATGCACCACATGATGCAGTGACTTCCTGCTCTGGGCCTGGGAGAAAGCCCTGGAAAAGGGATGTCAGGCAGATGAGCTCTTTTAAGTGCACAGCTGTGATCGTTGTGGAGCAAATAATAATCCAACGTGTAAAGGTATAGGTCATTCCTGCATATTTTATTATCCCCATTTTAATATTGATAATAACAATAACAATAATTAACAATATATGAATTGAACATACTAGGTCCAATCTGTCTTACATTTTCACTGTTGCAGATAGGGCTACTCGAATAACAGGCAATAGCACATCAGTTCCTTGAAGAACATGACCTTTACTAATGAGATGTGGTAACTACGCTGTAGTGAACGCTCAGATGCTGGATCAGCGTCTTCAGGGAGTACAGACTAAGAGAGCGAAGATGTGGTGTCAAGTCCAGGATGTTATGATGACTCTGTTGCAGAGTTTGTAATAGTGTATTGACACATTCAATACAATTCCTGATGAGTGATTTCATACTTCTCTTTTAAACCATGCGCAAACACGGATCTTCTCATAAACAGAGCCAGCGGCTAAATGTTTTCCAGCGGCTCTGACACCACGGAGGTGGGGGGATCTGAGCTGAGTAAAACAGCCGAGCAGAAATGATTGGCTGGACGATCTAAAAACTATCTAAAACCCATGCCACAAGCCATTAAAAAGAAAACACCTGAGAAAGTCTCCAACACACGGATGTATTAAATAATTCACACCCACTAATCATAATAAAAAATTTGCTTCACCTTAAAGGCCAATTTCCACCAGAACCGTCTCGGAAGCGTCACGGCAGTAAAACGTTTGCCGAAGACAATAGAAACCATTATGGTCAATGTAGGCTATTCCACTGGATACGGTTGCGGCACGGAACCGTCCCCAAACCGGCACTTTGTTTTCGGCAAGCTGACCATATCTCAGCCAGAACGTGTCCGGACCGCTTCTAGTGGGGATTGCGGTACGGAACACAGCCGCTTCGCTGCCGTTACCGCTTCCGAGACGGATCTGGTGGAAAGTGGCCTTAAGTGTAAACGCACCTTCAAAGGCAGCCATTGCCCACATTACGCACTCTGTCACTCAGGACCACCACCACGAGCGACGGCCCCCCCCCGCTCCCCCACCCAACCACTGATCCGAGAGGTGAATCTTCTCATAAACAGAGCCAGCGGCTAAATGTTTTCCAGCGGCTCTGACATAGGGATGTCACGATACCAGAAATTTAGTAGTCGATACCAATACCAGTGAAATTCCACGATTCTCGATACCACGGTCAAATACAAAACAATAAATCCCATGTACTTCAACATACACTCATTTATTAAAAACATTTAAACATTACAAAAAACAGTGGCACTCGCATGTAGCCTTCAAGTAATGAATAAAAAGAAACCACTATTAACATTACAAAAAAAGAACAGTGGCATGTAGCGTTCAAGTAATATATTTTTTTAAATACGCGCTGCAAGCAGGCAGTCATGCAGCTATGCGGCTCGCGTTTACACTTGTGTGCATGGCGGGGTTTAAAACATAACTTCCAACCTAATATTAAGTAGCCTAATATAACGCAGGTGCGCAAGGCAGCCACAGGAGACGCCAACATTGTTTTCAACCGCTCGGTACCGCGCCGTATTAATTACCACGTTTTGAAAAGAAAAAGTATTTGAAGCGAATAAGCAACGCTGTTTTTGATTTGTTTATTTTGTTTTGAACGAATAGTTTTGGATGCATGCATCGGCTTTGAGTTGGTTTGTTACTTTGAAATCGCATACGCTCGCAACACACACACGCATACGCACGCACACATTCACCGCCGCACCCACTACAACCTGCCGGTCTTCAATCAAAACAACAATCAAGTAAGTGATGCCGAACGCAGTCGTACCATGCGTGTTTAGAAGCGCAACATTGAAACGGGTCCCGTCTGAAACAGTCACGCGGCGCAGCATTGCAAACGCAAAGTACTTCCAGACACGACTCTTGCTATTCTTTTTATCGACGAGTCGAGGCGGAGCCGTCGCACTCACTGCAGCTGCAGTTGCCGTCTTCCATGTTCCCGTGTAGGTGTATATGCTGCCCACGTGATGTCCGGAGGAATTGCATCCTCGATACCTACGGTACTAAGAAAAACGAGTACCGTCACGTTTTTAGAATTTTGGTATCGACTTGGTACCGAAGTATCGGTTCTCGTGACAGGAGGTGGGGATCTGAGCTGAGTAAAACAGCCGAGCAGAAATGATTGGCTGGACGATCTAAAAACTATCTAAAACCCATGCCACAAGCCATTAAAAAGAAAACACCTGAGAAAGTGACAAACAAAACAATTCATAAAAGTGGTTGAATGTGCTTTCGTCAATAACTAAAAATAATCCATATCCTAGCCAATTTGAATAAGCGTGCACACGCACATATATGTGCACATCACATGCACATATTTGGATTCAATTCACTCAATTCACCCAGGGAAATACTCACAATGTCACAATATTAGACACTAACCCAATAAAGGGCACACAGGTTTGTTCACTAATGAACGTGTTGTTTAGTCAAAGTCTTGTTTGAACGGCTGTGAACTTGACCGGCTGTCCAATCAACACTGAGATAAGCTTCGTGCACCAATCAGATTCATTTTACACAGCTCCATGGAAACGCATATGACACACCCGGTTTTCCAATACTCAGCCATCTGCTGGAGTCAAAGTCGTTCACTTGGTTAACCTTACACATTTGACCAGAATACGTTCACCTGTTCATCTCTGTGGCTGTCACAGTGTTTTGTCATGAGAATAGTTCAAGCAGTGTGAGAGAGTGAGGCTAAGGGTGAGGCTGAAGTGAGGCTGAAGGTGATAGTTAGGCGAAGGGTGAGAGAGTGAGGCTGAGGCTGAGAGAGTGAGGCTGAGGTGAGAGAGTGAGGCTGAGGTGAGAGTGAGGCTGAGGGTGAGAGAGTGAGGCTGAGGTGAGAGTTAGGCTGAGGGTGAGAGAGTGAGGCTGAGGGTGAGAGTGAGGCTGAGTGTGAGAGAGAGTGAGGCTGAGGGTGAGAGAGAGTGAGGCTGAGTGTGAGAGAGTGAGGCTGAGGGTGAGAGAGTGAGGCTTAGGGTAAGAGAGAGTGAGGCTGAGGGTGAGAGAGTGAGGCTGAGGGTGAGAGAGTGAGGCTGAGGGTGAGAGAGTGAGGCTGAGGGTGAGAGAGAGTGAGGCTGAGTGTGAGAGAGAGTGAGGCTGAGGTGAGAGAGAGTGAGGCTGAGTGTGAGAGAGAGTGAGGCTGAGGTGAGAGAGAGTGAGGCTGAGGGTGAGAGAGTGAAGCTGAGGGTGAGAGAGTGAGGGTGAGAGAGTGAGGCTGAGAGAGTGAGGCTGAGGGTGAGAGAGTGAGGCTGAGGGTGAGAGAGAGTCAGGCTGAGGGTGAGAGAGAGTCAGGCTGAGTGTGAGAGAGTGAGGCTGAGTGTGAGAGAGAGTGAGGCTGAGGGTGAGAGAGTGAGGCTTAGGGTAAGAGAGAGTGAGGCTGAGGGTGAGAGAGTGAGGCTGAGGTGAGAGTGAGGCTGAGGGTGAGAGAGTGAGGCTGAGGCTGAGAGAATGAGGCTGAGGGTGAGAGAGAGTGAGGCTGAGAGAGTGAGGCTTAGGGTAAGAGAGAGTGAGGCTGAGGCTGAGAGAATGAGGCTGAGGCTGAGAGAATGAGGCTGAGGGTGAGAGAGAGTGAGAGTGAGGCTGAGAGAGTGAGGCTTAGGGTAAGAGAGAGTGAGGCTGAGGGTGAGAGAGAGTGAGGCTGAGGGTGAGAGAGAGTGAGGCTGAGTGTGAGAGAGAGTGAGGCTGAGGGTGAGAGAGAGGCTGAGGGTGAGAGAGAGTGAGGCTGAGGGTGAGAGAGAGTGAGGCTGAGTGTGAGAGAGAGTGAGGCTGAGGGTGAGAGAGAGTGAGGCTGAGTGTGAGAGAGTGAGGCTGAGTGTGAGAGAGTGAGGCTTAGGGTAAGAGAGAGTGAGGCTGAGGGTGAGAGAGAGTGAGGCTGAGGGTGAGAGAGAGTGAGGCTGAGGGTGAGAGAGTGAGGCTGAGGGTGAGAGAGAGTGAGGCTGAGTGTGAGAGAGAGTGAGGCTGAGTGTGAGAGAGAGTGAGGCTGAGGTGAGAGAGAGTGAGGCTGAGGTGAGAGAGTGAGGCTGAGGGTGAGAGAGTGAAGCTGAGGGTGAGAGAGTGAGGCTGAGAGAGTGAGGCTGAGAGGGTGAGGCTGAGGGTGAGAGAGTGAGGCTGAGTGTGAGAGAGAGTGAGGCTGAGGGTGAGAGAGAGTGAGGCTGAGGGTGAGAGAGAGTGAGGCTGAGAGAGAGTGAGGCTGAGGGTGAGAGAGAGTGAGGGTGAGAGAGAGCGAGGCTGAGGGTGAGAGAGAGTGAGGCTGAGGGTGAGAGAGTGAGGCTGAGGGTGAGAGAGAGTGAGGCTGAGGGTGAGAGAGAGTGAGGCTGAGGGTGAGAGAGAGTGAGGCTGAGGGTGAGAGAGAGTGAGGCTGAGGGTGAGAGAGAGTGAGGCTGAGGGTGAGAGAGAGTGAGGCTGAGGGTATCCACACCCTGATGTTCAGAGTAGTGGCTCCTGTCAGTCCCTGTCCTCTGAATCCTTCCCCAGCGCAGGCTCAGTTGCTGCTGCTGTTAAGAAACTAAGATTTAAGAACTCAACTTTAAAACAATTCTTATTGCAAAATATTGTATAGATGATAACCAAAAATGTAAATATCAAATTCACAAAAGTACCTTTTGTAGCGCTGAAGCAACATTTAATGACAATATTTTAAATCAGCCTCACGCAGCAGTCATCCAGCGAGAGCAGTGTGCAGCCTGTTAGTCTGTCTCGGTTAAACCAACACCTCCGTTGTCCCGGGGGAAGACTTTCAAGAGCGCACGTCGCCGCCAGCGACTTCAACTATAGCACATCCCCCCCATGCTACCTGACCATCATTACAAGGGCGATAATCAAATAATAAAGTAATAATGTGCAAGATAATGAAAGGAAACGCAAGGGAGAGGTTATTTCTCCGGCGAACATGGAGACACATTTCCAGAGAGAGGACTATGCGTGTGTTTTTCCAGACCCGTCCTTTACCCTGCGGGCGTCATCACAGCCCTCGCTCTCTCATCTCCTTGTCACGTCATCCCTCTCCCTCTCTCCTCACTGCCTCCTCCACCCCACTTCCTCCTCCCTCTCTCCTCACTGCCTCCTCCACCCCACTTCCCCCTCACACTCTCCCCCCCTCCCCCTCCCCCTCTGACCACAGACGGATGCTCTCTCCCTGGCTGCTGGCCAAGGCTGTCTTCACTTCCTTTTACATCGAACAGCGATTATTCAAAACGAATAATCTCAACCAATAACAACGATTATTCGTTGCGATTTTTTTCCTACGTTAATAAAATAATTACAAATCATGGAGCTGAATGAGTCTGTACTTGTACGTAAAATGCAAAAAAAGCAACATTCATTTTAATCGCATCAAGATCAATTTTTTACAGCTCTAGTAGCGAATAAATCAGTTAAACCAATCACAATCAGGTATCTGTGTCATGGTCGCCATGGTTAATGTACATGTTGTAGGACATGGCAGAAGTAACAGCCTATTTATGTTTCTCAATGCAGTGCTCTTACTGATGCCAAAGTGGTAAACTTTTAGAAACCTATAATTATCGCTATCTGTTATGTGATCACATCATTTATGTATTGATTATTCATCTAGATAGCAATCAACTCTACAAGCCGATGTTTACTTGCACTTGTACGTGACTATAGGTTGCTTTTGACAACATTTGTTTTGGATACAAACTTTCTTCAGAGTGATGGCCATCTTTTAGTTATCAAACAGGGAAACAACCTCAATAACTAACGTCTCCAAAACACGGATGTATTAAATAATTCACACCCACTAATCATAATAAAAAATTTGCTTCACCTTAAAGGCCAATTTCCACCAGAACCGTCTCGGAAGCGTCACGGCAGTAAAACGTTTGCCGAAGACAATAGAAACCATTATAGTCATCCTCCTCATCCTCATCCTCATCCGCTTATCCGGGGTCGGGTCGCGGGGGCAGCAGCTCAAGCAGGGGGCCCCAGACTTCCCTTTCCCATTATGGTCAATGTAGGCTATTCCACTGGATACGGTTGCGGCACGGAACCGTCCCCAAACCGGCACTTTGTTTTCGGGAAGCTGACCATATCTCAGCCAGAACATGTCCGGACCGCTTCTAGTGGGGATTGCAGTACGGAACACAGCCGCTTCGCTGCCGTTACCGCTTCCGAGACGGATCTGGTGGAAAGTGGCCTTAAGTGTAAACGCACCTTCAAAGGCAGCCATTGCCCCCCGCTCCCCCACCCAACCACTGATCCGAGGGGTGAGTCCGCTGTCGTAAGAAGGAGAGGTCACATGGCCTCGTGGCTCCATCTCTCTCATGGGGGCACGTGGAGGTTGGAGGTGGGGGGGGGGGGGGGGGGGAGCCGTTCAGATCGAGCCCTCACATGCCCTGGTAATTGACAATCTCGGGGCCACCGAAAGCCAATTAAAACGCAGCACCGGCGTGCTTACAGGAGGAGCAGAAAGGTCAGTGACAGGTGCGCTCGCTCTCCCGGCCGCTCTGCGTCCTGGTATTTGTATTTAAAGCCTTTTAATCATGTGCTCTGTTGTCACGGCGAGCCGCAACGTCGGAGGAGTAGGACCGGTCAGGACCGGTCAGAACCGGAGATTATCAGCAGGAAGGCCTCGTTTGTTATTACCCAGGAATGCATTTTTTAGAAGACTGCTGCAGCACTGCCGAGATGTTATTTTGTTTTTGTACATGTCATCAAAGTCCCGTACAATGGATGCCAAGTATTAATGTATGCCATGTATTAACCAAAATATTGGTATTTTCAGCTAGGCTTGGCATTTATGCTCAAAAGCTGTATAAGCTTTCTTGGCGCTGGTAATTGGTGACACGCAGCAGCAGTGTGTGAGAGTGCAGTTTTCGTCTGACAAACTATGGTTTTTAACCTTTTTTTTTTTTTTAACCTTGAAAAAGTCCTGAGCAATAAAAAGTAATTTCCTAGCACAGTGATGCAAATTAAAGATAGCGGTACAATTAAAGGGTTTGAGATGACCCTTATGCCATCTTAAAATGATGGCGGGCTAAGGCTCTTGTATGAAATATGTCCCTCAAGCTGAAGTCAGCATCATAATCATAATTTTTGCCTTGGCTCAACTTTAGCATCCGAGAAAGTGTGTAAGCAGCCGTTTTCTTTTACCAATCTCAGCGATCAAGGCCTTGTTCACGCTGCTCATTAGCTTTTGATTTTAGAGAAAATCCTTTTGAGCCCTTGGCTACAAAACATGACTGCGTGTGTTAATTATTATCCACGCATGAATAGGTATCCTTAGATCTCTGCAACACTAATCCTCCTCCGCAAACGAACGCAGTGAACGCGGTGAATATCATAACAGAAACAACCGCACAAGCTGGTTAAATAACAGAAGTGCATTTGATGTTCTCCACAAAGAGCAATGCTCCCTAGAATGAGCAGATTGTTACTGAATACTAATAAATACTCATCATATCAAAGCGGTGGAGGAAACATCTGTTTCCATATTACTGCAGACTCGTCAGTGAGATCAGAGCGTTGTGTAACAGCGAGGCGAAGGTGTGGGGGTGACTGGTCCATCCCGACTGCCCCCTTGGCCTCTCACACCAAACACACCCTGCTCGGATCATGAAAGGCGGGGCCTACCGCAGCCCGCCGCTACATCAAAGATGGAGGATCTCTGCAGATCTGTGAGCACATTATCTGCTCCTTAGCGTCCAGCGGGAGATCACAGGGCAGAATAACTGAAGGTGACAGCGTGACATTAAGCCAGCTTTAACGGTATTACGGCATAGAAGAATCCCCGGCTCTCTTCCCCATCTTCCTTTCACAGAGTCCCCTTAGGGGGGATCCCTCCTGGACTGGGGTGACTCTGGGCCCCGGCAGGAACGCCGTTCTTCCGAGTGAGCCGCGGTGCTGAGCAGAGACCCTCGTCCTTGAAGGACCCCCCCCCCCCCCCCCGTCTCGCCCGGCCGAGATGACGGATGAACAGCAGAGCTACAGAAATGAAGAAGGGGTGGAGAGGTGGAGGGGGCTGAGCGGAGGTGAAGAGGGGGGGAGGAGAAGGAGAGAAGCACAGGAGGAGAGGAGAGGGAGCCGGATTGGGGGAGGGAGGGAGGGAGGGAGGGAGGGAGGGCGGTATGGATTGAGAGCCTGAGATGTAATGAGACGTGTCTGGTGGAGCGTCAGAGCTCTGGACTGAGACGGTCCGGATCAGATCACAACAGGAACGCTTTTATTGCACCACTGCAAATAACAGGCAACTTAGTGAGTAAATCCCCCCCCCACACACACACACACACACACACGACACACACACCTTCCCACAAATGATTACCAACCCTTTCGACACACACTCCTGCACTTTTCCCCACCCGTACCCATCTCCGCCCGGGGAGCTTGGCCACTTAGCATTAACTTGTGCAACGCTTGCAGTTATAGCAGGCAGCAGGAAATCGGTGGAAAATAAACTTAAGTCTGTGCTAACTGGCAGCTCCTGCACTGCGGTGATGCAACAGAAGCCCCAGCAGCGTCCCGACGTGGGGGCCGGCAGGACTATTCTGAGGAGCCTCCGCCTGGATCCCCACATTGTGACTCACGCTGTGCAGCTCAGTGTGCAGAGCACAGGTAGCTGGGTGCGTGTGTGTGCATGCACCCTTTGTTTGGTGTGTTTGTGTATGTGTGTGTGTGTGTGTGTGTGTGTGTGTGTGTGTGTGTATGTGTTTATGAGTGTGTATGTGTGTGTGTGTGTGTGTGTGTGTATGTGTTTGAGTGTGTGTGTGTGTGTGTGTGTGTGTGTGTTTATGTGTGTGTGTGTGTGTGTATGTGTATGTGTGTGTGTGTGTGTGTGTGTGTGTTTATGTGCGCGCGTGTCCTTCACTCGTGATTGAATGTGCACGCGGCTTTGTTTGTTTGTCTTCAGATCACGCGTAGGTAGGTACAACTCGCGCCCCAGGGACTACAGATGAACGTCGCTTGGAGCTCTCTCTGCTGCAGTAATGCGCGGGACTTGTGGCACTGTCCCTTACTAAAACATGAGCGAGAGATGCGCACAACAAGTCATGCATGTGTGTGCACGTGTGCATGACTGCCTCCACTCCTGGCTCCATCCATCCTTGTTACCATCTCAGTGCCGTGCCTCATTAGCATCCCGCCGCGGGGTCTACCACGCCATCCGGGCAGGACACACACAGACACACACAGACACACACCAAACACACACACACACACACACACACACACACACACACACACACACACACACACACACACACACACCAAGTGTGTCTTTAGGCATACGTGTTTGTGCGTTTGTGTGTTTGTGCGTGTGTATGTGTTCTTGGGTGTGTGTGTGTGTGTGCGTTTGTGTGTGTGAGTGAATTCAAATCAATATATGTATGTATAGCCCCTTTCACACATGCAGTTTTACCCTGCAAAGTTCTGGAACATTTCCTGCGTGGAGACATGTGTGAATGGAAACAGGGATCAATAATCCAAGAAATCGGTACCGGCAATTTGCCTACTAAAGACCTGGTAACGTCTCCGGATCACTGCCTGTACGGGCTGTGTTGTGGATCAAAGCGGTCACATCGCGTCTAGAGCCACGCAAAGGGTGACTTCCATCTGATGTAAGACTCTCTCGCGTAAACAAACCAATCACAAGACTCCGCTGAGGGTGTGCATGACATCGGTGAGTGTTTGTGTTAACGCGCCAATGTTTATCGGGTGATTCCATCGGGTGATTCAGTGATATCAATACAGCTTCTTTTCTTTGAAAACAAGCTCATTTTTTTCTATAATTTCTGGGAAGAGCACCTCTCAGCTTTGCATTCCAGCCGTTTGCTTGACTGTCCCTTTGCCCATCCATTCCATTCCAGAGTTGCTTTGCCAGGTGTGAGCGGCCACAAGACGGAAATGGTCCTGAACGGAGCTGTGATGTGTGAATAGTGGAAATCACTACCGGTGCCTGCAATGTTACCCCAGCAATTCACCAGGAACTATGTGTGAGAGGGGCTTGTGTGTGTGTGTGTGTGTGTGTGTGTGTGTGTGTGTGTGTGTCAGAGAGTGAGAGAGTGAGAGAGTAAATGAGTGAGTGAGTGTGTGCAATTTATATCACAATCAGTCAGTATGAACATGAGCTTGGGAGAACGTAAATAGGCAGCCCATGTGATAAAACGTCTCTGTGAAGAAAATGTGCAATTTGAACTAATAATATTGCATCATAGAAATATGTTGCAGAAAGAAATAAAAATAATCTTGATTGGCTTATAAAGTACAGTAGTAGTACATTATTAACACGTTGCAGCAGAATGCAGAATCAATGTGGTGTCAGCTGGAGGTGTGTCTGTGACTGGAAACACCAGACAGCGATGAACAGGTATGTGGCTTTTAACCTCCTCGTGTGTCAGTCACTGCCGCCGACGCTGAAGGAAGACTCTGTGGTCACATCAGACAAAGGCCTGTCGCTCCGTCAACAGCCCGACATCAGCTCGCACTCCCGTGTCTGACGTCAAGTGAAACCACGTCTAATGGAGCCCGGTTGCAGTGCTCTTCATGTCCTTTATCTACGTCTCCTCATTCTCTTGATGCATGCTTACATTAATAAGATGTCACTTGGGCCCAGTGTTTGGCCTGTAAGGGGGACCCTGCTAGGAAGGCTACTACTGCTTACTGGAATTTTAGGGTGAATGGGACTAACACTCAGACTAACTCTCTCTGAACAGTCCTTCTGTTCCAGACTAACTCTCTCTGAACAGTCCTTCATGTTCCAGACTAACTCTCTCTGAACAGTCCTTCTGTTCCAGACTAACGCTCTCTGAACAGTCCTTCATGTTCCAGACTAACTCTCTCTGAACAGTCCTTTCTACCCATGCTAACGCTCTCTGAACAGTCCTTCCTACCGGGCCTAACGCTCTCTGAACGGTCCTTCCACGTTCCTCATAGGCTCATGAGGGAGATCCAAAAGGCCATCATGTTGAATTGAAGAAAGAGAAGAGGCTCCCAGACCGCAGTAGCTCGTTCCTCCCCAACAGGCCCCCCTGCTGCTCTGCCAGTGGATGTGAGTTTGCGGGTTGCTGCTGCGCCGCTGAGAAGCAGTTGAGTCATTGCGTGTGGGCAGATGCTTTCCTGGTCGTCAGGGCGGTTGCTGATGGATCAGTCGAAGGACACGCCGCTTATTTGTGCACAGAACTGCACAGACTAATGCTTTGTGCTTTCTGGTGAGACAAATGACGACGATAACAGACGAGCAAGTGTTCAATATTTTTCATCCTAACTTCCTCTGATCATGTGCGAGTAACGCGTGATCCTCCAGCGAGGCGGTGGACATACGCCACAACATCTCACACATGATTGTTATTCTGCTAAGTCC
>NC_140275.1:20716519-20739408 GCF_964030765.1 Micromesistius poutassou | reverse complement strand
TCCGATGACTCATGTCCCCCCCTGGCCAAGTGGCATCCATTTGAGGGACTGTGTCTGTGTGTGTGTGCGTGTGCGTGTGCGTGTGTGTGTGTGTGTGGTGCATGCGTCTATGCTGAGGAGTGGAGGTCATAGAGACCGGTTACTGGCACAGAAGTTGGTCCGATCCACCAGACATGTCTTACCAAGAATGAAGTAAGATGTGGGTGAGAGAGAGAGAGAGAGAGAGAGAGAGAGAGAGAGAGAGAGAGAGAGAGAGAGAGAGAGAGAGAGAGAGAGAGAGAGAGAGAGAGAGAGAGAGAGAGAGAGAGAGAGAGAGAGAGAGAGAGAGAGAGAGAGAGAGAGAGAGAGAGAGAGAGAGAGAGAGAGAGAGAGAGAGACCCACACCCACATTGATATTCTGCTGAGTGCTTTGGCTGCAAACAATCAAAATAAGTGATTGTTGTCCTGTGGGCGGGAGGTGTGTGCGAAACTGTGAACCTCCGGTTCTAGCACCATAGGTGTGTGTGTGTGTGTGTGTGACCATTAGCGTGTGTATGTGTGCGCGCAGGTTGTGCACAGGTTGGCTTGCGTGTGTGCCTGTCCCTGCCCTTGTCACTGCCCCTCCCTCTCCTGGTTCCCATCAGTCTCTGGGACAGTCTGTAGCCGTGCCTTTAAGAGCGCTCGCTAGCGAGACGCTCAATCTTTACTGCCAAAGGACAACGCTCGCTAGCGAGCTGCTTATTCACCTTTGTAAAGTCCCCACATCCAATGTATTCACCCATATGAGTAGCACTGCAAAGAGTTAGCACGTGAACGAGCTAAGAGTTAGCACGTGAACGAGCTAAGAGGTAGCACGTGAACGAGCTAAGAGTTAGCACGTGAACGAGCTAAGAGTTAGCATGTGAACGAGCTAAGAGTTAGCATGTGAACGAGCTAAGAGTTAGCATGTGAACGAGCTAAGAGCATGTGAAGGAGCTAAGAGTTAGCATGTGAACGAGCTAAGAGCATGTGAACGAGCTAAGAGTTAGCATGTGAACAAACTAAGAGGTAGCATGTGAACGAGTTAAGAGTTAGCATGTGAACGAGCTAAGAGTTAGCATGTGAACGAGTTAAGAGTTAGCATGTGAACGAGCTAAGAGTTAGCATGTGAACAAGCTAAGAGTTAGCATGTGAACGAGCTAAGAGTTAGCATGTGAACGAGCTAAGAGGTAGCATGTGAACGAGCTAAGAGTTAACATGTGAACGAGCTAAGAGTTAACATGTGAAGGAGCTAAGAGTTAGCATGTCAACGAGCTAAGAGTTAGCACGTGAACGAGCTAAGAGTTAACATGTGAAGGAGCTAAGAGCATGTGAACGAGCTAAGAGTTAGCACGTAAACGAGCTAAGAGCATGTGAAGGAGCTAAGAGTTAGCATGTGAACGAACTAAGAGGTAGCATGTGAACGAGCTAAGAGTTAACATGTGAAGGAGCTAAGAGTTAGCATGTGAACGAGCTAAGAGTTAGCATGTGAACGAGCTAAGAGTTAGCATGTGAACGAGCTAAGAGCATGTGAACGAGCTAAGAGTTAGCATGTAAACGAGCTAAGAGCATGTGAAGGAGCTAAGAGTTAGCATGTGAACGAGCTAAGAGTTAGCATGTAAACGAGCTAAGAGCATGTGAAGGAGCTAAGAGTTAGCATGTGAACGAACTAAGAGGTAGCATGTGAACGAGCTAAGAGTTAACATGTGAACGAGCTAAGAGTTAGCACGTGAACGAGCTAAGAGCATGTGAACGAGCTAAGAGTTAGCATGTGAACGAGCTAAGAGTTAGCATGTCAACGAGCTAAGAGTTAGCATGTGAACGAGCTAAGAGTTGGCATGTCTGACTAGCGCAGTGGCGGCGAACAGAGAGGCAAGCTGTCAGGATATAAATATGATGGGAATGGCTTGATCAGCAGATTCAGTCATGCCATGTTGGAAGTGACGCCATGTGTTGTTGTTTGCCTGCTCAGATGAAGTAGGCAGTGGAGTGTTATGACGAAGATAGAAAATACACAAATACATATTTTTTTTCAAAACCTACCACGTGACACTGTGTGAATATAGTGGAATTTCTCCAAAGAATCATCCGGCGTTTTCATTCCACATATAGCTGTTGATATGCTGGTCTATGCGTCAAAATGACATAAGACACAAACTTTTAAATAAAGACTCGATGCAGCAGCAGCAAGGAAGGAGTGAAGATTCTGCAGCCCGACTTTTGTTTGTCCAATCTTACAAATCCAGCGCATGCGCCAACCGGTCCCAGGATCAGGGCGAACAGACCTGCCACGCCGAACTCAGCGCTGGGGAGGGGGCCTCGACTGGGAGGCCTCCTCGGCGCTCCATGACATCTGACACACGCGCTGAGCCCCAGAACAAAAAAAAGCCCTCCCACGACCAGCTGTACTTAGAAGGATCACCGCGTCTGGGGAGGGGGAAAACGATTGAAGCTTGAAGCCACTTCTGCCTTCTTAAAAACAACTCGACTCATGTCAGCCCGCCGAGCAGCGGCGGAGAACGCTCCCAGAGATCAGAGTCTGGGTTTCACCGGGGAGACGAGGGACCGGGCTGAGCTCTCTCTCTCTCTCTCTCTCTCTCTCTCTCTCTCTCTCTCTCTCTCTCTCTCTCTCTCTCTCTCTCTCTCTCTCTCTCTCTCTCTCTCTCTCTCTCTCTCTCTCTCTCTCTCTCTCTCTCTCTCTCTCTCTCTCTCTCTCTCTCTCTCTCTCTCTCTCTCTCTCTCTCTCTCTCTCTCTCTCTCTCCACGGCTACCTTAACATCTGGCCGGTACAGTGGTGTGGGGTCCAAAAGTGTTTTAACGTCAGCAGGTTTCAGCAAAGGAAACAGCTGGATTCATTATTCGCCTCATTCATTACATTTTAACGACCCCTGTGTTGACTCCCGGCGACGATGACCTTTTAATGAATACACGTTCCGTCGTAGATCAAAGTGATGGGCGGCCGAAGCTATTGTGAGTCCGACGACGGCTAAAAATACACGCACGAGGTTCAGCCTTCAGCAAAAAAGACTAACAAACTGGTCCAAAAGCTCAGAAGAGAGACGTTGACAATGACCTCCTTGAACATCAAATGGTGATAGCATGACACAGCAAAAACAGTTATACACACACACACACCCTCGGCCGCAAAGAGATATTTTATTATTATTATTCTAATTCAGATTGAGTGGGCACTGCAGCCTTGTGTTGGTGACGCTGTAGACGATCACAAGCCACAGGCTGGGTGGTGGGAGAGGGAGTTCTGTAAAGCTGGACGGCTATTTGGCCCCCAAGAGCAGAATCTGCTTTTTAAAACGGGTTCAAACGGGCAGATCACAGGATTTGGAAATCAACGTCGTTGCTGTGCCAGTGGCGGCCCTCAGATGTACGCTACAGATCTCCTCTCGCTCCTCTGCTGATGCGTCAGGATGTGGCCGGACCGGGCCCCGGTCGCCAAGGAGACCAGACAAACTACAGAGAGCCAAGGCCCCGTCACCATAGGAGCCAGAGAAACTACAGAATGAACGTAGATGGCCAGCAATACATAGTCTACTTGTCCTGTTTGGTCATATTGGGATTTATTTAATTGACCTTCCACAAACCCCAAAGGCCCATTTCCATAGAGCGTTTATTTTACAGCCAACTTCTTTTTAGGGTTCATCTTTTTTCAAAGTGGTCTGCCTTTTTGTGCGGTGCCTCTCAACAAGCTTCTCAGAAAGGCAACCAATCGTGTATGAAATGGGGCGGGACTTGTCACCCTGGTGAACATGGAAACGGAGGAGGGACTAGCTCTTTCCATGTCTATCCTAACTTTAGGAGGCTGCTGTGTCAAATATAGATGAAAAAAATGAATCGTCGTCCCATAGTCATTCAGTGACGGTGAATGCCATGTTATCATAGAGACAGAACCTGTGAGCAGTGTTGTTCTCTCTCACCGCACCAGAGCTCTGTCCCAGGCCTCCATCCCAGCCCTCCATCCCAGCCCTCCATCCCAGCCCTCCATCCCAGAGCTCCATCCCAGGCCTCCATCCCAGCCCTCCATCCCAGCCCTCCATCCCAGAGCTCCATCCCAGTGCTCCCCAGCGTCCTGCCAGTCCTCTCCTGCCAGTAGAAGGGTTATGTGGACACGGCCCTGAGGAGGCCCCTGTTCAGAATGAGGTCAGTGATAATGCTATACATTAATACATTGTATTAATTATTGAGGAATCATGAGGTTGAAAATATTAGAGAAGATTCAATATTAGCCTATTTTCTGTATATTTATATCCAATATCAGGGGCGCCCTAACCTTGCAGAGGGCCAGAATGTACATGTTGGTCCTCTTTTGTCAGCCTCTCTATCTAGAGCACTGAGCTAGCCTATATATATTATACAAGCACTACTTCTAGTGTGCCCTGTCTATTCGTCCAAGTCCATTTAGGCATGTGCAGTGACGTGAAAACAGAACCGTTTGTGGGGAGAAAACTATCGTGCCAGGGTATGCACTGATCTGTATCTAGGTTTTTACAAAACCTAGATACAGTTAGGGTTGCTGCTAAATACTCGTTTCGAATATAATGGAAGTCAATGGCTCACCAAATGCCGATTTCGGAACGAGGAAGAGAGAGTGTGTTGAAGAAAAATCATGACTGATGTACACCTTGAGATAGTCAATGTCAACAATCCTTAGCAAGCAGGCCGAATCTTTTTAGCTTGAGGTAATAAAGAAAGCAACAAGTATTTCTGTTAAGATGCGTTCACAGCAAAATGCGCGGCGCCAATACATACAAAGTCAATGCAAAGACGCCAATAGATGCAAATTATGACTCGAAGGGCACGGGGCGAGCAACGCGGTAAACAGGGATACATGGTGGGTAATATTATACAGTAAGTTTGAATCTTAGCGTTGACGGGAATGATAGATAGCAGCTTTTAGCGTAAGAATCGCAATATAGCGGCGATCGCGGCGCCAAGTGATTGAGGTGAATTATCGTATACTTATACACTTATATTGATTTTCTTTCCAAAGGTGTATATCAAAACGGGTATTTCAGATTTTTAGGTGGCTCATTATCGACATTGCGTCATAGTCTCAGGAGAATAAACGCGTGTATTCAACGGCACACCTAACAGCATTTCTCTTCCTTGAGCTGCTACTATAGCCTCCATAAAGACACACTTAATCACTGGTGCGCATGGGCAGGATGTCAATGAGCAGAAGCCCTCACTGCCATGTGAAGTCAACCCAACATTTGCGTATGTGTGCGTGTGTGTGTGTGTGCCTGCGTGCGTGCGTGCGTGCGTGATGGAGAAGGCGTGGGGGTGAAAGGGGATCATTCCATAGCGGTGTAGGTAGGATCAAACACCCCTCTGGGGATGAAAATGGATCGATCCCCTGCTGGCTAGAGGCCAAACCATTCCTCGCTTGCAGCTAGATTTATCGTACCTGTATATACCCTATATATATATATATATATTTTTTTTTTAAACGCTGCATCTGTCGGAGCTCCGCGGCCCGTGGTTTGAGGAGGAGCAGACGGGCCGGTCTGTGGTGACCTGGAACGGGTCTTTTGTGTAACGCGCTGATGAGAGGGCGGTGAGGGAGGACTTAACTACAGTCCACAGACTCATAGAAGTCAGTGACGCGGTGGGCTGCGTTCCCCAAGGAGCTCATCCCAGCAGCCCTGCAGAGGCTCAGTGAGGGAGGACCATTAACACACAGTCTACCACCAACATACATACCCACACACACGCACACTGCCACCAGACACACATACACATCAAGACACACACAAGGACCTGCCCACTCACACATACCCACACACACACAGCTGCGATGTACACACAAAAACAACTTTACGCATGACGCCAACATTTCGCGGAGGCAGGGAGTCCGGCACACTCCATTGCGACTCACCAACACCCAAACACAAACATGCACATCACACACACACACACACACACACACACACACATTCAGCTGTGATGTACATACACATACACACACAAACACCCACAACACAAACATGCACATCAACACACACCCATGTCTGCACCTGCTCACACACACACTGACACACACAAACAAACACCTTTACACAAAAAACACACTCCGTCACGACACACACGCACACACCCACACACACACACACACACGACGGGACGCGATGCACACAAACAAGTGCAATGCCTCTCTCCAGGCCCAGGTGTTGCCAACCAACCGGCCTCAGAGAACACAGGGTGACAAACACTCACCTCAGAGGAGAAGAGCTCCAAATGAGCCGCAAGCTCCCCTCTACATGCTGATTGGACCACAAGGACTGGCGACTGAAATGAACGGACCCCACCCCCTAGGTTACAATCGGTTTACAATGGAAGGGGGGAAGGGGGGGCGGACGGACGGACGAGGAGGATGGTGGTGAAGGTGGTGAAAGGGGGGGTTGGGCTGGTCATTAATCAGGACCTGTTGTGACAATTGTGTCCCGAGCGCCACAGTAGCTCACGCTCCAGCGCCACGCCAACGGCACACGCAGGAGCCATAAACAGAGGTGGAGCCGCAAGGGCTGACGAGCTGCTCTCTGACTGCTGGTCATCCCTAGGCTTGCACCCGCACGCACGCGCACGCACGCACGCACGCGCACACACCCACACACCCACATACACAAACACACATACACACACACACACATGCACACACTCGCTCTCTCTCTGATCTGTTCTTTTATGTCCCTGAAAGTAAAGATGGGGGGTGGGGGAGTGCGTAGAACAGGAGCAGCGTAAAACATGTAAACACGGCTCAGTCTGTCCCAATCTAGCTGAAGGACGTGCAAAACAGAAAACACAATCTCTCGACGCGCCGGAGCAAAGGCTTGTTGCAGGTTGCGGGGCGTGAGAGATGAGATCACATATCAAGGTCTACAGTTTCAAAACACGTTGCGCAATCAACCTGCGCTTGAATAGGAATACCTGAGAGAGTAGACCCCCCCCCCTGTTTATCTGGCGATTGGCCTTAGCTTTAGTCTGAAGGAAGCCTTTCGGATTCATAGCAATCGACCGATGAGGGGCTGCAAAGCAAACTGGTCCCGCCTCCGAGGCTTCGGTTCCCTTTGGTCAAATGTCCATGGGAAATAACATGGCGTTTTTGAATGATCGTACATAACAAACTCTACATAACAAACTCTGTAGGTGGCGAAGAAGTAAAAGCTGCGTCACGTTTTTGAACTTGGGAGAGTCGTGACGTCCGAAGTCTGCGCAGATCTGCGTTAGCATAATGCTTCTTCATAATAGTTAACTACTTTAACGGCACCGACAATCCAAAGCTTCAGTGGAGACTAGATGGAAAAGGTGTGTTGTTCAAAACGTGACGCAGCTTTTACTTCTTCGCCACCGAGGGAAACGGGAGCCTCGGAGGCAGCAGTTATTCTTCATCCGCCAAGACCCCTTTGCCCGATGTCCTCCTCTCTAGGCTTTGAATAGGAGTATGACAATCATTTCCGCTTGCGTCCATCATGCCTCTTCAAACGTTAATAGTAAAACATCTCTTTTCCCGCCTTGCACGTTGTGCCCTGCAGTCTTCAGGTTGCTGACGGCGCACACATTTCATCGGCCTCTCGCCACTGAGAACAAAATCTATTTGTCTTCAACAGTTGCCTAAAGTCCCTCGGCACACCCCATGTGAGTGAAATGTGTGTGAAATCAAAAGAAGCCATTTGAGACTGAGACACTGGATGGATTCTGAGGTTATCAAACACATCGCATTCACAATAGCACTTGGCCCTTGATAAGAAATATTAGCCAGGGGGGAAACAAAAGCATGTTATAACTCATATCCTTGACTGTATGATAAATACCTTGCTTTTCATGCCTTCAATACTTAAATACAATAGGTTGAGTGCAGACATGAACCTAATGCCCTGTACAAAACCTTCAACAGACAGTGAAAGAAACTAAATTGAACAGAACTCCCTGTTCTCACCGTGCAATCGCACAGAATATCCCCTCGCTGTGACCACAATAGCATAAAAATGGCATTTTACATAATGGAACGGAGTAATAAATCCGGGGTCAACGTGACATAACTTAAAGGACTCCTACATCACAATGGCCAGTAAATGATAACGACAACTCTCTATATTGTTGCCATGCCGGCGATGTAATGAAGCGAGCGGTGCTCCGTGATGCAGCACTCATTCGCCTCCCGAGCCCATCGCGGCGTGGTGACCTTTGGCAAGGTCACAGCCTCTCTGCATCCGACATAGACATCCAACACAGACCACAACAATGACAATGGATCCCAATACAAATGAACCGAATGGTTCATTTGTATTGGGATCCATTGTCATTGTTGTTTATTGCACTGAGGCACACGAGCGGAGTTGCCACAGTTGGTAATATCGTTGCCAAGTAACATCACAGGCTTGGTTTCAATCTCCTGTTGTGGCGATGGCTGATAGCTCTACCTGTGGCTCATCACCGGTCCCTGAAGCAGACTGGTAACGTTCTCACTCATCCCCTCCAGTGATTACATAAGCCCCTTCCAAACACAGAGAGAAGCTGGCTGTCCCGTTTTAATTGGCCGTACACGGAGAAAAGCAGGCGATGGTGCCCAGATGAAGTCGGAGACGATGAAAAGCATGCAAAGTGTATTCCTTTTGTTTTCACCAGAGTTGCACTTCACCAACTCTCGTGGATGCACATCCTGCTCCATTTAATTGCTTGTGGGACACTGCTCAATGCTTTTAAAGGTAACCTGAAACCGGTGGTGTTGCCTCAGTATACTGTCCCTAAAGGACAACCAAACTCCTTGATCCTTTTAACGCCCTTTCAATTCAGCTCCTCCAGCAGAGGACAGGTTGGTCACGATAACGCTAACTCAGCAGGTAACCAGGTACCAATAACAACCCATGACAGCTCATGCATGGAAAAGCATGGGTTTAACCTAGGGAGCGAGTCATCTAGTCATCTCTGTTTCGCTCACCAGCTTCTACAAAGAAATCAAGACTCACTTGTTCGGAGTTCAACTAGACTGCATTGCTTCCCCCCTTACCCCCTCGCACCGCTCTAATGCACTTATTGAATGTTGTACGTCCTGGTACTTAATGCACGCACTTATTGTATGTTGTACGTCCTGGTACTTAATGTACCTTATTGAATGTTGTACGTCCTTGCACTTAAAAATAGTACTTAGCATTATGTAGCATCTTATCCTAGCTATCTTTGTTTGTAAACGTGGAATGGGTTAACCTAACAGTTTTGAGTGCTTGGCACTTGGTTCTATGAACATGACAGCCACATATATTGTTGTTTCTCTTTCTTCTGACAAATATACATATTGTAAGTTGCTTTGGATAAAAGTTTCTGCTAAATGCCCTTAAAGTAAATGTAAAAAAATGTAATCTACAATGCAAACCGATCTACAAGTGGTGTCGGGGTCCGGCTCCCGTGTAACACTCCCATAACGACCCCTGGGGGGTCGGGGGGGCTGCTGCTGCTCACCTGTGTCCTGGCGAAACTGGTGCATGGACTGCAGGTCTATGATGTAGGGCGTGAGCTGGCCGTCCACCTGTCCCAGGACCACCGTGCCCCGGGCGTCCCCCTTCAGGACGTTCTCCACATGGTGGCACACGGCGGCGCTGTAGGGCCGCCAGCGCCCGTGCTCGTTCAGCCACTCCCACACCACCACCCTGGCCAGGTTCTGGGGGGGGTACCCCAGCCCGCCGACCCCGGAGCCCGGCCGAGCCATCTCCTAGTCCGGGCCGGGTGGGGGGGGGCCAAAGGTCTCTGCTTGGCGGACGTGTGTGTGTGGTCACAGGTTGAAGGGGGGGTCAAACAGTCAGAGTGTGGGGGAGGCGTGTCCCGGGGCTAGAGCACCCCCGCACCACGGGGGGTCAACAGGAAACGCAGACCAAGGTCTTTGTAGCGGCGGATGGAAAAGCTTAAATCAGCGAGTGCCATGACGATCCGACTGGATCCACTGTCGGGAGTGTGGGAGGGGGGGGTCCCACTGCGCATGGAATGGACTGTCCGTTGTGATCAGGCCAACGTCTCGGCTCCTCTTTGTTGGTCTGGCGGGGGGGAGGAGGGGTTGGATGAGCTCTGAGCCTCTCTAGACCTCCACGTTTAAGCAGTGCACAGGTACAGGTTGGTTCTCAGAGACTAGACAAGAAACAAGGCAGAAATAATCACAGAAAATCATTACAAATGTATTAACAACACACATACATCACAACATCTCCTCGATAGCATATGGACCAACAGCTATCGTCAGATGAATATATGCCATAAAACCCTGCTAATTTTTGTTGTTGTTGTTGTTATGTTTACTATTTCTCTTCATGGATACAATCAACAAGAATCGCTTCAACAAGAAGCTTTTGCTAAATCCAACCGTGCAATATGAAAACCGGACCGATTTTCAATAGACCTCTGTAGGAAAACTCAATAGTGAAAATAGACAAACTCGGAAGCCTTCACTATTGCATAAAGGCTATCGCTTATTGCATTACTCACATTTAGATTTGTCTAGCCTACAGTCTGAATGTAAGGCTGAATGTGTGCGGTCCGAGGCAAGCTCGTCGATGTTGATATTGGTAATCATGTACAGCAGGCTTGTATCGATCAGCCATACAGACCTGTGGGTTGATCCGTCCAGGGAAGCGACACCGTATCCAGTATCCAGTACCCAGTCACGGTGTGAGATAAAAAACAGAGCATATCCTGAAATGCAGATTCGCATCACTCATGTTGTCGTGAAATCCAATTTGCACCCACATCTTAAAGCTCCAGCTGTAGGATGAGAAAACAACACAATCAAATATAGAAAAAATGCTATTGTTGAGTCTCAAGGACCTTGATTTTTTTTTCAATGCACTACACACCAGTGCTATCCGGTTCCACTCCGTTTGGTTAAAGTAAATCCCTGCTTCTCAAAAACAATATTCCAAACGAGTTGGGGTTGCAGAGCCGCCTGCTATACTGCTTTAAATCCCACTCTGTCGTCACTTTGAACCCAGAGACGTAGTAAACATGTCCAACGCTGTCCCCAAATCACGCACCAGAGGTCCGCACGCACCTGAACGCCTGGCCGCCGGGAGCCCCGTGTTTCCAAGGCTACAGGCTCCGCTCACAGGGCGACGCGATGCTGTGAGGAAGGAAGCGAAAGGATGCTGCGTCGCTGGTGTCAGAAGATGGAGCCAGGGTTAAATCAATGACTGTCACGTCCAGGCAATTTCCAAGCAGCTTTGTCTGAAACCGAGTAGCATGGCTACATCAATTTTACACTGTATGCAAATTGGCATGGCCCTCATTAACATAACCCCTCCTTCTAATCGTTTGTCAATAGCATTGTTTATCACACAAATTCATTATTATTTGAGTTATTTGAAAGGAATTAATACCCCAGGAAGCTATGCCTTGAAGAGCCGTTAATACCTATATGGTCAAGAAAAGGGAACAAATTAACTTAAACGCATAGGCCTACTATCCGTGACGTGCTGTGGACCCCGATTCTCAAAAGGGGGATGCGAACGCAAACCCAGCAGCTGGTCTAATTACGACCCAGGACATCCCCATTCCCAGGTCCTCTCACTACTGTACCTTGATTTGATACAATAACAACAATAATAAGTCAATAGTTAAGTGTAGTAAACGTGGGAGCACTAAAAAAAACGGCTCGCTGGCTGTAAATGAGGAAACCTTTGCAGTACCTTTGATTGCGTTGGTAAAATATATCAACCTGTTGTGATCCTTCAAATTAATAAAAACAAGATTAAGGCAATTATGCGTAACATTGACCGATAATTAGTCCCTCCACCTCATTTTATCAAACAAACAAATATTGTTAACTTGAAAGATTGCAATTGACCCTTTTGACCGTCGTAACATAGCTTTATGATAGCATATCGTCTTTATGAGTTAGTTTGTGTCTGGTCTAACGGGTCTAGGCTGACCTCCAGCGGCCGTTTGATGAAACAGCATTCAGCAGTCCAACAAAACAGAACAGGTTTGACATCTTTTTATTAGGTTAAAACAGCTTAAAGCGATCTATAAATTGATATTTTTCACGCTACTGCAAGTGTAACACTAGCCAGCTCTGCCAGTGTAGTTGTAGGGTGTGTGGGTGAGGTTAAATTAATTAATTAATTAATTCGTTAATTAATTAATCAACTTAGCATAGGAAGAAGAGTGTAAGCAGAATATACAACATCATACAGATCTATCATCTATCATTCATTCCTGATTAGAAAGATAGTCAGAATAGTCATAGTTTCTCCATGTAAATAGGAAAAGTGCATTAAATACTTTCAGGACTCAAACATTAAAAACACAACAGAACCATGTGTGCGCCGTATGACTGTTGACAGAACAGCATCATTTTTGATTCATCTGTCGATTATTTAAAGCACAAACAGCAGCGAAGAAATATTCCAATGAGCCGATACATGTTGAGGATATATATTGGCATTTCTTAATGTTTATAGATCGCCAGAAATATCTAGATAATATATAAGCGATCTGAGCAGAGGACACATACATCACAACAGGTTTGCCTCAGAGATGTATATATATACTGTATATTTATATACTGTTGTGTGTCAAAGGAAAGTTCAACCAATTAAACAATTAGCTGTTCCAATGTGCTACTACTGCTTTTTACTATCAGACGCATTGTTTTGACCGTCTACGTAAAATGAACGTTTTTATTACCAATGTATATATGTTATACAGCTAATATCAGGAGTATCTGCAACAAAAAAAACAACCTTACATCAAACATGAACATTGTTGAGAAAAAACCGACTCAGAGACTTCAGTTCTTATCTTAAGCCTCTCTTACTCCCTATCTCTCTCTGGCCCGGGACACATGTTGATGCATAAGTTAAACTGTACTTTTCAACATCCATACCTCCAATATCCTTTCCAACAAACAACAAAAAAAAGGGGAAATTCGGCCTGGTTTAACATATTACAGGATATTACATTGCACATATTGCGATCCTACAGTAGCATGACTATACCGATATGATGAAAAGACCTTTATGTTGTGAATACTAGTTTAATTCTGCGAGTTCTATCCTAGAGATGCTGCTGAAAATACTTGAATATACGTATACAGACTACGTTACAGAGAGACTGTAGTCCACAAGAAGGAAGACGGATATTTGATCGATTCACCACTGTTTTCTGTATGGTTGACCCAATTCAGCAGGCACTAACGCAGGTATTTGGCGGAGTAATTATTGTATGTGCGAAGACAGTGTTGAATGTAAAGGAGGGAAACGCATAAAGAGGGATGAGTCACCTGGGTCTAGGGGAAAACATTTGGCATGCTTTAAAGATGTCCTTCACTACGTTAAAAAAGTGGTATTCATATAAAGGTTTGATAATGCTTTTTTTTTCATTTTACTTCTAGTGTTGCATAAAAAGCAGGCTGCACAGTGGGTCAGGCTCCTTGCTGCTCTCATCGTGTGTGTGTGTGTATTTATACTGTTGTTGCTTGTTGTTGCTGTTGTTGCAGTGTGTGTGTGTCTGTGTGTGTCAGTCAGTGTGTGTGTGTGTGTGTGTGTCCGTATGTGCTAGTATGTGCCTGTACGTGTGTGTGTGTGTGTTAGTTCATGTGTGTGTGTCTGTATGTGCGTGTGTCCGTATGTGCTAGTATGTGCCTGTGTGTGTGTGTTAGTTCATGTGTGTGTGTCTGTCTGTATGTGTATGTGTGTGTGTGTGTGTGTCTGCGTGTGAGCGTGTCAGACTGTCCGGTCGGTCTCAGAGCGCTTGCGGACCACCTTGCCGCCGTTGACCTGGTCCACAGCCAGAGTCTCCAGCTCCACCTGCTGCGGCACCTGCGGGGCCGGGGGCGGGGCCCCGTGGGGGATGCGGTGCGCCACGCCCACGTGCACCCGGTGCTGCCGGGCGGGGCTGTGGCGCGGGCTGCCGCCGCCGCCGCCGCCGGTCGGCGGACGCTCCGACGCGATGGGCGGGATGAGCGCCGGCCGCTCCCGCATCATCTGCGGCTCCAGGGGCTCCCGCGCCGCCCGCAGGAAGGGCGTGGGGTCCGGCATGGCGTCCACGGCCTCCCGGAGCACGGGCCGCCGGGAGCCGTCCTGGCCGAGGCGGTACACCTCCGTCACCTCGGGGTGCAGCGGCTGCGAGAGGCTCTTCTTCATGCGGCGGCGGGGCGTGTCGGGCGCGTGGCGCTCCTTGGCGGCGGCGGAGGCCGGGGTGGGCGGCGGCGTGGGCTTGTAGCAGGAGGCCACGGGGCTGCTGTTGGGGCTGGCCTCCGAGGAGCTGCCGGCCAGCAGCTTCTTCTTGGTGGAGTGCAGCTGGGAGGTGAGGTAGGCGATGGTGCCGGCCCGCTGCTCCAGCTCCCCGGACAGCAGCGCCAGCTTGTGGCTCTTGATCTTCAGCTCCTCCAGGTACTTCTTCTCGCGCTCCTTGATGGTGTTCTCCAGCACGCAGATCATGGCGTTCTTCTGCTCCAGGTCGCGCAGCAGCTCCCGGTTCTCCACCTCCTTCTGCTTCAGCTCGTCCTCCAGCTCCTCGCACCTCCGCTGGAGCTCCCTGCCACGCACCTCACTGCTGTCTGTACAGTAGCCAGCGCACACAAGCGCACATGCACACACACACACACACGCGCACACGCACACGCACACGCACACGCACACACAGACACACAATGCACAATGTGCAAACCTTATGACACATGCAGCATGGTAATATGATATACATGGTAAACCAGTACATAGATGCTTGTTCAAATAACATGGCAAAGTGCCAGCAGACCCATGCTAAGGAACTAGCCACACACACACACACACAACCACACACACACACACACATATATATATATATACACAGCAGATATAGTAACGCAGACTCATCCGCTGACAGCGATAAATGGTGTTTTTGCATGGACCCTTTAAATTAATAATGAGTAGAAATCATTAGGCCATGAAATGGTTGGATTCCGGGCTTCCTCTGCTGTTCAGCATGCAGATTCTGGTGGTACTCAAGTGCTCCCCACGTATCGCCTCTGAGATTCTGTCAGCTTCACTACTTGTGAATAATGGTGCAAAAACATGTCAACAACAGATTTTTAATTCACACTCACTCAGGCAGAACATATGCCCATGTATTATTAGGACTGGGTCATATTTCTGGTAACAATGTAATTGTTCATAATGTGTTCTGGGCCACATGCATCCCTTACTGTAACAGTTCACATCAGCATGTGAATCATCCCATTGCTGCTGCACACATATCCTATAATCAGGTTATTCATGTGAGCCCGACCACAGACGGCCATTGAGCGAGACAACAGGCAGTGGGGGACATCAGCTGATGTTAGCAGGGGGGAGGGGGGACTCATCTGCAGCAGAGACACACACACACACACACACACACACACACACAGAATCTCCAGTCTCATATTACAGATCTGCTAGAGAGCCCAGGGCTCATCTCTGACCTTCATCCCTGTTATCTTAATGCCTTTTCCCCCCCCTCCACCTACTCTATCCCTAACATCCTCCATTATATGCACCTCACAAGCCCTGAAAAAAGTGCCAAATATGTTTATATATATAATTTAGATATAAAAACAGGGGTCTTTTTCCAAAACCTATTCTTGATGAACTGAAATCATTGCTGCATCCTGACGAATACCCCGGTTTCACACCCAGTTGTTTTAGGGCTGTCATTGATTTGCAATAGTGTTGATGTTGTTGAAGAGGAAGATTATCTTGATTTATAACTACTTGTTTTTTCTTTTCATTTGTGGTTGTTTTTGTCATTGAATTGCCAATTAATCAGGGTACGGGAGGACGGGATGGGAGGTGTTGGGCAGGGTGTGTGCGTGAGATCATCTGTCTCTGTGGTCCCCCATCTGGACTGCTGCCTGATGCAGGGTCCGGCCACGCAGTCTCACAGACACACAACATGTGTGAAGGGAGGGGTGGGTATTAAATCAACTGGAGCCACGGATTGTTTTAATTCATCATTGGTTTCCTGTCCCTGTTCAGAACAGCCATTCCAGGGGTAGAGCCTGGATGCCTTTCCATCCAGGGACAGCCTGTATATCATTTTATCGTGCAGTATCTATACTAATTCTAACATGTGTAGGAACTTGTTCAAGCTAGCCTAGCTAAATTGAAGTGTCACTCTAGTAAGGGAAAGTATGGTACATCATAGTTAGCCGGGTCATTGATGCACAGCTTATGTCAGCAATCACCTGTGACCCTGTATACATATCAGGGGACTGAGTGGCATCGTGAGCCCAAGATTGGGAACCCCTGCATTGGTCTTACAGCTTGACACATTAGAAAGGGGGAACTGTGTTGCTGATGTGTTTGTGTGCGTGTGTGCATAGGTGTGTGCTGTGAGGTGAGTGATCTTACCTGAAGGGTCAGAGCTCCTCACAGTCAGCTCGTAGGTCAGGTCTGTGGAGAGACAGCGTGATGTGATGGTCAGGCAGACAGCCATGGACCCATCAGGAGGGCTGGCCTTTGTTTTGAGTCCACATGCTGGTCTCTTATACATAGCATACCAGAAAACTATAGCCACTGCATTGGTGTCTTTGTCAATGCTATCTCCTTAATATAAACAACTCCTATTCCCTAAATCTATTATTTGTGTTTAGTGTGAGTAAATAAAGGGTATGAGGAAGACATCAGAAAGGGCGGGGCTGGTATTACAGTAAAGAACTGAGTCAAGTGTTTGATCATTTATCCAACCATCCCAAATATAATCTCAACGTGCTGCACAGGCCCGTGTTCAGGTGGAGTCGGGTTGTCGTCCCACTCTCTCACAGGAAGGAAACCGTTCCCAGACTCTTCAACAGGGACACATAAGAAGTAAGTGTCCTTCCAGCTAACAAATTTGGCATACACATAAATAAGCTTAGACAGCGACTTCAGCAGAACCAGGACACCAAACTGACTACAAAACCAATCTGATGATGAAGCATGCTGATTTTCTTTTAGCTATTTATGCTTATGTCACTGTAAGTTTAATGCAATAAGGCACTTATCATGATGTAAATCTATGGAGATCGTCAACCTATCATGCAAATTGCTAATCCCAAGATTCAGATTGAATATTATATCTCTGCCCATAACGCACCATGCAGCACTGGTCAGTTCACTGCTCCCAGATCAGAAGACTGCACATGAAAAGCCATTTTCTTGGGTGATTATGCTATTGCTCCATATTGAGTACAACATATTATAAGGCATCATTCATCTGCTGGCGGCGCTCCGTCTGATGATTCCAGACGGTGATATCCAGTATCCCCCTCTGAAGCCTCTCTATGTGAACCTTATACCAGTCATTTGCATGGGGGGAGCAGTCACCTGTACAGTGCTGCTGTAGTCTTTTGATCTCAGCGTGGAGCCCCTTCAGCGTGCTGGCATGGTCCTGCTGGAGGAAGAGCAGGTTCTTCTGGGCACTCTGCAGCTGGTTCTCCAGGCTGACGTTAGCAGACGCCATGGCCGGCTGTGGCTCGGGCCCACGCACTGGACCTGGGGATCAGGGGTGAGAGAGAGGGCGACAGAGAGTGCGAGATAGAGAGAGAGAGAGAGAGAGAGAGAGAGAGAGAGAGAGAGAGAGAGAGAGAGAGAGAGAGAGAGACAGAGAACGAGAGAGACAGAGCGAGACAGAGAGAGACAGAGAGAGCGACAGAGAGAGAGAAAGAGAAAGAGATTATGATAGACTTTAATTCCTTTCCGACCGCACATTTGGAGTGGAGACTTCAGTGTGCTGCCAGCGTTCTGCTTTGTCTGTGATTATGTCTTGATAATGGCTTCAAGCTAATGAGCTTTTTTTCTAAATGGAATACGGGTCAGGAATAAATTGAATAGGAAATACGTAAACAAAAGATTATGATCCGACGTATACTACTTTTTAATATCAGATCTATAGTATAGCCTCAGCAGTAGATACACGCAGAGGGATAATATTTACCCTCAAAACAGACGTATCAACACAATAACCCTACCTCCAGACCCCCACATCCGCCCACTCTCTGTTGCCCTCTACTTTAGTCGAGGCCCTGGTCCTCTGAAGGGCCTGAAGGGTATAAAGAGAATAGCCATCTGGGTGGTTTCCTCCTCTCACCCTCTCCCGGGCCAGGGCAGAGAGTCCAGAGCACATTGATCCCCCCTCCCCCCACCACCACCCTGCTGTAGAAAGCCCCGCCCTGCCACTCCTTTCCCCTACTCTCTTCCTCTCCTATCCTCTCCTCTATCCTCTTTTCTCTTCTCGATTCCTTTCTTCTTCTGTCTTTTCCTCTTCTATCCTCTTCTCTCTTCTCATTTCCTCTCATCTTCTCTCTTTTCATGTCCTGTCCCCTTCTCTCTCCTCATTTCCTCTCATCTCCTTGCGTCTCCTTTCTTCTTTTCTCTCTTCCTCTCATCTCCTCTCCTCATCGCGTCTCTGGCCTGGCCTCTCCACCCCCCGTCCCATTCATTTTCCCTCCCCTCTCTCCCCCAGCCTCGGCTCTCATCATCTCACTACTCATCTCCTTCTCCTCCTGTTTACTCCCCTCCTCTCCTGCTGTCCTCTGAACGATGCGTGAGTGTGCTTCAATAAAACATCCCAGAGCTTCTCTCGCTTACATCATCAGCTGGTGCTCATCAATAATACATCCTGCGTCACCCGCTTTCTCGGACGCACCACTCAGTTAAAGCTTGTTTTCCTGAATCTAATTAGTAGTTATAGGCTACAAAATACCCTCACCCGTACTGAGTTATAGTGTAGAACCGAAATTAAACTTAAACCCTCACCCTTAAGTCAAACATGCATAGATGCCTCAAGACAACCAACATATCCATATCCATCCCAACAGCCTGAGGGATAATCCAGAGCCTGGCGGAGGAGTGTCTCCTTCCGAGAACGATGACAACATCTCTCCACCCCATTCACTCAATAACTGTCCATTAGCACAATTAACCTAACAAAAGAAACGTCTGCCGTTGCCCCATGAATTGATTTAGGTTCCCCTAGAATCATTTCCAGAATCAGGCAGGTTTTTTTTAATGGGAGGAGAAGCTTATTTTATTTTTCATTTTTAACCCCACTGTGCACCCTCTCTTCCTTTTACTTCATAATACACAACCAGCATTTCCTCACACAGGGCACATAAATAATCAATGAACTGCAGCAGCATGACACACTAGCTACCATACTGAGCCACAACAAGCTTTAGCTTGTGCTTCTCATCCAAACAGGATAATATTTGCATAATAGATCATGTATCCACAAAATTGGAATTGGTGCTTACACTCTTGACGCTAAATGTTACCAAACATTCAAACTTCAGTGTCTAAGGGATACTAGGCAGATCTAATCGATGCATCTTCTACAAAGTTGTTGACTAGCGGTGTGGAGCAAGATGTATACAGTGTTTTGAAACTGAAAGCAAGACCCAAAACAGCCAACAACAGCATTCAACTAATTACAACACGAACGACGCAATAACAACCCCTAAACACCCACAACACAGAAGAACCCAAGACCCAACATCCCCCAGCTACATGACTAAAACGAGCCGGACGTGAATAAGGCGGATACTTTAATTTCAGCACCTGCATTGCGGACAGCACCCTGAACGCTCCCCACTCCTCGCTTCATTAATAGGGCGCCGACACACAGAGCCAACACTCACCTCCTCCTCCACCAATCATTCCATTTAAGGATAATGACAAACATCTGACGACATCTGTAATTATCACATTGAAGGGTTGTCTTCGTAAACAACAGGCCTAGAAGACATTACTTCATTCCATCCCTCAACATTTCGGTGGTAACACAAAAACCGGAGAGTTAACGACCCCTGTCACCGCCTTGTTGTAGCACTGCATGAGGTGATATCACCACATCAATAACGCAGCTAGCCGTTAGCCGAGCGAGCTAGTGGATAACGCCGATGGAGAGGAGGAGCTGTCCAATGTCAGCGGATGCAAAGCGAGCCGCGTTAGTTAGCCGAGCGGCTAACCAGGGCTGGAGAGAAGCCCGACACTGTACACAGCGTCTGGCTCACCCCTCCGGCTCCCCTCCGGGCCCTAGTTAGCCACCCTCACCAGGGCTCACTAGGACCGGAGATAGCAGCGGGAGAGGCCAACACTGTACGCAGCGTCTAACTCACCCCTCCGGCTTGAAGTCGCACCGCTGGTCGAGTGCTGGGGTGGTCACCGAGCCCCGTCAGCTGGTCCCAGTGCTCCGCGGACGGTCGAGACGTGCTGCCGGCCGGCCGGGTCGAGAGCTCTGCTGCGGACAGTCGAGTGTCGCCGAGCCCCACCAGCTAGGCACGCGCTCCTTTACTCTGCATGTCTCCGATGCTGTCGCACGCTCGAGCTCCTCGGCCGTTGGAAACGGGGGGCGGCTGCGTCGTCGTCTTCACGTCTCCCCGAGCTACTAGACACAATAAAGCGATGCATGACGGGTAATGGGAGACAAACGATGGTCGCATTCTGACAACGGTGGGTTGTGTACGCTGCGTGTGTTTAACGAGCTGTGATAATTATGATGATTGAGTGACATCAAAAGGACAAGGATGTGCCTCTGGTCCACTTACATTTTCGACGGTATTAGTTGACATCGTCCATGTTGTCAGGGGTGTGTTAGTGTGGCGTGGCTGATGAATGGCGTCATCACCATGGTAACTGTCGTGTCACATTTAGGGTAATGGCACATTTGCGCCATCTAGTGTGAGTAAAAGATTATGCATAGGCCTATCAAGTATATATTACAATGTCACAAGTGTTTTTCATATGTGAACATTTTTTAATAAAAGAAACAGTTCAGAAATAATAATTGAAATAAGAATGACATGTTATAATGAACAGGGAGTTACAAAGAAACAGATGTCTCTCTGTGTTTAGCTCTTTCATCTATCCCAGCTGATCTTTCCTATTTATTTCTGCCCTCTCCCCGGTGGATGGCATCCGTACCCCGACCACTAAAAGTGTTGGAATTAAGAGTTGCTGCAGAGTTTGGGCTACAATGAGGTATGGCACCACTAAGACAACACTAGTGACCATTTCACCTTCAAAATGTCTCTGGCAACCAGAATTCCTCAGTGGCACAGCTACTGGGTTAAACGATATGAAATAAAAGCAAAATAAGAGGGAAAATAACTTATTGAATAAATGGGATTATTGTCTCGCTCCCAAACTATTATTTTTCAGAAGCATTCTCTAATCTCTCCATGGATTTGGCATGATTTTCACAGGGATTACATTCTTCCCATGTTTCCATTTTTTAGTGGTTCTGGCACACCGCCCGGACCCTTATGTTACGCAGCACTGACCCCAACCAACCATTATTGGAGCAGAAGCCGAGAAATACACACTCAAGCACACCCCCTCCGTACCCTGTACTCTGAGGTCTGATGAAAAACGACACTCCCCCTCTCCCAGTGGAGAGCCATTCTTTCATTGTGATTTTTGTTAGCTATGGACTATTGGGGAGTCCACATGGGGAGTCCCCATCCCCCATGTGTATACATATACCATATATCACCAGGTGGTAAAACAACTTCAGTGCGGAAGAAAGAAAGTAAACAAGTTAAACAAGCACAAACGCGTCCCCTGCCTCTGTACTGTTTTTACAGAAAATGACCAACGTGATGCCCTATAGACCCCGTTCGCTGGGCGCAGGCCCCGCCCCCCCCCCTCCCCCCCCCCCCCTTGGGGGGGGCGGTGAGGGGGAGCAGACTTTTAAGGGGGAACTGTTAAGCTTTTGGTCGGGCCTGCAGCAAACGAGTCAAGGATCCAGGGGCTCCGAAAATAAGCTGTGGCTCCGGGCTACTTACTCTGTAGATATTAAATGTAGATATTGTCGGGTCTCATTTTCAAGGCATGAATAGTAAAAAAACAGATTTTTTTTATTGTGCTATGGCAGCCTGATTTACATGTGGCACCGCTTTACTGCCCGGACGGTGTCAAGTTGCCAATACTAACACTTCTAAGGTTGTAATAGTTTTACTGTTATTATATAGAGGTTGGCAAGGCAAAACAATCCACAACCCAGGAAAAACATAATTACATTTTCCAACAGGTTTTTTTTTTTTTGACTCTTGGATTGAATGTGTCGTTTATGTGATCAGTTGAAAGGGAGAACACAGTGTTAATCACCGGAATAGACATACTGTCATGTGGCGCGAATGGCATTCATCAGCACCTTCACTGTGAGATTATTCATCCATCGTAAAATAGGGCTGCTACATTTAAGGATTTTTCAGACGCTTTTGTTCAAAGCAACTTGTAATGGTTGATACACACATTCACGGCAGAGTCAACCATGCAGGGCGACAGCCGGCTCGTCGGGAGCAGTTAGGTCGCTTGCTCGTTGTCACCTCGACACCTGACCTAGCAACCTTCCTGTTACAAGTCAACCCGCTCTACCTCCTGAGCTATGCCGCTGCTAGTTATATTTTAGAAAGACATTTTAAAGGAAATGCAGGCATTTGCATTTCCACGTCTAACAAAGTGTACTGATGCTGGACACTGTTTCGACACAAGGCTACTGGTTCTGATTTAGAACTCCACCTTTGCCAAACATCCTTTCTTCTATTTCGACGACATGGTGGGTGACTGGTGACGTCAGACTGGTGGACATTGCTGCCTTAAACAGACCGGTGAAAGTGAGAACGCTGGAGCCTGAGCAATGTTGAAGTGACACTTTAATTACCGGTGGTTAATGTACCACTAAAAGTAGACGTTGAAGAGGCTGTAACTCAAGGTGCCCACACAGCCAGACTCAGCAGTCCCTCTTTTTGTACTTTGTACTTTGAATTCCTCTGCACACTTTGGTAAAAGACAGAGTATGGTTTCACAAGAAACTCAGTTAAAGCAAAGTCATATATATTGGAAAGCATGTTGATTTGTACAAAGGTTTTGAAAAAGTATTGGATAATTAATCCA
>NC_140275.1:20595929-20716319 GCF_964030765.1 Micromesistius poutassou | reverse complement strand
GCGGTGACCTCCAGGTGGAGGAGGAGGCGGCTCCAGAAGGATGGAGGACATGGGGTCAAAGGTCAGGATACCTGATGAGAAGTAACGCCTTTGATCGCTAATGAGTTGAGGAACGGAGAGAAAACCAAAACACACCAGAAGTGGATACTGGGAGCGTCCTCTTTGGACTGGGAGGTTCCCTGTGGCTTACTGGGAGTGGTGGAGTGAGACTGGGTCTCTTCCGTGTAGTACTGTGTATGAAAATAAATGGCACGTAAACACTAGAAACAGAACTGTACAGGAAAACTGACGGGAAGGGAACGATGAGTATATATATATATTATATATATACATCATCATCCACCTACTGCGATTGTCGCTTGAGCTATGGAAAAAAAGAAAGAATGAAAATGAAAATGGAGAAATGTAGGCAGCCAAAGTGGGGGAGGGGAGGGGGAGGGGGAGAGGGGAGGGGCAGGTGTGGAAAAGGGGGGGGGGGGGCGTCCAACAGGTAGGATTTCCTGCATTTCTCTTTCGTTTTGAAGTCTATTATACAGCCCACCTCAAAATAACCAACGTGTGTAAAATGCCATTGTGAAACCGACCGTCAAACTAAGTGCTTCAACATCCCAAACAGTACAAATCAACAGTTTTTTCAGATTTTCTTTTTTTGACAAACATGGACATGGTTAATATAAAAATGGTGAGAAGAAAGAGGGTTGCTTGTTGCTCATCGCCCCCAAACCCATAAACACGCCCGCCCCCCCCCCCCCCCCCCCCCCGCCCGGCCCACCGTGACACCCCTGACAGCATGTCTACCCTGTAAACCAACGGCCTGCCAGTAGGATCCCTCCTTTCTGCTGGAGACCCGGACCCCTGGAGACTAAGGACAAATGATACACGTGTTGCAGAGCAGACGACGAGTGACACCATCGAAAAGATTCACCATCAAAAAAAGGTTTTCTTTTGAAGAAAAAAAAAACAACTAAAATAGAAATGCTCCCTTCTCAGAGAGAGAGAGAGACATAGAGAGACATAGAGAGACAGAGAGAAAGAAAGACAGACAGACAGACCGAGAGAGAGAGAGAGAGATATATAGACAGAGAGAGAGAGTGAGACAGAGAGAGGGAGAGGGCGAGACATAGAGAGATAGAGAGAGACCAGAGAGAGCGAGACATAACTGGTAGGAGCAGGAGGAGCTCAGGGGCCCCGTACCGGCTGCAGATAGGCGCCGTGGGGCCTTCTGCCCGGAGACCAGAGGCCCTTGAGCCCCCCCCGGTCCTGTGGGCAGTGTTGCACCCAGACACCCGAGTCCAGACGAAGGCGTGGCCCCCCCGGGGGTCCAGAGACCAGGAGGAAGGGCCAGCGCTCCCGGGCCCCGTTGATAAGGCCAGGGGGACGAACAACATGACACGGCCAACGTTTAAAAAACAAACTAAAGAGAAAGTGATTCGTCCTTTTAGAGTAGTTCCATACGAGAGTGCATTACACAATAATACAGATGTGCGCACGCACACACGCACACGCACACACACACACACACACACACACACACACTGAGCAGCAGTGTTTTCAGGGTGGGGCCTCACATCTCAGAGTGGCGGTGGGAGGGGCCATTTATCAGGAGCCAACCAAACCACCAGGAATCGGTAGGGCGGAATGACGTCTCGGTGGGTGTGTCCGGTATGTGTGGGCGGGTCCGTCATGTGTGGGCGTGTCCGTCATGTGTGTGTATGTGTGTGGAAGTGATTCAGTTATCAGCAGCAGCATGGAGATGAGAGTGTGTGTGTGTGTGAGTGTGTGAGTGTGAGTGTGTGAGTGTGTGTGAGTGTGTGAGAGAGAGAGAGAGAGAGAGAGAGGCGGGGTGTCTGGTTCTCCATCACTCGCTGTCCGACAGCGTCTCGTACTGCGAGCAGAGCAGGGGCTTGGCCTCCTCCTCCCAGGGCCGGCCCTGGCCCCCGGGGGCCCCCTGCTGGCCGGGGGAGGGCGAGGCGGCCGACACCATGCCGCTGGGGAAGCGCATGGTCAGCGGGTTGCAGGGGAAGGGGGTGGGGCCTGGGAGGAGGAAAGAAAGAGGAGGAGACAAGACAACCGTTGCTATGGTGACACAGAGCGTCCGCAGAGACACCGCGTACAGGAGGATGTAGCCACGGTGGCGTTTACGCCTGGTGGACCCGGGAATAGCTCTACGTCTTTATTGACTTCTTTAAACTCTTTGTGGAGGCTGAAGTTAATAGGTGAATAATTAATAAGTGAAGATAAAGGACGCCATGGTTCACCCTCCGAGTCCAAGGCTTCCATCCTTAAACCACAGGTCAGTGAGACAGGCTTCATGTAGGATGTCTACAGGGAGAAACCTGTTTAAATGGCGGAAATATAAACAGGTTGTAACTTCAAAATTATTAACAGCCTGGGGTCCAGAAATGGCCGAAATGTCTGTGTTCTTTCGGAACCTTTTCGTTTGTACTGGTTTACTTTTGTTTATGATTAAAGCCAACGTTAGTTCATGATGGTTATTGCCTGAACCCACGGAGCTTGCCCTCCAGTGTTCTGAACGCTAGAGCAGGCTGCAGAGCACTTACCAGCCAGAGGGGGCAGTAATGAGAAGCTATTTCTTAAAGGTAGTACCTTTAGGCAAGGCAAGGCAAGGCAAGGCAACTTTATTTATATAGCACTTTTCATACACAAGGCAGACTCAAAGTGCTTCACATATAAACATTGTCATACAATAAAATAAAATAATAGATAAGTAAAAAGTAAAATAGATAGAAAGTAAACTCCAAACCTTAAAGGGTAGGTAGCTACAAAATAGAAAACTGGTCCGTCTTGACCTCACAAAGTGTCTGTAAAATGGTGTGGTCGTTTGCTATTGGCTGCGCGCCGTAAGCAAGAGCAAGCGTGACGTTGGTATTTGATGACATTTGACGCTGCCCTGTGCAGGACCACCATGGCTGGGATTTCATTTGTTTTTTTAACATGTAATTGAAGATTCTCCTGCTAAATTTTTTTTTATCTGACCCTTGGTTGGTTTTTCAAATGAGTAATAGTTTAGTCTGCTATATATTTCATTATTAGTCTTACAGTAATCCTGCACTTTTGGGACACCTGCTGGAGAAATGGTCAACTGCGGTCTGTGCAGCAACAACGGCGATCATGTCGTCAGCATATAAAGTTGTGTAGTTGCTTGTAACCTTGTTTGCTGAAATCATTTCAGAATTTCAGAAGAACACACACACACGTGTACACATATTCAGGACAAGTCCTAAAATGGTAATGCTGAAACTTGGTTCACTTGGAACCAAGTTATATTAACTTGGTTCCAAGCTCTGGTATTAATCAGTGTGTGTGAGTCGTCCCACATGTGGAGGGGTGTGTGTGTGTGTGTGTGTGTGTGTGTGTGTGTGTGTGTGTGTGTGTGTGTGTGTGTGTGTGTGTGTGTGTGTGTGTGTGTGTGTGTGTACACCTGTGGAGGAGGGGCGGTCGTCCCAGACGCGGGGGGTGAGGGGTGTGTGTGTGTGTGTGTGTGTGTGTGTGTGTGTGTGTGTGTGTGTGTGTGTGTTAGTGCGTGTGCGTGTGTGTGTGTGTGTGTGTGTGTGTACCTGTGGAGGAGGGGCGGTCGTCCCAGACGCGGGGGGTGAGGGGGGTGTGTCGGCTGCAGTCTCCCTCCGAGTGGACGGAGGACACCGAGGAGGGCCTCTCTGTGGGCGGCGGCTGCTGGCCCGGGCCGGGGGACTTGGCCTTCCGCCCGTTGGACCGCCCGCTGCTCTTGGACGGCTTACCCCCACCTGGGGGGGAGGAGCAGCCACCATTGACAGGTGTGTCAATCAGTGTGGTCTCCATGGAAACCTTTTGTGATGCGGCCATTATGATTTTGATGATGTACTTAAGCACACTTTTTTTTTTAAGAAGAAACAGGAAAGGAACGGACAGGCTGATGGAGAATGCCGTGCCCCCAGGGCAGCAGGAGTGGATGTTTAAGGCTAGGGTAGGGCAGCAGGAGTGGATGTTTAAGGCTAGGGTAGGGCAGCAGGAGTGGATGTTTAAGGCTAGGGTAGGGCAGCAGGAGTGGATGTTTAAGGCTAGGGTAGGGCAGCAGGAGTGGATGTTTAAGGCTAGGGTAAGACAGCAGGAGTGGATGTTTAAGGCTAGGGTAGGGCAGCAGGAGTGGATGTTTAAGGCTAGGGTAGGGCAGCAGGAGTGGATGTTTAAGGCTAGGGTAGGGCAGCAGGAGTGGATGTTTAAGGCTAGGGTAGGGCAGCAGGAGTGGATGCTTAAGGCTAGGGTAGGGCAGCAGGAGTGGATGATTAAGGCTAGGGTAGGGCAGCAGGAGTGGATGTTTAAGGCTAGGGTAGGGCAGCAGGAGTGGATGTTTAAGGCTAGGGTAGGGCAGCAGGAGTGGATGTTTAAGGCTAGGGTAGGGCAGCAGGAGTGGATGTTTAAGGCTAGGGTAGGGCAGCAGGAGTGGATGTTTAAGGCTAGGGTAAGACAGCAGGAGTGGATGTTTAAGGCTAGGGTAGGGCAGCAGGAGTGGATGTTTAAGGCTAGGGTAGGGCAGCAGGAGTGGATGTTTAAGGCTAGGGTAAGACAGCAGGAGTGGATGTTTAAGGCTAGGGTAGGGCAGCAGGAGTGGATGTTTAAGGCTAGGGTAGGGCAGCAGGAGTGGATGTTTAAGGCTAGGGTAGGCACTCTGAGAAACCACCTGGAGTAAGCTACACCCACCGAAAAAAAAAAAAAAAAAGTAATAAATTGGCTACTGCTTTAATGGCGCATGCTTTTGGGGATGAAGTTTGGCACACACACCGCCAAGAACATTCAGAGGAACAGCGGATGTACAAGGTGTGACATGAACCAAACTCTAATTTAAGGTGAGCCACCCCGCCGTCAGCCATGGCTGCAGAAACACACGATGACTCAGGGAGGGAGAAACCGGTCGTATCCAGAGAGGACAACCGAAGGCACGCTCACAACAAGGGGGTCAGAGCACTGCCCGCGGCTGGATGGCGGAGAGGGACGTCATCTGCTGTCTCGGCTGAAGTAACGACTTAAACCACCAGCGTAGCCCCCTGTCAGGGAGAGCTAGGGCGCTATCGCTATGTGCGACGCTGACGTCCAGGGAGGCTCGTGGAAGGTGAGCCAGAGCGAGGAGGGCTACCTTGCTGCGCGTAGGCGTCCTCCACCGCCATGGAGGGGGGGCCCCCGGGGGCCAGGGGGTTGTGGGGGTTGGAGGGGGGCCGCTCCTCCGCCTGGTCGTCATAGTTCCCCATCAGCGCCTTCCTGATGATGGCCTCCAGGCCGATGGAGTTCCCGGAGGTCTCCTGGGGGGCGTGGCTACGCACGCTCACAGGCCCTGCTGGGAGGAGCCGGGTGTCAGGCAGGTGATTGGTCGCTTTCGTTACAAGGCTTGGAATGCCTTTTTCTTTTGGGATCGTGCAATTGATTGGTTAATAAAATAAAGTCCCAAAATAACTAGAATACAAACTTATTTGTGCATATGAGAATGTATGACTGTTTACCATTATACTTATTTGTTTCCATCAACAGCTCCATTATTACAAATCAGTTTGAAGATGCTGAAGGGATTTGATTGGCTACAGGGGGCGGTTAAGAGGATCAAGAGTGTGCTGATTGGATGGGTGGTGGACAACCTTCCCCTCATGCCCTACAGCCAGCATTAGAAAGAGGCGCTGGTTTACATAGGAGGACTTCAATCAAATGCACCCCTTTGTATTCCTAGGGATAGACTTGAAAATTGGTTATGCTAGGGGTTTGAGGCGTTTAAACCTCACGTATATGCATCTATTTTACATAGAGTCTCCCCGTCGTTGGTCTTAATGCTCTGAGTTCTTCACCATTTAGTCCCCCAGTCACCTGGTATATGTGGGCCAAGTGATCAGCCATCACGGACTCAGCCACCCAATCAGTTTGTGTTTCATTCAAGCCCTGATTATAGCGCCACCTATGGGGGGGGGAATGTGGCCCATCCGTAGCATCCTTATCACGTTACCCAAGTTCTACAAGCATGCTGATCCATACAGTTTTTGCCCATGTCGTTTTTGAGATATTGCCGAATTTATCAGGATTTCTAGTTTTTTCATAACACTAACGAGGGTTCCTACGGATTTCAAAGGACCCCTAATAATAATAACAAATACAACAGGGTTCCTAGAGAATACGTAATAATAATAACATTTCACAGGGCGGTTAAGACTTACCAGCGGTGGTGGATGCTGGCATGTTGAAGATCTCCGTCCCGGGCTGACCAGCGTCTGAAAGGGGACAAGCACGGTTCCCTGATTATCAACGAGGGGTTGGTTGTCTTGGCTCGGACACCTTGAGCCTGAGAGGCCGTCTCTACGGGGACGGCAGACACCGTCACCGCCACATGAGGTTAGACTCTGGCATTCTGGGACAGAGTCCTCATTATGGGAGCTCTTCAGCAGACTAATGCCTCGGGTTATTAAACCGTCTCTTCTATCTAATGACACGACGGTCTGATGATCCTATTGACTGTCCCTAAAGTGAAGATAAAATGTGCCAAGAAAGCCGCCCAGTTTTAAGGCCCTCATCGTGGAACGAGCTACAAAACAAGACGAGACTCAGCCCCTCCTAGCAGCTCACCACTTCAACAGAGCATCAGACGATAATCAAAGCTGTGACTGGGGGACAGTGTAATAGCCTTGCCTTGGATTAAATGTGTAAAACACTGTTGAGCCGAATGTGTAGCTGAGTGGTTACTGGGTGGTATTGTGTGATGATGCTGTTTCGGCCTGTCGAGGTTTCACCTCAGCTGGACCAGCCTGGCTGTTTGAATAAATACTCACTGAAGTCTCCGTCGCTGCCTACGACGGTCATCTTCTTGATCATCTCCTGCTTCTTGGACTTGACGATGGCCGAGGTGCTCTCCGTGAGCTTGCTGAAGAAGGCGGGGTGCTGGGTGGGGTTGGGGGGCGAGCGGGACACCATGCTGTGGAGGGAGAAGAGGAACCGTTTCAGGATGTGAACGACACACATGTTCACACACACAGCAGTGCACTGGAACAATATCCGAAAACATCCAATCAGATGATTTTTCTACTGGGACGTTTGGTGGTTGAAAATAAAAATAATTCATGAATATGAATCACTTGTCATCAGAGCCATCCAAACTCGGCTGATTGGTTGGTTGGCTGTACGGTTTAAAAGGTGGGGAGATGGTTGCTTCGCTAAAAGGGGGCATGGACAGATGGATGGTGATGTGATCTTGCATTACAGGACCCGCACTGGATGATCCAATGGAATTTTCCAGGAAGCTACGCCAAGCGGCCGAGACCAGATTAGACCGGCAAAGCCTTGATTCCCAGTATAGAGAATACCAGAAGTCCAGTTCTCTGACAAACAACAAACCCCATGACTGCCACGGTCGCCCGTCACGAAATAACACAGGACCACACGATTACAAGACGATCTAACCCACAGAAGATTCCCTAGAATACAAAACTAACTGAGTGTTAGGATTGGAAAACAACCATCGGAAATGCCAACATTATCCAACCACATCATCCGTACCCCGGCTCCCCCTGATCGCTGGGGTAGGAGGCTCCCCCCTGCGTCTCCGGGTCAGAGCTGGCGCCCGCGGGGGAGACCGGCTCGATGCCGTCGTTGGACATGCTGACAGGGGACGTCTTGGGCTGAGGGGGCGACCTGGGAACACACACACACACACACACACACACACACTCTCAGGATGCAGTGACGGACCTTTGAATTTGCTCTCTCGACGGCACTGAAATAACTACGGTTCTTGGCTTCCTGTTCTGCAGGTGTCCTACCGGTCACGGTTGCGGTCCACATTGGGGCCGTCTGCGGCGTAGCGGGGGCCCGTCCCGGGGTCCTGGGCGGCGGACATGGGCTGGGGGACGCTGGGGGGACGGGTGAGGTCCAGCACCGGGGAACTGTGGTAGCTCTGCTGCTGCTGGCTCTGCCTGGTGTAGTCTTTAGTGATGACCTCCTGCCAGACGGGGACACACACACACACACACACACACACACACACACACACACACACACACACACACACACACACACACACACACACACACACACACACACACACACACACACACACACACACACACACACACACACGTGGTTGGTTGGGATGTTCAGTGCAGCCGCATAGAGGTTGGATGAGGGGATGTGATTCATACATTATGGCTGCTTATCGCTTCAACATACTAATATTTGGTTGTTTTGTTTTATCAATTTCAGACCATTATGCTATACAATACTTATAATATTATAATAAGACATAATAATACATAATAGCACACATAATAGCACACATCTAGGAAATCACTGCGGGTAACTTGGTGAGGACCATTTGTCATCATTTTTCCCAGCCACATTGAGTGAAGCGTCTTTAGCCCAACCTTGTAAGACCATCAAGCTATTGAAGTTTGTGATTCAACAATACATATCAGCCTGGCTCTGGCAGCAATTGATTTCCAAACAAGAGCGCAGCCTTATGTTGTCCAAAACACTCCACCCAATCAGATGAAATAACTTAGTGCTGCTCCTGCTCTCTTTGCTCTCACTCTTCGTCCTCAGAGAAAAGCCTTTTGTGAAAATGTCAGTTTGTCTCTTAATATCCTCATTCATCTCTTTGTCTATTCATACTTTGCGGTCACGTGACTACCATGGATCCCTGGAGGGCAAAAAACGTTGGCAAAATGGCGACGAACAACGGCCAACCAGGGGAATTGCAGCCTTGCAGATTTCCGATACTTCAATCAATCAACTATTTTTCATGTCACAAAATGTTAAAATTAGATACGAAGAGAAGATAAACATACTCAGAACTTGTGATCCATACACAGCACCCGCTGATGTATTCATTGCTTTGAAGCTGGCAAAGACTCTACCAGACTTGGAGTTTGGAGATATTTACATTTATCTCATTGAGAATCCGACACCTTATACCGCACAAAAATTGAAAGCCTACGGATGGACTAACAACGCTGTCGTATGGGAGGTGAAAAACAGGAATATCTTCATAATCAAAGCAAAGGTGAATGTTACTATTCCACCATCCACTATGAAATGTCCCCTTTTGTCCACGATTACATAGCCAATGTGGTCTTATTATAGCCCGATCATTCACTAAAAAACACAGAAAGATTAAAGCATCCAGCATATGATTTCAACAATGTGTGAGGGCAGGGATGATCGCACAGTTGCTGTTACAGAATGCTGCGCGATTTAATCTGCACAGTGGAATGAGCGCTGGGCGGAGATGTTTGCGCATTTCAGAAGCAGGGAGATTCCGTACAAAAATATATGTCTAATTTGTCAGTTTGCCATGTGTATGCCTGGCACAAATGCTCCCGTTGAACTAATATTTCCATCACGACAGTATTTGGACTGAGAGGAACCTAATGACCGTTCGTGTAGTAAAACTGGCGACGTCCTGATTAGGTTACTAGGTTTCGTTGCTGGAGTTCTTGCCCGCCAGTCGTTGTGACGTCACGTGCAAAGTATGAATTGGGATGAAACAGTTTTGATGGCTCTGCCGATTGCCCCACTTTTCTCGGCGCTGCTATTTTTGTGAAATTCTGCAGACTGTGGCACTCCTTGAACGGAAACTCCCTCCCAATAGGGCTGATTGCTCCATTCATTTCTCTTCAGGGAGAGGCTTTCAACAGAGTGGAGGCCAGACTGATGGGCAGAGAGAACCAGAACGAGGCTGAAGTCTGATGGCCGACCAGGTAAAATCTGGGTGAACGCAGCTTTTCACTTCACAATTTGTTTCGACCAATCATGTCGCTAGAGGCGGGGATCTGTGAGCACGTAATTGGATAACACAAACTCTGCCGGCGGTGAAAATAGTGCCTGTAGAGGTTTCAAATCAACACCGTGGAGACCCGTGGAGATCTCTTCGTAAGGTAACCACTAGAAGTTCTGCTATAACAGGACTGCTGGAGCACAGATTGTACCGTTGAGAACGGCAACAACAACAAGATGTCTGGCACCAAATACACCGCAGGGCTCACATATAGCACTGTCCCAAAGACCGCCCCTCCGCCCCCACACCCCTCTTACACACTTATTGCATGTTGTACATCCTTGAACTTAAAAATAGTACATAGCATTGTTTAGCATCTTATCCTAGATGCAAAATAGCATCTTATCCTAGCTATCTTTGTTGTATACAGGGACTGGGTTAACCTAGCGATTGATTGGTTCTACGACCATCCTTACTGTACGGACAGCGATATATTGTTTCTTCTGCTCGTCTGCTAATAAAGGGGGAAGGGGGGGGCGGGTCTTACGCTGATGTGCTGGGCCAGGGTGACCACCCTCTGGCTGCCCTTCACGAGGGGGGAGGGGGGCTGCTGTCCGGGGGACATCCGGTCCTCCGCCTGGGGCTGGTACATGCCATGCTGCTCCATAGAGCCCATCTTCTGTGGAGCTGGGTGGTCAAACCAGCGCCACCACCACCACACACACACACACACACACACACACACACAGACACACACAGAGAAAATGACATCAAAACCAGCACAAAAGAAGCACAGTTAGTTTCAATGAGCCTGGGGGGAAAAGGAAAAGAAAAAGAAAAAAAAAGGAGCACAAGAACTGTGTGACCTGCAGACGGGGACGTGCATTATTCAGAGGCACTTCAGACGTTTCGCGAGGCAGCTGCGCCTAAAAGCTAGTTGGCCGGAAAGGTTATCCTCCCCAAAAACGCTCCGTTTGACAGGCGATGAGGAGCTAGCTCAGGCCTGGGACGACTTCTCTACGGCAGCGCTACGCTCCGGGGATGAGCCTCGATTTCACGGTCGGTACACCGAACAGGGAACGGCACGGACGCGACTCGCGCGGCCCGGCGGCGAGGGCCCTGTCCGGACTGATCCGGCTATCACTACCACGTGTCCCCAGGCTGGGAGCAGCACGTCACGAAACTGGTCTGTTTCGACCACAGAACCAGGTTCTACGCCAGAGACGGCGGAAGAAGACAGAGCGTCGCATTGATGCACGAAATGGAGCTAGGTGTCTTTGCTTATATGGGACCTTTAATATCCTCTTTAATCAAACTGGATCTCCGGTGGGCAATAAAGAGCTCCTTATCTTACACGTTTCCCATGAATCCCAGCATGTGTAAATGTCTCCTTAGAAAAGTAGCGCCAGAGGACCAGTATGTCCCCGGTTAAATAAAGGGGTATTAAAGGTAATAAAGTAGATTCTGGTTCCATTTCAACACAAGCCTTTCCCAATGACTGCATATCTGTCTTCCTCTAGTGTCCCCCCCCCCCCCCCACTCCCCCCCAGTGCCGACTGGTCACTGACGACATGGCGACCGCCGGCTAGCGAGCTCTGGTTTCCTGTGTCTCTCTCACTGTCTCTTAATTAAAGAAGACAAAGGCCTGCCTACCTGGCACATGTACTCCAACAGTCAACGCATTACAATCACCATCACCATCACAACAGAAATGAAACCCATCAGTGATTGTGTGGCATTTGTGCATGTGAGCGTTGTTTTTTTTTTGCATGTGGAGAACACAACAAATAAAATCAGCATGAATTACAGTGAGGCACGATCAAACATGAGCATGCAAAAAAAAAAAACAGGTAGCGAAGCTGCAGCAAACCCCCCCTGGTTCTCATTGGCCTCGTCTTTCTTTCCCCCCCCCCCCCCGATTATGTGATCTGTCCCTGCTGCTGCGGGCGGGCGGGCGGGCGGGCCCCTGCCGCTCGTGGTGGGTGGGTGGGTGGCGGGGCCACTGATGACGCTTGTGCGTTTGCTATGTGGGGCATGAGCGCCCACTCGACTCACCGCCGTGATGTCTGTGACACGTGACGACCGCCACTCTAAAGCGCACCTCTGAGTCATCGGGGGGGGGGGCTGTGTGTGTGTGTGTGTGTGTGTGTGTGTGTGTGTGTGTGTGTGTGTGTGTGCTGTGTTGTTGGCCGGGGCGGAAGTGAGGGAGCGCCCATATAAGGGGACATGTGAAGGGATTACAGGTCTCTGGGGCTGTCAGCGGGAGGAGGTGGGTGAATGGGGCCACGTGTTAAGCTGAAGTCTCAATCTTTCCCTCCCTGAGGTGATAAATAATAAGACCTACTCAGCCCGTTCAAGTGGAAGGGCTGTGTTACATCAGCACGTTATGAAAACTAGCTTGTTATGTACTTTAATGTCTTTTCACTTGCAGTCTCTTTAGAGGGCCATGAATGATGATCTACTTTAGGTAATAAATAGGACCAAAGCGTAACGGTAATAGCGTTGAAAAAAATTAACAAAACAACAACAACAACAACCAAAATAGATTCAAAAAGGTAAATGAATTGGGCTGATTTGATAATGCCAACCACCACAGCGTGCAAGAGGCCACAGACGGACGGGGAGGGGGTCTGGGGGGTGAGCAGACCCTGGGATCCAGAGAGTCTTACCCTCGGAGGCACTGCTGGTCCCTGGCATCCCCGTTTCACAAGATATTTGCCGCATGATAATTGCGTTTATGAAGTTGGCCGCGGTCATGGTGGTCTTACCGAGTGATCGGAGCTCTTGTTCCTGCATGGACACCGCTTTGTTTTGAGTCTTTTCCCTACTAGATGTACCGCTTTCCCCCCGGGCCCCAGGGGGGTGGTCCGACTGGGGGGAGATCAGGTGCTGGGGGGGGCGGCCGGAGCCGGGCGGGTAGGACCCGGGGTACACCACACCGGGGCTAGAGCCGGAGAGCTTGGGGTCCGCTTTGCCCGAGGGCCCCATCTGCTCCTGCATGTGCTTGGGGAGGCCGCCCCTACTCTTGCAGCCGTCTCGGCCGAGCTCCTTGGTGGGGTCCCCCACCCCGGGGGGGTAGGCCTCGGGGGGCAGGCCCGTCCGCTGGAGGTGGCCCGGGTAGCCTGGGTAGCGGGACGACCCCGACGGCATGGACCTGTGGACCCCGGTGGAGACACAGTGAGACTCTTGCGCTCGCCGTCCTCGTGAGGATCGCGCACCTTCAAGACGCTGCAAAGAGCTCCATGAGACCGGGGCCAGACCGAGTCGTCGTACCTTAGCACGGAGGAGCCGCCGTGCTCGCTGAGGGCCATGGCCTTGCCCCCCGTGTTGTGCAGGACGCTGGGCCTCTGCTGCACACTGTCCTGGGTGCGGGGGGACACGGGGGAGTGCTGGTGGCCGTAGGGGTGCGGGGCGGCCCTCACGCTGCCAGAGCTGCTGCCCCCGGAGCTGTGCTCTGTACCTGGACGGGGGGGGGGGGGGGGGGGGGGGGGGACCACAACACCTGCTCCGTGAGGATGAACACTGAGGACAGGCACACAGTCTGGAACGTGGACACCGTGGTTGTCAAAGGACGTCCGGGGTAGGGTGGGGGACAGGGAGGACGGGTTACGGGGAGATTCAGGAGAGCTTACCGGTGACGAAGTGCGACGTACCTGGTCTCCAGATGGGCGCGTGCTCCACGTTGCCATGCGAACCACCTTTCTCCCGGTCTCGGTCCCGGTCTCTGTCTCGGTCCCTCTCGCGGTCCCGGTCCCGCTCGCGCTCCCTCTCGCGTTCCCGCTCGCGGTCCCTCTCGCGGTCCCGCTCCCGCTCCCTCTCGCGGTCCCGCTCCCGGTCTCTCTCCCGCTCGCGCTCCCGGTCGCGGTCGCGCTCCGGCGCCGGCGGCGTGCCCTGCATCTTGTTCATGTGCGAGGAACCCACTGTGCCGAAACAAAACCTCAACGTCAAACAGCGTCCCACCAGCTTTAGAAGAAAGGCAGGCGGGGGGGGTGCCGGGGTGAGTGTGAGTGTGAGCGTGCGCCGTACCGGGGGAGATGGGGGAGGTGGTGTACTGCCTGCCCGGGAAGCCAGCAGCGCCGCCTGGAATGTAGGTGATGCGGTCCATGGTGGAGCCCGGTGGGGCCCCTGCGGAGGGGGGGACCAGGACAGGTAAGTGTGGCACCTGGGACAGATCGATGATTCCTGGGTAGGGAAGCAGAGGGGCAGAGCACGGTCAAGACCGGAGCCTGGAACGAGCGTGCAGTTAACGTTAACCCAGTGTGCAGGGTTAACGTGTGCGCGTGTGTGTGCGCACGTGTGTGTGTGTGCGCGTGTCTCTCACCGCGGGGGGCGGTGGAGTACTGCAGAGGCAGCGCCTGGTCCCGGGGCGAGAGGCCCCTCAGCAGGTCTGTGCGCTGGGCGGCCATGGCGGCGGCGGCGGGCCACTGGTGCATCTGCTGGGAGGTGATGTAGTCGTTGAGCAGCGTCTGGCGGTTCTCCAGGGCCGTGGTGTCCGGGTAGCTCCGGATCAGGTAGGGGTAGGAGTGGGAGTGGGGGTAGGCCGGGTTGGGGGCCAGGTGGCGGGGCAGGTAGTAGGCGGCTGTGGGGACGGGGGAACCGGGTGGAAAGGGTTAACCGTCGTATTGTTACACGTCATATTGCATTTTTATTTTAGTTCAGATTTGTTCGACATAAGTACACAACCAATGCACCACTTTTTCATAGTATTCACGCAGTTACACGACACTGGAACATAACTCAGAGGGTTGAAACCTGAGACGATGCGCTAGAACTTTCCCTGAGGAACAATGCATGTAAATGACCCCAGGGGGGGTCCGGGGAGAGCGGGGACGTACCCGGGTCGATGGGGATGCCGCGGGGGAGCGTGGCGGGGTCGAAGGCCAGCGGGATCTGACCGCGGTACATGTCCGCAGCACCCAGTCCCTGCAGCAGACGCTCATAGTTGGCCAGCGACACCTGTTGTTGCTGCTGCTGCTGCTGCTGCTGCTGTTGTTGCTGCTGCTGCTGCTGCTGCTGTTGCTGCTGTTGCTGCTGCTGTTGCTCCGCCATGCTCGGCAGTGGGGACTTAGTGGCATTCATCTCCCTGGGGGTGGGCGTGGCCTTGCGCTCCTGAGGCGGGTTCTTACTGGAGCCTGGGGAGGGAAGGGAAAGGAAAGGGCCAATAGGAAGAGAGGTTAAAGACACATTCAGAGGACACTTTGATCATCCCGAAGAGAATCGTCGCCGAACAAGAAGGAGAAATAGAATAAAAACATAAAAACAAATAGGAAGGAATAAACACATGGAATCAAATTATTTGCAAACAAACATTTTAATTAAATATAAGATAAATGATTTAAACTAAAACTAAGTTCAAGAGCTGGTTACTGCACACTTAATTGTATTAGTAATCGCACACTGAGTAAGTCATGTTTCGCCTGGAACGACGTGAAACCCAAACCTTGTCCCGCGGCGTTCAACACACCTTCATGCTGCCGCTGGCCGGCCTCCCGGGACAGAGGGGACCCCCGGTGGGAGGGGCCCGGGTACGGGGCCCTGAGTGAGCCCTTGTCGTCGTAGCCGCCGGGGCTGTGGTGGCTCTTGCCGCCCTGCTCGGGCCCCAGCGTGAGGGGCGAGGAGCGGGCCATGGAGCCGGCCGTGCTGACCACGGCGCTGGGCCGGCCCTTGGGGCCCTCCTCGTAGCGGGGCCGCTCGGCGCGCATGTCCATGTGGGCGGGCACGCCGTGGGGCGGCGCGCTGTGGTAGGAGCGCGGCGAGCTGGCGATGATGGAGCGGACGTCGTGACGCTTGCCCTGGCTGGACGGCTCCTGCTTCATGGGGGTGCCCTGAGGGGAACGCGGCTCAGTGTTAGTGTTTCCGCGGCGCTACACCCTTCTCTTATCGGGGGCCGCCGCCGCCGCCGGAAGGACTAGGGAGGAGTTAGGACGCTGGTTCCGTTTGATCAGTACTTGTGTGGGATCCGTGTGGAATAGCAATTTGTATATAATGTGTCGGACATAAGGGCTGCACGACTTCTCGTGTGAGCGTCAAGTCAAGTCAAGTCACTTTTATTTATATAGCACATTTAAATACAACAGAAGACGCAGAAGTTAATAGTCCACAGTGTCCGTAGAAGGACTGGAATGTACAGTATGATGCGCATACTCAAACCTCCATGGCCCACAGGGTTAACCAGCAAAACACATAGCCAAGTTTAAACCTCGATAGGCCAGCTGCTTACAACGTACAGTACAGTAGCCTACGCTAGTGATACACACCGACACGCCGGAGAGAACTGTGACGGTCTCGGCAGAGAGGGCTCGAGTGAGGCTGGTGAAATGCCGGGTGCCCAAGAAGTCGATCCACAGGGAAGGCAGGTTAGCGCAGGTAAAAGCCACGACAATATTAAAAAGATAAAATAAAAGATCTAAAGATAAAAGATAAAATCGAGTCTAACAAACTTCTCTGGAAGCGTCTGACAACACGGAAGCGGCTGCCAGCGTGCGCCTGCGTACTCCGGTTGATGACCATCAACCATTCGTCATTGCGATGTGCGCATGCACAACAGAGTTCCGCAAATCGACTGAAACACGTTATGCTGCAACTTTTTGGCTGCTTGATACAAAAGGAAAACTTGCACAGTTCTCGTTATCCATACCGACCCCAGCGCAGGGTCTTTTAAACAAGGATCTACAGGGCCAGCATTTCCCTCGCATTTGCAAGTAAAAAAAGAAAGCACTGCGAATGCAAAACAATGAGACATTTATTTGCTTAAATGTCCCACAATACAATACAGGTGGCTTTAAAAGCTATCTGCATAGTGCGCTTGGGGATGACTCAATGGGACATGAATACATGGAATGTTCTCGCCTCCTCACATGAGTGAGCCGACACAGGTACGCCTAAACAAACCGACTCAGGTACCCCTAAACAAACCGACTCAGGTACGCCTAAACAAACCGACTCAGGTACCCCTAAACAAACCGACTCAGGTACCCCTAAACAAACCGACTCAGGTACCCCTAAACAAACCGACTCAGGTACCCCTAAACAAACCGACTCAGGTACCCCTAAACAAACCGACTCAGGTACCCCTAAACAAACCGACTCAGTCCCCCCCAAACCGACTCAACCAACTCAGGCCCCTCCAAACCGACTCAGTCCCCCCCAAACCGACTCAAACCAACTCAGGCCCCCCCAAACCGACTCAAACCAACTCAGGCCCCTCCAAACCGACTCAGTCCCCCCCAAACCGACTCAAACCAACTCAGGCCCCCCCAAACCGACTCAAACCAACTCAGGCCCCCCCACACCGACTCAGTCCCCCCCACACCGACCCAAACCCACTCAGGCCACCGGACCCTCCCCAAACCGACCCAGGTACACCCAAACCGACCCAGGTACACCCAAACCGACTCAGGTACACCCAAACCGACCCAGGTACACCCAAACCGACCCAGGTACACCCAAACCGACTCAGGTACACCCAAACCGACCCAGGTACACCCAAACCGACTCAGGTACCCCCCAACAAAAACATTAGCTTAGCCGCATAAGCATTGTTGCCACAGGGGAGGGCAATTATCACCTTGAGAATAAGGAAAGAATATAGCGATGTTTGTAATATATGCAGCTCAATGAGGGCTCATTCTTGGTGACTTATGCGTGGTTTAAATAGTTGAAAATAATCAATTGGCTTATCAGGATTTCCCAAAGCTGGCTATAGGCCAGGCGCAGTGCCTCTGCTAAAAGACTATCATCAAATCTACTTTTCACAATATGACAATGTGGGTGTTTGTTCATGTCAGCATCTGGATCAATTTGAAAGAAGATATAGGCTACAATTAGCCTACATACTAAAATATAGACTAATGTTATATACTGTAATTAAAATAATACATCTATGAACTCCAACAGTGGGGGGTCTCTGTGGAAAATGAGAGCTGTGTTCTGTCACAATATTTACATTTAAGCATGATGCTATGAAAAACGTCCTCCATAAAGAGGCTGTAGAAGAGTTTGATTAAGAATTTTAAATACACTCGTACTGATAGATAATTTATTGTCCCCTTGGGAATTTTTTTCTCAGTGAATAGAGACACATGACCGCTAACCACGACAACAACATACAAAAAAAAATAAAAATAAATACAACCACTGACAGACCACAAAATCATATTTGCCACGTAGTACAAGGACACATCTAAGGACATTATACTTTAGACAGACATGACATCAACACACAATCCCCTGGCTACAGTTCGCAAAGTGCATAGGGGCCAGTATTGCACATGCCATCAGAATAAATAAATACAATGGGTACAAATGTCATGTAAGACAGTATTGTGTTCCCCGGTCAGACCCGCTGAGCAGGGGAAGTGCAATGCATGTTCAAAACATGTCCGTATTGCTGCTTGCAGCTTTCTCGAGAAGTGCTCATCAAATAACTTCCCACTCAACGCCTCACTACCTCGGGTCCTCAGCAATACAGCTGCCAGTGCAGTGCCTGTTCGGAACAGGCAGACTGTTGCAGCTTTCTCTCGAAAACCGCTCATCCAAACAACTTTCGACTCAACACTGTACTTCCTTGGGTTCTGAGCAATAATAAACCTGCCGAGTCTGAAGCCCATCGAGTTAACGGTGGTTTAGAAAACTTGACACATACATTCCTCTCATTAGTTAGAGTAATATAACAGAAGTACACCAGCATCCAAGCTCAGTGATCCAGTGCACTGCAGACCACGAGCCACGGCTTGTGTAGGCCCGTTGCTGGTTAAAAACCTGCAGTCTTTCTGCAGAGCCCTGAAGCCCCGCTCCCATGACGCAAAGAGCGCCGCTGGTTGCTGGTTGAGGTCGACGTTCATGAATTGTGAACATGTCGTGTGTCCGAGTAGGTCGACCCGGCACTTCCCGAGCTATACACGAGCCGCGTGTGAGGAAGATCAGAAGAGCGGTTCAGGAGATATGTGAGGATACACACACACTGATTCCTTGCTTTAAAAGCAGCTGTGAGAGATGTGTGTAGGCAAGAACAAATGCTGCCATTTGATTGAGCAGAACAGTGAATGTACTACGGAGTACTGATGGAGAGAATCATTTCACACAAGTGCGAGTGGAATGTCGATATCCGCTGCGGAAACTGTTTGCGTTTGACTTTTTTTGTATCTTCTTTAATGGTTTTAAGAAAGAATTACCAAACTTTAGGCCAAGTTTCATTTCTGATATTATGTTTCCTTCTAGATTTTCTTCAATGTGCTAGACATCGAAAAGAGAATGATTGGATAGTGCCACTACCAATACATAAAGGTCATCAAACTAACATTTATTGAACGCAAAACACAACAGCTAATTGCTTATAGCTAATTGGTTCAAACCATCAGACATGAATAAAACGGTTTGTTTATATTGTAAAGCTCACTCCATTGAGACTTTTAATTTGGGGACATTAAAAATGATTCTGATTAAGTTAAGTTAAGTTAAGTTACCCTTTATTGTCCCTTTTTGGGGGAAATTCTTTCTCTGCTTTTGACCCATCTGGGAGCCGGTGAACACCCGGAGCAGTGGGCAGCCACAGTGCAGCGCCCGGGGAGCAGTTGGGGGTTTCAGGTGCCTTGCTCAAGGGCACCTCATCCGTGGATGAGGACGTAGGAGAGTGTTGCACAACCACTCCCCCCATCCATATTTTTGCCTACCGGTCGGGATTCGAACCGGCCACCCTCCGGTTACCGGTCCAACTCTTTAACCAGTAGGCCACGGATGCCCCCATTATGATAATAATAAGTAGCGGGGGCCGTCTCCAGCCCCGGGCTCACCTGGGTGATGATGCCCTCTTTGGGGGCGTGCCTCATCTCCTCCCGGGGGATGAGGTGGATGGAGCGGCCCGGCTCCTTCACCGTGGGCACCATGGGGTCGCGGCCCTTCAGGTGGTCCGCCATGGAGGGGGGCCCGCGGGGCGGGGAGGGCTCCCTCTTCACGTGCTTGGCCTCCCGCCGCATGTAGGCGTCCTGGGGCTCCAGGTGGCGCGGTATGCCTGCGCCGAGGAGCGGATGGCGTTATACAACGGCAGCCGTTACCCCGTCGCCGTCCACCCAGAGAGAGAGCCCCCCGGGAGCAGCCGAGGGCGGAGGGGAGGCGGAGGAGCTGCAGGTCTAAGCCTAGCGAGGGGCTCCGTGGCCTCCAGATGGTGCAAGCTTATACCCAGCGATAAAATCGGAGCGCACCAGACTCCTGTTAATCACATTTAGTGCCGACATGAATATCAGCTGGGTGCGTACGCCAGCAGACAAAGCATTTGGCCGGGGAGGATATTTCTGTAGGCTGCACTTTAAATATGAGAGGAAAGATGGGCTGGTCATTTTGTTGTTATTGTCAGTGAAATTACTGTAATATATTTTTTTATGTCTGGCATACTTTATAGACGGATGGATCAATGCAGTAGACCTCCATATGGTTACAGAATAGATGAGTCATGAAGCCACTGGCTGAGTTGGTCACTATTAAGTACTATGGCTGCAACTTACAATTATTTATATAGTTGATTAATCCGACAATTATCTTTCTGATTATTGAATTAATAAATAATAACAAATGCCCTCACAAAGAGTCTAAAGTGATGCAATCAGTCTTAAATGTGCTTTCTTGTACATCAAAGAAAATCTTAACAATTCCTTTTAACCTTTTATTATTTGAACTGAAGTGCAATTAGTTCCAGTTCAGTCCAAATATATAATCATATCGTATTATATATTAATTGTATTGTTGAATCAACAAAGCCCTACTTAATACTAAAGGCTTTTTCTGAAAAGTAACTTCCAGGGAGCTTTGTGTTGAAAAGGACGCACTACATCTGAACTGCCATTTCTTAACCCTTACTGCCCTATTAACAAATGCAATTTCATCATGGTGGACATCATGATGAACATCAGGTTCAAAGCAACAATTGTCCATTCAGTGGGGCAAAGGTCAACAAATTCAAAATACAGATAGATAGATAGATAGATAGATAGATAGACAGATAGAAATACAGACAAATTCTGCGAGCCTACAAAGAAAACACTATGGGCATGGGTATTATTGGAGATCTTTTCAAAACTAAAACAATGCCATTGTTTAACCAGCAGCGGATTGGCCGCTGGAGGTGAGGAATAGGGACCGGGGGGCACAGTGGGGGCCCTACCTTGGGAGATGGAGCCCCGGATGTGGTGGGCATCTTTGAAGGAGGGGTGGTGTGGGCTGTCCCTCTCGTGAGGCATGGCTCGACCAATCAGACCTGGGACGAGGGGGTGGGCAGAGTGAACAGAGAAAGGAGTTCAGCCATATTGGAATTGGGGAAAAATCAGGAAGAAGGATTGTTGACTGCAGGGACAGGGAAAGGGAAATGCACTGAATCTAGGAGCTCCAGTGTTGTCTCATACCCTCACAGTTAGCGGCAGAGAGCGTGTCCCTCATAGGGAGGCCCCTGGATATCCCACCTTCCATGACGTCGTAGGAGCGCTTCATAGCCAGGAGGTCCCCAGCCTGCCCGGGGCCGCGGCCGTCTTCTTTGGGGTTCTGTGAGCCTGGGGGTCCAGATGAAAGCTCGTGAGAATAATGACGTTAACTCGGTTTACACAGCACCTTTCATACATGTGTGTTAAGAGCAATTTAACCCAGCGCAACGAGCAGAAGCAGATGGGACAGGCGTTATAGTGGTATAGGGCTTTAGTGGAACAGTACTTTAGTGGAACCGATTTTTCTAAAAATAATAAAATGAGGAAGTGAAGACTAGTGACAATTGTGTGGTTGCTTGAATCATTTTTTAGCACATACAAATAATAATGATGTTTAATGCACTAGATAAAGAACTTAAGATAAAGATGACAAAAGAGACACGTTAAAAAGTATTACTATAAAATTGCAACGTTATGACGAGGTGGTCTGGAATACAGCTATTGTAAAAATTAATGTTAAGAAGCATTAAGAAGCATAATGTTTAATGCAATTAATTGGCAACTACAAGTAAAGATCTGACGTGGAAAAAGGAGAACTAAGGGTGAACCATCGAGGCGTGCACAGCGGTGGGTATCCAAGGAAACCAGTTCAGCGTTGACTCAGAGCTACGTCAGAGCGGCGCTGCCATCAGAGCGTTAATAAACACCCAGAAGACAGAACCAGAGTCAGCACCGCCCGCCCCAATAAGCCTGCAGCCGTAAATCCTGCGGGGGCCCCGGGGGGGGGGGGGGGGGGACCACTCACGGTCGTATGTCAGAATGTGTGCGCCGACGCCCTCGTAGACCACGTGGCCCTTGGAGAGGCCCTCTCCGCGCTCGGCCCTGCCAGGGCCCTCCTCCGTGATCAGCCGGGTGATGGTCCCCTTGTACAGCACGTCGGCGGGGGTGCCCTGTGGGGGGGGGGGGACGGGGGGGCGGAGGGTGAGAAACGACCACGCAGAACCCCGCTTAAACGTCGGGAAGAAGCGGCTGACCGCTTACAAACCAACGAGGGCCCCTGGACTCCTGTCGTGCAGTAGGGGCCGACATGGTTCGGGGGACCGTACGTAGCCACCTATCCATTTCAGTCCCTACTGCGTGACTAGCCCTGTCTCTCTTGGTAGTTAGCGTGTGTAAGCCTGCCAACTGGCTCCACCAGAGAGCGTAGGCCCCGGTCCAGGATGGAGGCGGGGGGGGGGGGGGGGACGGGGACGGGACGGGACACTCCTCGACGCATATCACATTTCCTGCTCGCTGCTCACCGCTCTCTCTCAGAGGTGGACGTCAGTGAAGGTCAGGGGCCAAGCAACGAGAAGCTCTGTGTGTGTGTGTGTGTGTGTGTGTGTGTGTGTGTGTGTGTGTGTGTGTGTGTGTGTGTGTGTGTGTGTGTGTGTGTGTGTGTGTGTGTGTGTGTGTGTGCGTGTGTGCGTGTGTGTGTTTAAGACGGCTTGGATTCAGACCCGGTAAGTAGGGCTATGCTGATCCAAGCCAGGGGTCAAATAGTCTGTATTGGTTTTCCAAACCAAATTAAAAGTTGAAAAGCGGTCCGTTAATATGAAGCCAACAACACGTCCTCAACATTGAGCCTGGGTTCAAGAATCAGGGACTCGGCCTGATCGATCCGGGGTTGGGATTATCACAGGGTCAGGATCACGTGTTACGGTCATACGGCCATACGTGTGTTCTGCAGCGGTCGAGGGTAGGGGCCGTTTCCTATAGCCCTGACCAAGGTGTTCTCAGCTACTCTCCAGGAAACACAAGACCTTATCATCGATCGACCGCTGATTCAATCCACCCAGGAAGCCGGCTGCACAAACAACACGCGCCGCGCTGCCTCGCCCGCAGCTCTGCTTACATATACGTCCTCTCCCACCTTTAACTCACTTCTCTTCTCCCCCCCCCCCCCCCCCCCCCACACACACACACACCCACACCTCGACATGCCAGTTGGCCGCGGTCTTAAAGCGGGCCGTATCAGTGACCCAGCTAAGCCTGTCTGCAGAGTAAACAGATAAACAGAAGAGGAGGGAACAGACACAGTACGGTGTGTACCTGTTGCCAGGGCGACCGCTGCATGTAAGAGCGGCGGTTATGTCACACCGCTGGGGGGGGAGGCCCGAGCGCTTTTGGCTGGCCTCCCTCTCTGTTTTCCAGCCCTACAACGCCGCGGCCACCCGGCTCATCTGAAGAGACAAATCACCCCGCTGCCGGTGACACTTTTAAAAGGGGGACGCTCAGATTCCCACACAGGGACGGGAAGCGTGACGGTGAAACCGTGACCTTATTTAATATATTCCGCTGAACGCCGCCGCATTCAAGAGTAGCACACAGATATAGACTCAAATGGGGACATTCACTTTCTCTTATGCACGTTGCACAACGTCCTCAGTGACAGAACGTGGGTGGTTGGGGTTTTGGTTAACATATATAAATATGGATGGATGTACGTGCGTGCGTACACGTGTGTGTGTGTGTGTGTGTGGCAGAAGGATAGGGTTATCTGTTGTGTGTCCCAGGGTTAGGGTTATCCTGTGTGTCCCAGGGTTAGGGTTAACCTGTGTGTCACCGGGTTAGGGTTAACCTGTGTGTCCCAGGGTTAGGGTTAACCTGTGTGTCACCGGGTTAGGGTTATCCCGAGCTGTATGGGGGGTGTCTGTGCCGCGTGGTACCTGGGTGATGGAGCCCCCGCGGTACGAGATGGGGGAGTCCTGGTACACTCTGGTCCCTGGGATGCCCTTGGTGATGCTTCCACCCTGCACGGCCTGCATGGAGCCTGCTAGAGCCAACCACAGAGCGGGTGTCAGTTCAAGAATACAATCTTGGGGGAAAAAAAAAAACACGGAGAAAACGAATGGGATGGGATGCAGCTTATTTCCTCTCTGCATGCAGTGCCACACACTGCACCAGGCTGCACAGGCGACAGCTCATGTGGATGTGTAAGTGTGCGTCTTGCAGTGGGGGGGTCTGCAGAGGAGCGGGACTGACCGTGGCCGGCCCCAGCCGTGTCGTGAGGAGAGCCCTGGGTGGACAGGTTCTCGGCCTGGGAGGACGAGCAGCGGGGGGACAGCTGCTCCTGCTTGACCACGGGGTAGGGTCCGGCTGGTGGGTGGGGCGGGGGGGGGGGGCGGGAGGGACACAAGAGGTTTAAGGACAAAAGAGACGTTATTGGTCCCGTCTCTGAGGGGGGCGGGGCTGGAGCTGCACAGGAAATGTCTAACTTTTTTTAACTGGAGACACGTGGTTTGGGTATTCATGTTTGAGGCTTGGAGTAAGAAGAGGGAGAGGTAAGCTTACGACCCAATATCACCCACATTACGAGACGGCGACAGAGCGGGGGACAGCGGTGCTAACATGTTCTTGCAGGGTTTTGTTGGAGTGTCGGGCGATACATGTAGTGCAAGGCAGTGCTAGAAGTAGAGGGCAACTCACCAGCAAACCAAGGCTGGGAGTGCTTCAGCCACTCCAGACACTTGGACTCACCCACTTTCCTCTGATCCATCCAAGACAAACCCATTGGAGTGGGGGCCATCTTCCCGTGGTCCAACCCATGGGCCGGGCTATGCATCTGGACAGGGGTGCCCTGGGAGGGAGGGAGGGAGGAAGGGAGGGGCAACGGAGGAGGTCAACAGGGGCTTCCTGTTTGGCAACAGAGCGAGTTTGATGTGCTGATGCAGCAGGACCTTTGCTATAGCGTCACTATGACTTCATCGTTAACACGATTAGAACACGCCTTCATCTGAATGACGCGTGAACTGACCCATGAACACCAATAAACATATAAACATAGCTACCGTGCGCGCGTGCGTGCGTCTCGATTGTGCGCGCGCGTACCTGGGTGATAGAGCCCCCTGGCTTGGTGGAGGAGATGAGGGGAGGCGGCTCGGGCATGTGGAGGGGCCGGACGGCCGCCAGGCGACTGCTGTCCTGCTGCAGGGCGGGGGGCGCCGGATGACCCGCCTGCTGGAACGCTGAGCGACGGCAGAGAGGACCAGTCACAGGTCAGAGAGGCACGCGTCTTTGAATACCTTTTTTTTTTTTTTTTTTTATTGGTTTATTTGGATGGGACAATGCACATTAATGGACATATAAAAACATGTAAATGTGCCGGATTGTAGCAGCTAATGCTAGTTTCCATCCGGAGTCCCAAAACATAAAAACAGTACACAGTGTCAGAACAACAACAACAACATAGTATTATAAAAAACGTAATGCAGACAACAACACACAACTTTAACGAAATAAAACATTGACATTTTGACAACACTTCCATTGACAGGGGGACCAAATGAGTTTAATGCCATTCATTCATTCATTTGAAAAACAGTCAGGCAGTCTCTCTCTCGCGTCCGTCTATCTTTTTTTTTTGCCGGGGACTCACAGTTGTAGTGGAGCAGGTGCTGGTCGTGGCTGATCTTGGCCATGTCCCGTGGGGACATGGGGTACGCGGAGAGGACGGGACGACCCATGGAGGACGCCCTGGGCTCCTCAAGCTTTTTGCCCTCGCCATGCGGGGAGTATGACCGGGACTTGTCTGAAAAGAGCGTCGAGGAAACACAACACAAACGCATTCCCACACACACGTTCCAGACGTCCCCCCCCCACCCGACCCGCGCACACACACACACACACACACACACACAAGCGCACACACACACACACACACACACACACACACAGACACAGTCAGAACCAAAGCAGAGTTAAGACAGCCACACATGAAGCCGTTTCATGTTTGCTACAGCCTCATCAACCTCCTCCTCATCACCCTCCTCATCATCAATGAGCAAGAATCACCAGCAAGCAGCATTGCATTCACGCTGCACAAAACCAAGGGTGACATCACCAGTGATGTTCAGAAGGCCATCTCTCTCTTTCACGCGCACACAGACACACACGCACACACACGCACACACACACACACACACACACACACACACGCACGCACACACACACACACACCCCAACCAACATCTAACGATCAGTGCAGGCTAACCACAGTAAAGAAAAGTCATTCAAAATCCCAGATGAGGACGTATGGTGGATCTGTTGTGTGGTGGTTTGGAGAAGCATGTGGGTGGAGTATGGAGGAGGGGGGGGGGGGGGGAGGTGGGGGAGGGAGGTTTGGGGGAGAACCTACGCAATCCATCAAGCAGAGTCTGTAACCACCTCTCGTTGCCTTCCAGCTCTGCAGAGACACACAGACACACCGCAGCTAATCACATCGCCCACCAGAACCAAGGCTCATCTTCAACCACACGCTTGACATTTGAATTTGCACATGTATGATCGGCCAAACGGGGCTCCTGCTTTAGCGCTCGTTCTGCTTTAGCTTTCTGTTCAACGCTGGTCATCAGCCACCGGGGGGGAGGTTAGAAAGACAAGGCGGGAACAGTGGATGTTTTCAGTCTCACTGCGCTGAAACAAACCAAAACGTTCTTCCACTGCTCTCTCTCAATCTCGTCGATTTGGTCCACATAATCTATCCTTATAGGATATATCTATCCATAATTGACTCAATATATTTCATGTGTGTTTTAAGTTAACCAACGCCTGTGTATGAGCAGTAGCTTACACGTACAAAAGCCCAAGCTCAAAAATGGTCTTTTAAACACTTGAAAACAGTGGAAGCCTATGACAGCTGGGGAAAGAGTGTCTGTCTGCACTTAAGAGATAAGAGATACTTGTGAAAAGGAGAAAAAAACGTTGTCGCTTTTAGCAGCTTCAACAGTGAAGTTTCAAACATGTCGCCATCCCATCCTTGTCCTTTAACGCTATTTCACTTTTCCTACCATCGGGAATGTTTGAAGTATTAAAAAGAGAAGCAAAAAAAAAACGGTGAACACTACGTCTAAAAAGGTTGCAGCTAACTTGGGCTGCAGCCTCCCTCCGGGGTCAATAGCAATACCAGATCATTCATCAGTCCCTGCTCCACTAGTGTCCCAGAAACACTGAGCCCCCCTCCACACTAGGGACACCAGCTCAAGGTGAGGCAGCCTGGCCACGCACAACAAAGTGAAAGTAGATCAGCCTCTGCTGAAACCGCAGCAAAGAGTCCCGGCTCTCATCCTCAATCCACCTGGATTTTCCTTTGAAGAGTACCAGTCTGTCACTGTCCATTCCTAATGCAGCCATTATACATTTAAAGTATATATATACATATATATATATATATATGAAACAACCAGGGTTGATGTGTTGTGCTTATAGCACATATAACACAGGGCAAGAGGCTCTAAATGAGCGCAGCGGCACCAAGACTGTGTGAAGACTCAGAGAGTAGCGGGGACAAAGGGAGAGGGCTAGAGAGGAGGGGGAGGAGGGGGACAGAATCAGAATGAGCAATCGCTGCCTCCTGGAGAACACTGCTAATCTACTCCGCTCGCTAGGTGAGGAATAGGATTCAAGGTTTCCTTCTCTCTCTCTCTCGCTCCGCATCACAATTCCTAAAGAGCGAGGCTTACATCTGCTGGCGGGGGGGGAATGTTTTGTTCTGGTTTTTCGCTGTTCTTTTTGGTGCCCTACCGTCCTTGTTCCCAGAGGTGGGGCTTCGAGGCCGCATGCGGGGGCTGCTGCTACGGAGGGCCTCTGCCCGCTCCCGCTCCGCCTGCCCTGGGTAGGGCTGCTGCTGCTGCTGTTGTTGCTGCTGCTGCTGCTGCTGCTGCTGCTGCTGCTGCTGCTTGAGCTGCTGCCCGGGGACCAGGGGCTGCTGCTGCTGCTGCTGCTGCTGCTGCTTGGCCTCCAAGGACGACTCTCCGTGGGCCATGGTGATCTGCTGCTGGTAGAGAGCCAGGGCGTGGGGCGGCAGCATGGCCTTGGCCCCTCCCAGGCCCTGGCCACCGAGGACGGGCAGAGGAGCACCCCGCTGGGCCCCCTGACCCAGAGCCTCCGCCATCTAGGGAAGAGGAGGGGGTCAGGGGTGAATACGGAGCGGTACACTGGCCCACCTGTCCCATGGCCCTCCTTAACGGTTTGATTCACCGTACGCCTGCCATCTCATTCCTCAAGCACAAGTCAATGAATCTACAGCCGCCTCCACCATCTGGCCCTCGTGTCTCAGTTGTGCAAATAGGACTACACCGTTTCAACGGCCTCAGTGTTATTCCAGGAACGAGATTAGATACAATAGGCGGCCGGCGGTGTTTCTCTTGATGCTCGACTCGGTGATGAGCGAGATGGATGGAGGGAGAGGCTGTGTTTATGTGTCTGAGCCGCGTGAACTCTCTTCTCTTAGCAGAGATACTCCGGAGCCGTGGAAGATTTCCAAGGACCGAGGTGGAGAGCCCCTCGCAGCAACAGCGCCACGCAAGTTATTGACACTGAAATAATAAACATAGCCTTGCACGCAGACGAAACACATTAGGGTCCCTATTTTCATATTGTCAAATCTGGGTTATTCTAGATCCGTCAATATACACATATCAAATTTGTTGTTTGCTATAATCCAAAGTAGTCCAAGCGGGAAAACTGATTTTGGGAAAAGTAACATGTAACACATTGTTGTAACACAAGTGTAACAATGAAAATGTTTTGCAGATAAACGCGTATTAAAAGTAACATTTTGAAGGAGGGAGAGCGCTGAGAGTGCTATTCAGACAGAGTCTACCTGCGCTCTGTTTACAGAGTTAAAGTTCTGATAGTAAGTTAGTTAAATTGCCCTAATATTGGCATGGGGGAAAACAAATTGTCGATCAACACTTCAATAGGTTCCGATGGCAGATTGTTACAAGCCTACAACACAAATGAGAATACTCACAATATTCGGGATGGCAGCGGCCCTCTGCTTGAGCTGCTTGAGGTCCAAGGGCTTCTGCAGCGGGGAGGAGGTGACCCCGTCGTGGCTGTAGTTGAGCAGACTAGGCCGAGGAGAGGTGATCCTGGACATCACAAACAGAGAGAAGATGTATCAGTGGCCATGTCATAACAATAATGGCTTGCGTATAAAAAGGTATATGTTGCTTTATTCGTCAACTTTGATACATCAGTATCTTAGGCTTTGTTCACACTGCACGCCTTAATGCATAATTTGGATTAATTAAGATTTTTTAAATATAACAAAGACGTCGCACACAGCATGCAAGGACATCAACATCGTTTAGAAGTTGATGTGCTGTAGTGTTGACATGTTGTGGACCTTTTCACTTTGGTGGATGTTCTTTTTTCCCAGCTAATCATTTTTTCCATCTCATTACCAAAGCGATACAATTTGATGAAACAAACGTGATATTTTAAAAAAACGAACAGAGTCCAACTGCGTTACCACAGAGCTTCAATGTGGCCTTTGCGTTTCCCAAGACACGCAGCTTTCAGAGTGCAAGAGCACAAATAAGGTTAAAAAAAAAAGAGGAAAAAATGAAAAATTATTATTAGTCCTCATCCAACAGGACTATAATTATTTTTTTTTCCCCTGTCCCTCCACTGACTTCCTCCATTACAGCTGCTTCCCATGTTTGCATTCACCGAGCGACATTCAAATAGTGTTGAACGTCGATCCATTGTGCCTTTAAAGTCGCAGGGATTCAGATATTATTCAAAGAAAATATCATTTTATTATCTGTTGCTTTTGATTTTTTTTTACTCATACTCATCATTCATAGACATTTCTGAACCACACCCTTTTTAATAAGCTAGGAGTAGTTGTTTAATTTTGATATAATTTCGATATTGTTTTATATTTGCATGGCCCTTTACAGCCAATGTACACAAACAACACAAGGTGGAAGAGATCCTGATGTAGAATCAACAAACAGACCGGCCACCTACTCGGCTTGTAACTTAACTACTTGCAGCGTGCAAATCAGAGAAGCCACAGTACATAACCACAATCACTCATACCTACGAAGGAAGCACACACACTGACTGTGTGTTCACACCGCACTTCGCCCCGCGACACGTTTCAATGTTAAGTGAACGTAGAGACGCGTATCGGGCGAAACTTTTTGTCGCCGGGACCCGCGACAAGATTTGATTGACGGGGCGACAGTTTTCCCCAAGACGGGCGGGCGCGTTCACGTGGATTTTGTTGCGCGAATGAACGACAGATTTCGCAGAAGTTTAAATATTTCAACTTTTTCGCGGCATTCGCGTTGAAACAGCCAATCAGCGTTCACTCCCTGTGGGTAACGTGGGTGAAGTAACGTAAAACAGCCAATCAGCGTTCACTCCCTGGGTGACGTCACGTAACAGCCAATCAGTTCACTCCCTGGGTGAAGTAACGTAAAACAGCCAATCACCGTTCAACCGTTCAGTGAACCGCAGCTTGGAGGAGAAAGTGATTGTTGCCGTTTGCGACTCCCGGAGCTCTATATCTATATATAATATATAAATATCTATATCATATAATATATACGATATATATAATATCACGGCACAAAGCGGTGTGCGCCTCCGGATTATATTATTAACCCATAAACGACGGGCATTCCGATGTCTCTCCCTCTTCCACAACAGGTACAGACACACATCTCGGCCATGGTTGATGAGAATGAATTGGCATGAATGACCGTTGGCAGGCAAAAAAAAAATTTGCCCTGCGAATGCACACAAAAATGCACAGCGACAGATTATGATTTGTCGCGCGGCAACATCCGCCTATTCGTGCGAATAGGCGAAATGGGACAAAGTGCGGTGTGAACACACAGTTACACAAGCACACACCACAAACACTAGCAGACTAAAGTACATGAAACGGAAAGCATCTGCCTGAAAACAAATCCTTGAGGACCCCTCAAGTGCATCTTGCGTAGTTTGTTGAATGAATGGGTTCAGATATTATCTCCCTGTTACTCAACGTCTTCTAAGCCGGCAAAGAATCTTGCATTAATGAAACACAAAGAGAACCAAGGTTTCTGGTTACGTTTCCACACACACACACACACTCCCCTACAGGCTCATAAAGGAAGAGGCTCCCATTCAAAGGCTTAATAAGTGTTCCTCTCTGTGATTCACATGTCACTCTGACAGAAAAAAAAAAAAATTCTCCTCCCATGGCTGTTGCATGTTTGAGTCGTGAATTGTGAAAATAAAAGCTTTCCATTCATAGTAGCTCCGATTACACACACACACACACACACACACACACACACACACACACACACACACACACACACACACACACACACACACACACACACACACACACACACACACACACACACACACACACACACACACACACACACACAGTTTGCTTTGGCTCAGATAGCAACCTTTCCTTCAGCTCTGCCAGAACATGCAGTCTGCTGTCATGGAAAAAAAATTGAACAAATAGTGCACAAACACAGGACTAATCACAACCCCCCCCCACCGTGTGTGCTCTGACACACACTTCCAGCGTCTCCACAGGCTTACAGGAATATCCACACGCACACAGAGTGCTGATAAAGTGGCAGAGAGCAACTCATGCGCACACATGCACAAGTGCCTGGCCTCAGGCACCCCCCCCCCCCCCCCCCCCCCCCCCCACACTACCCGGTAGCTTAGCAACAGACATGGTTAAAGTCTGGCCGCAGCACACTTTGCAGGCACAACATGAGTGGGTAGCTAGCCACCCCCCGACCGCACTACTGATCGAACCGGGCGACGACTCCAGGTAGGGCCAACCAATTTTTTCCACGGCCAAAAAAACAACAACAAAAAAACAACCACTGAGTGAGTACCACGGGACACGACCGCGACCGCTACCTGTTCTTCTCGCCGTTGTCGTTCTCCTCCACCTCGTCGGCGCTGCAGGTGGCGCTGGAGTCACTGTCGCCGTGGGAACCCTGCTTCGCGCCGTGCTCCCTCTTGGAGGTCTTGGCTGAGCTCTTGGTCTCCTCCCCAGCGAGGGCCCTCTTGGAGTCTGTCGAGTCACTCGCCGCCGCTGCCGCCGCCGCCGCCGCCGTCGGCTGCTGCTCCTTGCTGGGCTCCCCGACCTCGGTCTTCACCTCCTGTTTGATGGTGGCCTTGTCTGGGTCCCCCGGGGCGGGGGGCTTCTCCTCGGCGGCCCCCTGGTCCGAGCCCGACGCGCCGTCCTTCTCCCCGTTGCTGCCGGAGGAGCCCTTGGCGCGGCCCTCCCCGTCCTTGGGCTTGCTGTCCTCCGAGGAGCGCGGGGACGGCAGGCTCTCCGTGTCCGAGCTGTTGTTGGCGCCCCCTGGAGGGAAGGAGGGGGAGGGAGAGAGAGAGAGAGAGAGAGAGAGAGGGAGAGAGGGACGGAGGGAGGGATGGAGGGAGGGAAAGAGAGGGGGATGGAGGGAGAGAGAGAGAGGGGGAGGGACGGAGGGATGGAGGGAGGGAAAGAGAGGGGGATGGAGGGAGAGAGAGGGAGGGAGGGAGGGAGAGAGAGGGAGAGAGGGAGGGAGGGAGGTAGCGAACAGATCCCATTAGGCCCGGCCCGAACATCATTTCAAGCAGCGGTAAGCATTAGGTTTTCCGAACAAATATTCTAATAGTCAGAGGAAAAACTGAGCACAAAATAGGAAAGTTAATTCATATTGCATGTCTTCCTCTGCCTTAATCTGGAGCCCGCAGAGAATCACCCCTGCTGCAACATCTCCCAATTATCAACAGTGCAATTTTAATGACGCAAAAAGCCCAACTACAGCATCATGGACTGCTGCGTTGACGCCATTGGCTTTCGGATCCACTCATTGGTCAGAGTCTGACTCGGTTACAACAGAACTTCAATGCAGCTAAAGTGTCCAAAGACACACAGCTTCCATAGTATGAGGGAAGGCCTACTTCCAATTATCACAAAGCAAATGGGTGGGTTGAACATTGGGCAAACTTTAGATGAAATTGTACAGGCGCAATTTTGGCAAATGGATCCCAATAAAAAAAAAAAAACATTGCTACCTGGTCTTTCTATCTATAGGGAAGCCTATTGCTCTCACATATTTACCCCTGGGATAACGCTCTGATATTGAGACAAAATTTGTGAGCGGCAGTTCACAAATATTCATAGGAATCTTTTCTCTAATGTTTGTATATACATAAAAATGCTCACCCACAAAATCAAATCATTTTGGATCCTGAATTGAGATTTGAATACCTACCTAAGAAGCATCTGAGTGTTTGAATATTCATGCTCAGCTCTGTGAGGAGCACAGCGGGAGGGAGGAGACTGCGCGTTGTTGTTTTTAAGGCCTAAATCGGGTTTCACCAGACAGACAATAACGCCAGAACTCCAACCCGATACGGCGTGCTGTGAGAGAGCGCACCCGGGGGGGCTGCATTGTGGCGGCTGAGACATTATACCAACGCGACCCACGGCCGAGGGGGTTCTTAGGGGTCTATTGTGCGGGCCGTGTTAGAACATGAGTCTCCCAGACACTGAACCATTCCAGAGCTGCACAAAACTGTTTTCAGACCTACTGAAACTCCCCCTACCTTCTCCGTCCTCGGCGGCCTCCTCCTCGTTGCCGCTGGCGCCCGAGACCTCCATCTCCTCCTCCTCGGCGGTGGAGGGGGCGCTGGCCTCCTCGCTCTGCGTGGCTTTGCCCTTGCGCCGGGCCTTACGCTCCTTCTCCTGGGTCAAAACCAACAGCCACTAAAACATCGCAGTCACGGCACTCCACGTTCACGTGGCGCTACAACGAAACACGCTCTCGCTCATGTGAAACCCTCCACGGCGGCCGCCGAACCTTACCGATTTCATTTTATGCTGCTGCAGAATCTCGTCCAGTTTCTGCCTCTTCTTGTAGTTGAAGTAGAAGTTCTTGCACTGGGACACTGTCTTGGATCCCACCATCTTGGCGATGGCGGACCAATTCCTACCATACTGGAGGAGGCCTGGAATTAAACAGACGGAGAGGGCGGGCGGGTTAGGACGAGCGGACTTGGACGCGTGTGACGCAGTTTCCATCGCGGCGCTTCCCCTCGGGCCGAGACGCTCGAGGGAAGGGCTCAAGGACGAACGCGGCGGACAGCTCAGCTTGCACAACGCCATGGAAAAAAAAAAAAAAGACACCGAAAACAACCGGCCATCTGGGGAGGGAGAGGGAGAGCGCTATCTAAATACATCAGCAACCATCACCATCTGTCTCTGAAACAGCTGTAGAGCGAAACTGGGAGCCCGGCCGCTTTGTTGACATCACGGTGGACACCCGAGTCCAACAAAGTCTCATTCTCACAGCGCAAGATGTGCTTTCCTGGGCTCAGAGAGAGCGAGCACAAGACGGAGAGATAGAGAGAGAGATAAGAGGGGTGGAGAAGAGGAGAAGGAGGGAACAAGCACTCAACCGTCATTCCAATTCATGCCCCGACTCTTCAATGCGCCTGACAACATATGTCACGACTTTGTGATGTGGACGTGACCCACTTCAGGAGGCCCCGGTCCTGCAGCCAGCCAACCGGATCACCTTGCCTTACACAAGACCGCAGGGGGGGGAGACGGATCAGCCTGTTCGACTGCACATCGACACCGCCGCGATCAAGCCAGACCACGGTCTTAAGAGTAAGAGTGAGGGAGGGAGAGCCCAGAGAGAGAGAGAGAGAGAGTGTGTAAGAGTGAGGGAGAACAAGAGAGAGAGAGAGCCCAGAGAGAGAGAGAGCCCAGGGAGAGAGAGTGTAAGAGTGAGGGAGAACAAGAGTGAGAGAACAAGAAGGAGAGAGAAAAAGAGAACGATACTGTGGCTGTTATCTGTAGGCAGAGCTCGGCGCCCCCCCTGGGCCAACCTTGGGACATGGACCAGAGGCCGCCAGTCAACCTGCTGCCTTTGAGGGGACAAACAAAAGCACCGCCGGTCGCAGCGCCCCGCCTGGCTTCTCCCGCCGTTGTCCTGGTAACAGTGGAACTCACAGTGGAACAGTGACAGAGTTCCCATTTGGAGACGTGGTGACAAATCAATCTCCAGCGGCTCGGGTGAACGCTCGTTCTCCCCGGGAGAACGCTCGCTCGTTCTCTCCGGGATAACGCTCACTCTCTGGAAGAACGCACTCTCGTTCTCTCCAGGAGAACGCACACTCCTTCTCTCTGGGAGAACGCACACTCCTTCTCTCTGGGAGAACGCACACTCCTTCTCTCTGGGAGAACGCTCGTTCTCTCCGGGAGAACGCTCACTCTCCGGGAGAACGCTCGTTCTCTCCGGGAGAACGCTCGCTTGTTCTCTCCGGGAGAACGCTCGCTTGTTCTCTCCGGGAGAACGCTCGTTCTCTCCGGGAGAACGCTCGTTCTCTCCGGGAGAACGCTCGCTTGCTCTCTCCGGGAGAACGCTCGCTTGCTCTCTCCGGGAGAACGCTCGTTCTCTCCGGGAGAACGCTTGCTTGCTCGCTCGCTCTCAGGGAGAACGCTCGCTTGCTCGCTCGCTCTCGGGGAGAACGCTCGCTCTCAGGGAGAACGCTCTCATGGAGAGCGCTCTCCGGGAGAACCCTGGAGATCCATCCCTGTCCCGAGATGGTTCAGTTTCTACGGTTATAAATCACAAACCCAGAATGCACTTCTGCAGCGTATAAACTCATCGTCCTAGCGACCGGTGCAGGGGTCAACTCTAGCCTGCTAATTCTGGTCCAGTTCATGACTGGGGAGGGGGGGGCGGGAGGGGGGGGAGGTAGGGCAAACCCCTCTGTTGAGAAGGAGGCCTCCCCCACAACAATGACATCCATCCAGAAACAAAAAGCAGAAGGGGGAGCGGGGAGGGGGGTGGGGGGGGGGGGGGGGGGGGGGGGGGGAGAGAGACCTCGTTGCTAATGCAGGGAGAGCCTCTGCTGAAGCGTCACGTCCAGGAGGTGTCAGTGCCAGCTAGCAGAGCGGGGAGCTAGCGTAGCACTGAGCTGGCGCGGCGTGGCAAACGGGGGTAATCTTCTGAAGTCTGAGCCGTCTGTTTCCTGGAGTCAAAAACGCCGCCTCGGTGTTAAAAAGTGGAAGCGGAATATTTCAACTGAAAAATTCATGGCTGCCAGAAGGAGAGGCGGCGCGGCACGGCTTGCAGAGGGGGAGAGAAAGTAAGAGAGAAATGAGAAAGAAAGAAGGAGAAGGAAGAAAAGACGTGACTCATTCTAAAGAATAGGGACACGTGATAGACACCTATTAACCTTTTACAGCCTTCTCCCTCGTGGGGAGGGGCAGATACTGTCTCACATGCTACAGCACGCACACGCACGCACGCACACACACACACACACACACACACACACCAACCTGTACATTCGCACCACAGGCATTAACTTCCAAAGCAACGAGCGAGGCAGACGTTTCACCGAGGGTCAAAGGTTGCTTCCTGCGGGTTGTGGCTATACGGTCCATTCAGGTCGCCGCAGATAACAAGAACGGCAGCTCCGACCTCTGAGCCCTAATCCTCCAATCACAGAGTTGAAGCTATCCCGGTGCAGCTGGTGTCCCCCCCCCCCCCCAAACACCCAATAGGAATCATATCACCCCCCCCCCCCTCCTCCACGGTGGCACTACATGCCTGTCGATGCAGATGTCCGCCTCAGCTCCCCTGAGGAGCAGCGCCCCCACCCACCCCGTCCCCCCCCCCCGCCCCTCTCTCACGCCGGGTCTGCTGGCTATCCTCTGGGGGCGGCGGCGGCGGCGGCGGCGGCGGCGGGGCGGGGGGAGCGACGACGGCAGGAAGTGTCTCCGGTCGGGGCCTCTGGGTCCGGGGGCCGAGGTGAGGGGAAGGGAAGAAGAGCTGCGTGCTGCGGCCTGGTCGCCCCCGCCTTCCTGCCTCGGCCGCCGTGGATCCCTGCGCCGGTGTCGGGTTGTCTGGCTCAGACCGGCACATGCTCCTAGTCCCTTTAGTCTCCGCCCCCCTGGTGTGCCTCTGATCTCCTTCTGAGCCCGCTTGCTTGCTTGCTTGCTTGCTCGCTTGCTTCCTTCCTCCCGACGGGAGCGTCCCGTCGCCTGCAGCGTGGTCCGGGAGTTCCCTGAAGGCACTGGTGCGCTCGCGCTCGGCACAGAGTCTCTCCCCAATGGCAGTTTGTCTGTGAAGACTTCCACAGGAAAGTGGGACTGTGCTGCTGGGGCGGCGCTACGTGCTCTGCCTCCCTCTCTCTCCCTCTCTCTCTCTCTCTCCCTCTCTCTCCCTCTCGCCTCATCTGATCTCTAGTCTTTTTTTTTTTCCCTTGCTTGCTCGCTCGCCCGCCCGCTCACTCCTTCCCTCCCTTTCTCTCGCTCACTGCTTCCCTCCCTTTCTCTCGCTCACTCCGTCCCTCCCCCTACCTTACTCTGCCAGCAGGCAAAACTGCGTGCACACACCCACATAAAAACAAAACACACGCGAGTGCTAACACACACACACACACACGCAAATGCACGAGACGGTATATGCACTCAACCGCCTCCCTCTCTGTCTCTGCTGCTGAAACTCTGACACACACACACACACACACACACACACACACACACACACACACACACACACAGTCTGAGGGTAAACATGAGAGAGCGAGTAAGTGAGCGAGCGCTGGAGAGAGAAGTTGCAAAAGGGAGAGAAAGAGATAGAGTGTGTGTCAGTGAAAGAGGGCTGGGGTGGAGGACGGAGAGAGAGAGCACACAAACAACAGAGTGCGGTAAAGAGAGTAACAGAGCGAGGGAGTGAGATAAGCAGAGTGGCTGGGCCACATAGACAAAGAGTGAGAGGGAGAGAGAGAGCGAGTGAAGGAGGGAGCGTGAGAGGGTTGATGTTGATACCATGAGAAAGCATAAAGGCTTTCACATTTTTCCTGACTGACCTGCTTTTCATTTTGAATGTGACCTCTCTCCAATCTGTAACAACACAGAGTGAGGGCGAGAGGGAGCGAGCGCGAGAGCGAGAGAGAGAGAGAGAGAGAGAGGGAGACAGAGAGGCGGGGCGGAGGGGAGTGACGCTTGCCAAATCTTCCAGAGCGCCTGCCAATCTGGACGCTGGCCATCTCCAAACCAAGAGAAGAACCAAGGGGAGAGACGGAGGGGAGCAGGAATTGGAGGGAAAGACAAAAAGCACACAAAATACAAACCAATGAAAAACAAGAGGAGGAAGGGAAGAAGGAGAAAAGGGGAGACGACAGAACAGGGTGGATGTTGGGCGAGAAGAATGGGGAGCGAGAGCGAGAGAGAGAGAGAGAGAGAGAGAGAGAGAGAGAGAGCAAGCGAGCGAGCGAGAGCGAGAGCGAGCTGGTGTTCGCTACCTGCTGCTCCTTTAAATGGGCTCTTCCAGTCGAGCTGGCACACTGGGAGGAATGGGGAGGAATGGGCTGGGGGTTTTAGTATCCAGCTGCCTGCCCGCAACCAAGCAAGGCTTGCCAGATTAGTGCGCTTACATAAACGCCATCCAAGGGGAACACGCACACACACACACACACACACACACAAATAAGCAGATGCATACACACACTAATGTCTGAATGCTAATCAATCCTGCACCCACAGCTCTGTAAGATCATCCCCCCCCGCCCCAACCTCTCTCTCCCACACAGGCATGCCAGGCACAGGAGAGACACAGGCTTTCAAACGCTCGGCCATCCGTCCTCTGCGATGCCAGGGTTTTACAGGAGAAAGAGAGTGGACCCCCCCCTCCTTCCCTGGGGTGCCCCCGTGAGGCCAGCCAGCCCCCCCCCCCCCCCCCCCCCCCCCCCCCGCCCCCCAGGCCAGGGCGCTGGACCCTCCATGGCACTGGCCACACCGACCACTACCGCGTCCGTCAAACCCACGCCGAACCAAAACCACGCACAGACATGTGGACGAGAGCACCTCGACTGGCACAAGCACCGCAGGGTGGGACAGGGCAGCCCGTAGTATTTCATCTACGGCCCGGTCTACCTCGCAAGAGGGGGAACCCTCTTTGGCAGGGCTGTCACCATGGTTACACAGCGAGGCAGAGTGCTGGTGCTGAGGCAGAGTGTGGTTACATAAGGAGTTGAACGCCGAAGCCGCCGCCGCCGCCCCCCCCCCCCGCCCCGCCACGCCACATCCCCTCGCTTCAGGCTGCCAGGCTGATCCCCTGGGATGGAGCGCCCTCACTAATCCCACCGCCGGAGAATGGAATTGAACACATTAACCAGGATTACTACGTAAGACTCTGTAGTCACCATCGCCAACCACTAGACTGTGGAGCCACCACCCCCACACACACACCCACCCACCCACCCACACACACACACAATGACAGTGCTCCTCTGGTTTCAGTATCTGATGCACACTGATAGGCGGGCAGGAGGCTCCCCTGCTGCCCTGGATCACAATAGAGTCAGGCTGAACAAGTCAAACCAGAGTCACATGGATTGGTACGAGGGGGAGAGGGTGTCTAGATTACAAAGCTCGATTTGCATTAGGGGCCAATCAAGACATTACTGTTAATCATTGTTAAAACATGAATGTAAACTGGGCATTTTCTCCACAGTGCATTTCAAAGAGAATCTGTAAATACAATATACTCAAAACAACAAGTAAGCAACAACAGTGCTAGCACAAGCAAAGATTTCCCTGGCTCTACCAACCACAGAGAGATGGAGGAAACCACCTTAACCGATAAAATGTAATTAACAACCACAAACCGCAAACACCAACAGCACCTACCAATTACAGAGTGCCTCCAACCACGCTGGAACTGAAGCAATCCTTGAAATAAGCACAATAGTACAAACTCACTACGACTAGAGTACAAGAGATTACAGGATAATCCCCTGCTTGGCGGCAGCTGGGGGCGGGTAATAAACCCTGGAAATGACCCACAGGTCAAGGTCACTCAAGTCAGAGGCAGCAATTGAGACAAATACACAAACAAGAGGACCAGAGACAGACTGGGCGATAGGCTGATCCTTCCGTCAGAGACGGCCAACAGCCAGGATTAATGACTTCCCAGGTTTGAATGGACCATTTTCCATCTTTCTTTTTACAACCTCTTTGATATTTAACAGTGCTGGAGTAACTGGGCTGTTCTGCTGAGGGAGACCTGAGTATAAGAGAGACAGAGAGCCTGAGAGGTACAGAGAGCCTGAGAGAGACAAAGAGTTAGGGAGAGAGATAGAGAGCCTAAGAGAGTTAGGGAGAGAGACAGAGAGTTAGGGAAAGAGATAGAGAGCCTTAGAGAGTTAGGGAGAGAGACAGAGTTAGGGAAAGAGACAATGAATTAGGGAGAGAGAATGAGTTAGAGAGAGAGACAATGAGTTAGAGAGAGAGACAATGAGTTAGGGAGAGAGACAATGAGTTAAGAGAGAGACAATGAGTTAGAGAGAGAGACTCAGTGCGTTTACATGACACTCAAGAAAGTCGAATTAATGGGTTAGTCCAACTATGATTGAATTACTAAGATGCATGTATACACCTTAGTCGAGCTAAAATCAAATCAAATTGGGTTTCTCATAGTCAGATTAAGACCCCTAGATAATGCGATTCATTGTCGAGTTAAGCGTGCATGTACGGAGTCGAATTGGATTATGCGTTGAATTGCGTTCTGCGCATGCTCGAGATCTTTTCCCGGGGCCGTGAGCCGGAAGTAGAAGGAGAAGATAGTCGCGTTGTTGTCGCCGTTGGAAAACGATAAACGGCGATTTATTTAAAAAGGTGGCGCAGAAGATGGAGGAAGCCGGTGAGTGTAGTTACCCCCTATAAGAATTGTGTGCCGGCCGCAGGAGTGTGCATGACATGCATTCATTAAAGGTGGAAGCACACAGACACTATGCTTCGATTTCACCCAAGGCTGAATTAAAAGATTTCTAAATCTGGGTCATCAACGAGGTTGTGAAGTAGTAACTTCAGGCACATCTGTCAAAATAAATGTTTTTTTCTCCCGACATGTTTACGGTCTTTATTCATTCCTTGCGATGCGGCGGGGAATGCCGTATACGGACGGGCGGCGGAGGGGCTGCTCCGGTGGGAGAAAGATGTTTTCAGTAGACAGCTGTCAACTCACTTCGGATAGGCGATTTATTTTAAAAGCTGGTGCAGAAGATGGAGGAAGCCGGTGTCGTGCCAATGTAGTTACCCCCTATAAGGAGTGTGTCATCATCAACATGCATTCACTACACACTACGCTATGATTTCACCTAAGGCTGAATTAAAAGTATATGTTTTTCTAAATGTTGCTCATCAACAAGGTTGTAAAGTAGTTAACTACGTTCTTTATTCATTCATTGCGCCGCGGCCGAACTGACGGGGTTATTCTCTGATATTATGAATCTTACAGACTGTGTTGGGTTCTCCGACTCTCTGGTACTTCCACAACAAGTAAAGACTCCTAGTGGGGTTTATCTCGCCCATGTTGAGAAGGAATTAGGGGAAAGGAACTTTGGCTTTGACTCTCTGAAGTCCAGATTGAAACGCAACATGGAGGAGAAAGCGATGTTTAGACAGCTGTCAGTTCACTTCGGGACCATATCATTTCTCCGACGCTCCATTGTTCCGACCTCGTATGCGGACTCCTCTGCCGGCAGAGCCAGCTCCTCCGGCTGGAGTCGGTATACGACCGAGAGGTCGGAACAATGGAGCGTCTGAGAAATGATATGGACCCAAAGTGAACTGACGGCTGTCTACTGAAAACATCTTTCTCGAATGCAGGCGCCTGAGTTTGTTGTTGCTGGTGACGTAAAGAGGTCAACCGGTGGCTCTATTACCACTAGTTGAAATGGGCACAGAGCTACCTATCGTACCGTGGAATGACATGCTTCGGCCAATGAATCGATTTACTCACCGCCATGTATACTCGGACAATTGCAGTTGTCCAATTGCGGAGCATAGTCGAACTATGGCTTTAATCGGATTAAGCTGTGCATGTAAACGTACTGAATGAGTTGAAAGTGAAAGAATGAAAGTGAGGGAGCTAGACAGAGAGTGAGAGAGATAGACAGTGAGTTAGGGATAGAAACAGTGACCTAGGGAGAGACGAAATGCCTGAGAGAGACAAAGTGACTTAGTGAGTTAGGGAGATACAGCGACGTGAAAGAGACAAAGCGCTAGGGAGAGAGACAATGAGTTGGAGAGAGAGAGAGACAGTGAGTTATGGAGAGAGCCTGAGAGAGAGAGAGTGAGGGAGAGAGACCGAGAGAGAGAGTGCCTGAGCGAGACAGAGTCGGGAGGGAGACACAGAGCCTGAGAGAGCGACCCAGACTACAGACACATGTGACCCGATAACCACCACGTGCTCCCGGCACCACGTGGCGACTGCTGCGTCGCTCACAGGAAGTCCGTCCGCAAGCACACGCAAGCGCACGCAAAGTCAGAAAACCGCCGCTGTTGCCGCTGCCTTCTCTGCTTCTAACTCTTCGTTGAACGACTCAAGATCACTCTTATTATTCCAACAGCGGTTGGCATCGCGTTATAGCAAATGCGATTTTTTGAATTACCTTTCTTGGCAGTCTCCATCTCTTCTTCGGTCCAGCGAGAACTCTCATTCATCTCCTGATTGCCTGAAAGGGGAAAGAGAGCGAGTGAGTGCGAGAGGACAGAAGAAGAGGAGGAGGAGGAGGAGGAGGAGGTGGGGGTAAGATGGCTTGTCACAGTCAGTTAAACGACTGACGGGGAGAGAGAGATCGCGAGAGAGAGAGGGGGCAAAAGAGGAAGGTGGTGGTCTTGCCGGGCGCGGTAAAGAGAGGGCAGACCCTGAGCAAATGCCAGTTAAGAAGACGATGGCAGAGAGCCAGGGCTCGGAAACTAAACTGCTAATTAATGATTACAAGTGTTACAGAACAGCGTTATGAAACAAATGCAGGTCTGAGAAAGGCTGCCGGCGTTAGCTCCCGCAGCGCTCGGGGGAACCATCGCAATCGACCTCGGAAGGGAACACGCACGCACGCACGCAACTGCTGAAAAACTGAGTCCCTTGATAGGCTGCGGTGAGACTCCAACATGGGCAATGCTGACTGGACACTTAGTGACAACAAAGAGGAGAGAGCAGGGGGTGTTTGTGAAAGCAAACTGTGACATCTGAAAGCGGAGCCGCAATAACATCCTGTGTTTGTCTCTGGGCCCGCGGTTACATGATTTAAGCTAACCTCATTATGCCCGTTTCCTAACGGCGATGTCGCAGCGCATGTCTCTGCTATGATTTGATAATTCTCACAGAACAGGAACTGGGTAGAAGTTGAATGTGCACGAGTGACCTAGATAAGGCTGGAGGAGCCACAGTGCACTCTTGTGGTTTGGGACAGGACTGTCAGTGTGGAGGGAGGGAGGGAGGGAGGGAGGGAGGGAGGGAGAGTGGGAGAGAGAGAGAGAGAGTGTGTGTTTGTGTGTTTCTAGCTAAACACACAAATATATGCACACATACATACATATGTACATGTACACTCTTGTGGTTTAGGTAAGGACTACAACATTGGAGTGTGTGTTACTAGTTAAACACACTTGTATGTACACATATATACGTGCACACACACACACACACACACAGTTTGACAGAAGGAGTACACATGTGGGGGCCGAGCGAGCCTGTGCGTGGATCAAAGGTGCATTCCTAAATGACTTGTTTACTGCACACTTCCAATCTGTAAATCACCCTCCACCCATCGACTCGGGAACACTTTGCATCACGCCAGAGTGAGCGGGAGAACAGCCTCACAGTGCCCCCCCCCCCCCCCCCCCCCCACAGGGGCCGGCGTCGGTACTGACCCAGCTCGCTGCTGAGCGGCGGCGCCGTGCTCTCCTCCACCTCGCTGGTCATGGAGCGCGTGATGCGGCCCTTGCGGCGGCCCTGGCTGTTGGCCGTGCGCCGGCCCTTGACGGTCACAGCGGGCTCCTTGTCCTCGCCGTCCTCCCCGGAAGTGTCGTCCCTGCGGGTGGGAGGAGGGGAGGGGGGAGGGGGGAGAGGGGGGAGGGAGAGAGAGAGGCGGTGAGCTCCACGGGGTGGAACATAGCATCAGGGAGAACAGAGCACGTTTAGAAGGCTTTCCTTTGTCATCGTGGGGTTTGTTCTTCCACACGCCGGAGGAAAAACAAAAGCCTGTTGCTGCGTGTTCACGTTTGATGGTCTTAAAGCTGCTGCACACCTTTCTTCAAAGAGAGTCGAAAAGATGAGTACTAGAACTTCCAGTACGTCACGATGGCGATTTAGTGTCCAGTGTTTGATGTGTAGGAAAAGGGTTTTAAATAAAAGACAAATAAACATCATTTTTTGAAAATGAAGCTACATTTTCTATAAGCGGCAGGAGCGGTAAAATTGGGTCACACGTTTCAAATTACCATAAATAAGACGCTGCGTAGTATAAGCCGCATCTTATTACACATCTTGGCCCACAACACAAATGCTCACATGTACCGCCCAATTCTGGCCTGAAACCGTAACTGGATAGTTTGACTAGTAGCAGTATTCCTCAGGGCCGTGACCGCGCCGTGTGGCCGGTCAACTGATGTTTGAGTCAGGGTCCGTGAGTGATTGGAGATAATGCAGATTCAAGCTTTAGTAAAACCTGAACTTTGACAGATTTAGAAAACAAGGAATCCTTTATTTTGAAGCAATTCATTTAGATGCAGAGGCTTTGAACTATCGTTCATAAACTGAGAGCACATTGTGGAAAACTGTCTTTATTTTTTTTTTGTCAGTTATGAAGGGATGCCAATGTTTATTTCTTTAGGAGTTTATCTTTTACGCAGACCTCTAGTGTAAATGAGCATATGGGCTTTACATCATGACGGCATTAGGAACTTCATGTTTTATCACTCAAACTCAAATCACTGAAAATGGCGCAGACAATTTTCTTTTGAAGTGGCTTACCTACCTATAAGCCACTCCGGAAGGTAAGCCCAAGTGACAGTTTGGGTTCCTAAAACCGGGAAACAAGTCGCTGCTTTACTTAAAAAAAATTAAAAAAACTGTAGATCTCAGACCAAGTAGACGCACACAGACACACACAACGTCCAGTGGGAAGAAGTGTGTGTGTGTGTGTGTGTGTGTGTGTGTGTGTGTGTGTGTGTGTGTGTGTGTGTGTGTGTGTGTGTGTGTGTGTGTGTGTGTGTGTGTGTGCGCTTTTGCCAGGTAATATATTCAGTGTCAGCACATGGGCCTGCCAGGAGACGAGCCAGTGAAGCTGAACCTCCTGCTCCTCCATTCATCTCCGCCCCCCCCCCCACCCCACCCGCTCCATTAATCTTGCTGAGAGAAGCTGCTTGCACACTAAATATAGTGGAGCCAGCTGTGGCAGGGCTGACAGGCAGGAGGAGGGACGGCAGGGGGCCACAGGGGGTCCTGTGGCAGGGCTCCGAGGTGCAGGCAGCGGGGGCAGGAATGCTTCATCACCGTCACCACCTCCGTCTGACAACGCTGCTGATAAATAGTGTGTCCTGCAGGAGGACTTTAAAATAACTACAGTGGTGGTGGTGTTGGGGCAGGACTTGTCATTGATGTTGGAGGGGGAGACCGCTGCTTTAAATATTCCACACTTAATGCCGTCTTCTTCACGCGGATGTACTTGCCGTCAAGAGCAAAGTCCATCGATGTAACAACGACACAGTCTTTATGAGGATAAACAAAACCATCTGTGCTACAGCTTTCTGCGGAGCTGATCTGCATATTTTCTCGAGCTTGTTTGCTGAAAGCTGGACCTTGAACAATGTTAAAAACAACAACAACAACAACAACAGAGTGTCTGAACAGCCTCGTCTCAACCCGAGTACACCCTTGTTCCCAAATGTTCTCTAGACTTTCTCAGAAATTCGTATTGTGTACAAACCAAACGTTAGACAGACATCTGTCTATTGTTCTTAATCAACTACAGCCGCATTGATCTGACCAAACCTAGGGAACGAGAGTGAGCGAGCGAGCAAGCGAGCGAGAGAGAGAGAGAGAGAGACTGGATCTCTCTCTCTCTCTCTCGGGACGGTACAGGACTCACTTCATTCCATCTTCCTTGTCGTCTGCTTCGGCCTTCTCCTCATCCTTCTCCCCTTCCTTCTCCTTCTCCTTCTCCTCCTTCTCCTCCAGGCTGCCGCGGCTCACCTGCTGCTGCTGTTGCTGCTGCTGCTGCTGCTGGCCATGCTGCGAGAGGGGCCAAGACAACAGGAAGACAACGCTTCAAACATGATCCCCACGAAATCGGATACACCAGAGGGGCAGACACAGGCGCACGCCACACGCCACACACACAAACCTACACACGCACACACACACACACACACACACACACACAAATCTACAAACACACACACACACACACACACAGGGGATCAACAGACAGGTCTTAGGCATACAAACACACACATTGGAAAGGGAAAAATCAAAAAGGTGAAGAGACCGATAAGGGAAGTTGGCTTGGTGTTTCAAATTGGTTCCCTAAACAGACGAGGCCTACCCGTACCCGGAGTTGCTTATGCCGCTTTTCCACCGCCAGTACCAACTCGACTCGACTCGACTCGCCTCGACTCAACTCGGTTTGGTTGCGTTTCCATCTAAAAAAGTACCTCTTCAATGTGGGCGGGTCGTAGAAAAGAACCTCTCCACCATGGGCGGGTCGTCATTAGGTTTTAATCACGGGAGACGCGATTCCCGGGAAATCTGAATCTGATCAAGACTATTTCCTGATTCCCGGGAAAGGTTATGATGGGAAATAAAATAAAATAAAAAGCGCAATGACTGCGCGTCTATTGTTGTCATACGGTAACGTTGATAGAGGCGAAACTCGAGCCCTAGGAAAGGAACGACACTGAAACGAAACAGCGAAACGCCGGTCCGTGGACTCCAGCCACGCCGGACACACACAACCACGCCCGACACACATAACGACGCGCAGCCTAACTCTAGCCCCGGGAAAGGAGCGACACACACGGCGAAACGCTGATCAGTGTCCCCCTCTGGAGCGGGTTCGTGGACTCCAACCACGCCGGACACAACTTAACTTGAGTGAATATTCCCATTTACAGCCGCTGGCCAATCAGTTACCAGCAGCCTGTTTACGTCACACAAAAGTACCTACTCCGCTGGCATGGAACCTCGACGGAGGTAGTACTAAAAAAAAGTACCCGGTACTAGGTACCAGGTACTTTTTTTGCCAATGGAAACGCAAATAAGGCGTGGCGAGTCGAGTCGAGTCGAGTCGAGTCGAGTAGGTACTGGCGGTGGAAAAGCGGCATTAGTGCCCACAATCACTTCCCCATCCACTTCCTGACTGTCTGGACCCAGATGAGTATAAGACTGAGGCCTGGCCTAACTATCAGGAAGCACTCACACCCATGGTCCTTCCTACGGCCTGACCAGCACACATTGTTCACCGTCTCCTTCACGCCTGCCAGACGTTTGCTTTCTAGCTGTGCCGTCCTCATCGTACAGCACTGAAGGTCAAACTCAAAGGACGCCTGACATCTGGCCTCATGGCGATGCCATTTCAAAAGGAGGACGTGTTGAAGGGAGACCCAGACATCATGGACTGAGAGTAGAACGAGTGTGAGCAGTCTGAGTCTCTTTCTCTCCCTCCTATACAGGTACGGCCTCTCTCGGCCCTCCACTCTCTTTCTGGATTCATTTGCCAGAAAACAAATCAAACCCATAAGTCTGGGGAGGGGGACGCCCCCCCACGGCCCCCCACGGCCCCCCTGGCCCCAGAGGAAGCCACTGAACACTGGGCCTTCCATCACCGTCCGCTGTGATCACACACGCTTACTTCTAGTGCGCTCCGCCCATACTGATCTAATAGCCGACCTGGTCTGATCCAAACCAAGAGCAAGGTGAACGGGAAAGGAGCAGCCGAGGTGGGGCCTGTGTGGGCGGGGGGGGGGGATTCAATTAGGCTAGGTGGACATTAGCCTCCACCTGAAGCCATTACCCCCTACGTCTACTCTCAGACAACTCCATTACGGTGAAGCAGCTGGGGATGTTCTAACGTACATTGTCATGCTCGCTCTCCCTCTGTCTGCTCGCTCTCTCTCCCCCCCTCTCGCTCTCTCTCCCCCTCTCGCTCTCTCTCCCCCTCTCTCGCTCTCTCTCCCCCCCTCTCGCTCTCTCTCCCCCCTCCCCCCCCTCTCTCTCTCTGTGACAGTAGGGTATTGATTCCAGGGGGCGTGGCTAAACATGAAGGGATCAGGTAATGAGCCGGAAGCTGACTCCGGGAGGGATGAGCACAGACCGGCCCACCAGGGGGGAAAAAGGTCACAAGTTAATTAACGTGCTATTTCATTAGCCGCCGACTTGCAGCTTAACAGGCCCGGGGCCCCTGGGGCCCCCGGGAGCTGACACTACGCGCGCTACCCGGGGAGCTCATTAGCAATGGAGAATCCCCACGAAAAAAAACCAGACAAGCCGAAGCCAAGAAGGAAGAAGAAGAGGAGGAGGAGGAAGAGGAAAGTGACAAGGAGAACACATTAGCCTTGAACACGGAGCCTGAGGTTGTGCGTTAGCACACTCAGGTGTCCTTTGGGAGTTTTATTGGCTTGAGCTAGTGGGTTGGCTATTGCTGGTCATTGCTCAGCATGACGACAGGCGTGTCCACCTTGAGGAGAGCCCACAATGTCACCGCCGTGATCTCCGCAGTGCATCGTGATCTCCTACCTGGCTTCGGCCGCGGCGGCGGTAGTTCCTGCGCACGATGTTCTTGTAGTTCTCGTTCTTCTTGGTCAGGTAGTAGAAGAGCACGCACTCGGCCACCGTCTGAAACAGGGAATCCAAAGGTTGGCCCGGTGTCTCACACCACGGAGCGGCGCGACAGAGCGCGGGGAACGCACCTTTCTCTCCAGGAACGACGCGATCAGACTGAAGTTCTTGGGGTGTTGGATGAACCTGAGGGCAGACGAGAAGTGAGTCACGCACACGCGCAAAACTCTGCACCGTTGAACACCATTGCTTTCTGCAGTTCAATTCAGTTAGATTAAATTGGTCTATATGCTCCTCTGAGCTTTTAATCCCTATTCCCTAGAAAATGGACACACGTTTTTATTAGCGCTGTCAAAATCAATGCGTACATTTTTGAGAGCCGTTACGCGCTTTTCCTGCGGATGTTTATGGAGGGTCCAAAAAGTGCAATCTCTTGGAAATTACAGGATGAAAAATATTTTATTCACATTTTATTGTGATCAGAAGAACTCTTTCATTTTCATATCAACACAATTGGGTGTCAATATTATAGTAATATGCACGATACCCTCTTGCTCTACTCCTTTTCTGGGTTTGATTGTCGATAGCAAATATGCTATTAAACAATAGTATTTGAATTCAAATATATATTAAATATCATTTAAATATATATTATTTCAAGCTTTAGTTATGGTAAAAAAAAATATATATATATATATATATATTATGCAGCAAGTGTAATACTTAGCCGTGTAAAAAATAATAAATAAGCTGTGTAAAAAAATGTCAGACTCCACAGCATTACTGAGTAGACATCAAATCAGGTACCACTGATCGTTTCCTTTGCGATAAGACGTCGTCTCCCAAGGACTGCGACGGCCTTGCCGTCCCCGGTGTGTGGCTGTGTGTGCGTGAGCAGAGTCCCTGATCTACCCCTGAATCCGCCTGGATTCACTTTGACAGCGCAAACAAAGCACCTGCACTCCCTTGTCCTCGCTAAACGGGGACGGCTTCAAGGCCTCCGTGGCTGTCGAGCTGAATCAAAAGCAGCCATGCCCACAATGGTGGAGAGCACGTCTACACCGCTCCCTTGTTCTGTAGGGATCTTTGTGTTGCACCCGTTTCATCCAAAGAGGCGCCACAACAAAAGGGAAGAAAAGCAAGGGGAGAGGGGGGCTGAGGTGTTGTGTGTTCTTACTTCTCTCGGAAGGTGTCCTTCTCCTGCTCGCTCCACATGTTCATCACCTGCCGGTCCTTGTACACCTTCATGGGGTCGCCCATCAGGCCGTTCATGTTGATGAACTTGATGCGCTGCTGCTCCGCATCGAACAGCATGGGCGGGATGACGGCCAGTTGGCGCATCTGCTTCTCCGTATTCTGACAGAGGGACGGGACAGGGAGGGGGAGTGAGAGAGGTGTGTTTTTGGGGAGACAGGGGTACACGGGGGAGAGCCAGACCTAAACATCTGGCCGAGGCGTGCTCCACTGCCCCCGTGCCTGGTAGGAAAACAGCGATGCGGTGGCCGCGTGAGGCTCTGCACACGGAAGTGGGTGAGAGGTCAGGAGGCGACAGAGGAAATGGAGGCAACAGAGACTATGGACTGCAAAACTGTCGCGTCAATTCCTTGAGGTTTCAGGTCAGAAAAGAGAAAATGGTTCAAAATCGGATCAAAATCATAAGGTCCAAACTAAATAACCGGTCCGGCGTCTAATGTAAGAGTGTAAGTTGCTTTAAGATTATACAAGATCTACTGAATTAATTCCAGACAGATCCCCACAGCAGGGGTCCAGAGGCACCCAAGGGAGCCAGGGAGAGACAGTGATGTGGAGGCAAAGAGCCTCGAGGCCACTGGGAGAGGAAGAGCAGGGGCACAGCATCGTACGAGGAACCAGCCTCTTCACTCCGCTGACAACCTTCAAAGTAAAAGCAAGACATCTACACCTTATACTACGAGTGTGTCTGTGTGTATGTGTGTGTGTGCATGTGTGCGTGCGTTCCTGTATGCATGCCTGCCGCAATTTCTGCACCAACCAAGGGAATCATTAGATTGCACGCCTATATATGTGCTTGACTAGCTGTAGCAGCACTCTTTGTTTCATAAAAGGAGCCACCGGTTTGATGTGGTTAAAATGCTAATTCCTCCACTGAGGGGGCGGAGAGTGTGATGAGTGTCTCTGCTGTGTTCTGCAGGGAGGAAACCAGGCGGGAGTCAGGAGATGCAGCGAGGCAACATGATGGGGGGGAGCTCACCTCTTGCTCCGATATGCCATCGATGATCTCAGAGACCTCGTGTTCGCTGCGAGCCGCGGACGAGGCCAAGCTGCCGCGCTGCCCCACGCGGCTACAGGCGGGGAAACACATGAAACACAAGGTTAAGGTCAACATCCAGCTGTGCGCTAAATTAGCTTAACAACGGGTTCAAAGAGACCAACTGGTCCCACATGCAACCTGTGAATCCATTAGTACAATGTATCGGAGGAGAAGTTTGTTTCATATGTAATGGTGCTGATGCCATCCAACTTGTTTTTGCGGTGGAAGCATATGGCATGAGGTGAATTGCTCAGAATACTTAATATTTTTCTATATTTTCTACATTTCAGAAACAACTTGAACTAAGTCAGTCAAATCCTTGACTTAATAAGCAATGTTGGCAGCAACAACATATGAAATAAAACAATGACCAGTGGAAAAGATTGTCTTGTGCCCTGAAAAGGGTAAACAAGCAGGCAGCCATTTGATTGGTAACCAAGCAACAGCATCAAAAGCTAGGATAGTTTTATTTCTAATATTATTCTATCAACACAGACTATTCATCGATAGTCGGGCATTATAATTGGTCGACTAGCACCAGCGATTTCTGCAACTAGAAGGACTGAATGAAAAGTGTTGAAAACAGTCTCCAATGTGAAATAACACACTGGCTCACTTGGAAATGAGACCCGATGTCCAAGATCCTGAACAACTTTCCTCAAACTTTAAGGTTTGGATCTTTTTCACCCTCGATTCTACTTTGAAAAATGATGCATATTCGCGTTGCGATTTCCGTCAGCAACATTTTGTCAGCAACATTTCGTCCACATTATTTTGGCTACCAACTATTGACCAACGTCCCTCACGGTCTCCTCAGACCGCGGCACCGACCCCCCCAGCCCCCCCCCCCCCCCCCCCCCCCCCAGAGCGACGCTCCCAGGGAGGAGACGGGGGACCCCCCTCACCTCTGCATGCGCTCCTGCAGCTCCCGCTGCTTGCGGATCTCGGGGAACTGCTTCTCGTAGTACTCGCGCACCTTCATCTCCTTGGCTCGCCGGCGCGGGTTGTTCTCGATGCGGTCCACCTTCTTCTCCCACGCCTCCATCAGATGGTCGTAGCGCTGGCAGAACTTTTGTTCCTGTCGGGGGGGGGTAACGAGCGCACAGCGGGGGCGGCACTCAGAACACGTCCTAACACGTCCACGTCTAAACGTCTCTCTTCGTTCCCTTCGCGGCGTGAGTCACTAAAACACTTGACGCATGCGAGCGGCCATCATCATCATCACACAGCCACACACAGCAGAGGGGTTGTCAAACGAATTCTGCGTGTGAGAAATTGCGAGGATATTACACGTTTAGATGTTTATAACTGTGTCCTTGCGCACTCTGTTCTGTCATGTGACTGTACCGTTGACAGAGCAACATTGTGGTGTTAGTATTCTAAGAGGGGGGGGGGGGGGGGGGGGGGGTGGGGGTGGGTGGGCGACTTGGCTTTGAGCCAGGATGGTGCAGGCCCACGCAGGCCGTAAAGCAGCCCATTAACCCAGGAGGAGACACGAGCCTCGAAAGCCTCTTAAAGCACCGGTCTCCCTGTGGTCTGTCTGCCAGCCTCCTCCCCCCCCCCCCCTCAGTTTACACACAGCAGGAGAGGAGGCCGGACACCAGTGTGGGCGGCATCGCTCGCTGCTGCATCCCTTGCTGTGTTAGAGCGGGGAACTTGGCTTGTCTGCATCTTTAAAGCAAAAACATCTACATTTTCACCCCCACAGTCGCCAACCAGTGTTTGACGATGAGACTTTATCTGTTGAGTCTAATGCACTGTGTTTCTGCGCTCCATGTCTATAAATCTTTCATTTCTGTAATAATAAAAAGTGCTGGCTGGGAGGTTGGCCTGTCTGACGGAGAGCTCTCTACATCGATCCATGCTTTATTTATAGTACTGCCCTTTGACTTGGACCAGCTTGATTAGCGGCAGGCAAGCTTCCACACACACACACTCCATTCATGTTTTGCAGACGGTCCTTATATGGGGAAATCGAAATCGAAGTCCTGGGAGAGAAAAGGTTCACGCTATCCACACACCACAGGCCATTCCAGTTCAGCCCTCGGGGGAGTCTGGACGAGAGCTCAGAGCAGCCCGTGTGCATCGGAGCGCTCTCCCTCGTGTGCTCTTTCTACGGTGTGTGTCAGACGCGAGGAAAAAGGGGTGGGTCAAAGGATGCGGCTGTGCTCTGTACTCACCCACTGCTTCCGAGCATGGTTTCTCCTCTTGAAGTACAGGATGAGTTTCTTCCTCATGGCCTGGTTTCTTTTAGGAGAGCGGGGGGAGGGGAGGGAGAAAGCGAGCATGTGTGAAATGTCACCGTCTCTTCAACCTAAATACGAGCCGTTCCTTTAAAAAGTTCACAGGTTTTCATTTTTCGTGTTGAAAAGTGAAGTTGAAAACGCCATCCAGCTCCACACTCATGCACTGTGCTCACAGAAACACAGTATGTCATGTCCTTGGATGCCGCTCGTAAAATCCATTACATCTCAATAGTTTACTTTACCGAGGTTTGTGCAGAGTGAGAGAGAGAGACAGGAATGGGAGGGAGATAGCAGAGGAGGGAGCGATCGAGGGCAACGGAGAGAGAGAGAGAGAAGGAGAGCGAGGCGCCAGACTTGTAAAGCTGGTCCAAGCCTTGGGAACAGGCAGCTCCCTCAAATCAAGGCCAGGGCCAGTAATCTGCCTTGGCAGCCGCGGGTCCGTCTATCCCTCCACTGGAAGACCGAGCCTCACTGCTGATTGTTATTCTATCTATGGTAAGGTCACTTTCCCCACTGAATGACATAATCTGATTCTACATGAGTCATTCTGCCCGGTTAGGTTTGGGGAGTTCTCCAGCTCAGCGCCAAGGCTGGCATGGGATGGGGGAGGGGGGGGGGGGGAGGGGGGGGCGCTCTCTTCTCGGTGTGTGCGTCCAGCGCTCATCCGATGCCGAGGCTTGGGATAAGCGTTCCCCCCCCCCCCCCCGCTGCTGCCAACATGTCCTTTTAATCTGTCACAACAAACCCTGAGTCCAAAACACACTGGCCCTCTTGCGTCAATGGGGAGAAGAAACCCCCCCACCCAGCCATGTCAGACCCCCGACCGTGCAGATGTGTGTAGTGGAATACAGCGTGGGGCTGGGCGGGGAGGGGGTACACCCTTAAGAAGCCCAGGGCTTCTCGTGTCGTTATCACGTATCGGTTTAATATGAGCTGAATTGCTAGACTGTTACGTTCAAAAGCATTCCTTTGTTTGATGCCAAGTCCAGCCCGAACTCAGCCTCTGAAACCCTGGGTTACACAGATGTGGTCTCCTGCATACACCTGCAACGTACTGCTTAAAATCGACTTAAAATCTAATCAGGAGTGTTATATTTAATTAAATAAAGATTTTAAACAAAAGGTGAGAAACAGGACAGCATAGTTTAGCGGTTAGGGGGTTCATTTAATAGCCGCTGAAGCTTAAGGGTCTAAACCTGTAAGATCTCCAGCACCAAGATGAACAAGGCATGGCATTGGTTAGAACGCTAATTCAGCATGTACCATGCAATCAAATCTGATTGGTTCAGTGTTCTTTAAAGTGCCATATGGTAACCTATGATGACCAAATAGCTAAAGAGCCGATAGGACTCTCCATAGAACAATCCATTAACTTAACTCTGTGTGTCTGTAAGAAAATGTTGAGAAACTAACTTTAGGCCAAGGCTAAACCTCTCCTATCTGAGGCTAGAGCACTGCAGACTGCTGAACACAAACTGGGTGAAACTGATCACCGCCTGAGAGTCATGTCAGCTGCTTGGATGAGAGAACAGCAGGCGCTTACATGTATTTTGAGAATTTCATCTTTCTATGTGCCAGTGTCCATCTGCCAAGCCATTGTTTCATTATGGAACTCTTTCTTTTCCATCCAAATGGTCAAATCTATCCGCCAATGGCCGGTGGCCGGTGTTGACTTTGGACAATGAACTGCTTAGAACACGACAAATACCAAAAGGTATTCAAGATGCATGTGGGCAACTGGGCAGGAGGATGTCTGCGTGTTTGTGTGTGAGTGTGAGTTTGTATGTGTGTTCACTGTTACGATCTTTCATACGCGCGTGCGTGCGTGAAACAGACTTACATTTTTATGTTCTCATGGTACTGCTTGGTGTCTGAAGGCTGGTTGTACAGAGGCTGGGAGGAGGACAGATCAGAAGATAAGTTAGCCGTACAGTAATGGGACAGGAACTATATACTACAACTTTCATATATAATGCAATATAAATGACCTCACAGAATCCTTCTTTGACCTTTCAGTTTGAAAAAGTTGAATCTGTGCACCACACTATAACAATGACTTATACCAAGCCAACCTACCACTTAATATCTGGTATTTATTGAAGTATCATGGAACGATTGGAGTAAATCACCAAACAGCAAAAAACATAAACAAGCATTACAATATTGGGTCAGCAAGCCAATCATAGCCATACATTAATTGAAAGTCATAATTGACCAACGCATGCACATCTAGTTCTTAATATACAGACAACAATGGCCTGTGGACACACACACACACACACACACACACACACACACACACACACACACACACACACACACACACACACACACACACACACACACACACACACACACACACACACACACCCTTAGGGGCTCACTCACACCAACAAAACAACAATCTCTCCTTTCCAAACTTATTCACCTAATATTGAGTAACAGCCAGCAATGCCCAAAACCTGATCATGTTGTCACCAGGTGCTGTTTTCCCACACTCACCAGTTCCACCCTGGGCCCGAGTCCCTCCAGTATCCGATGAGCCTCCTCTGCCTTTTTCTACAGAGAGAGGAGAACACACAGCAGCAACACGTAAGCCATCCGCCAGCGCCTCTGGTGTCACCGCGGCAACGCAGCCCTTCAAGGGCTGGCTAAAACTGGGCTGGACTGGCAGGATGAAGGGACTTAACCAATAATATAGCTTTTAAGGTGAGCTGGACTGTAGTGCGCTGCGTCGCCCAGTCTCCCCTCCCTCTCGCTCCCTCTCATCCGGACAAAGAGAGCCGAGAGAGCACACGGAGAGGTATAGAGACAAGAGAGCTAGGGAGAGACCAGAGAGCTAAGGAGAGAACAGAGAGCTAGGGAGAGACCAGAGAGCTAGGGAGAGACCAGAGAGCTAGGGAGAGACCTTAGAGCTAGAGGGAGAGGCGAAGGAGCAGTTAAGAGATATCAGATGTAGGAAGACATCAGAGAGAGAGCAGAAAGAGAGACAGCAAAGAGCAGATGGGAGAGAGAAGAGAGCAGAGAGAGAACAGAGGAGACCGCAGAGAGAGACAGCTATGGAGAGGTAGGGAGACAGTAGAGTGATGGAGAGAGACCAGAGGCAGATGGAGAGAGAGGTAAGGGGCGAGCACGGCATGCAGAAGAGCGAGGGAGCGAGTAGGTGAGCAAGAGAGACAGAAAACGGGAGGGATGGAGGGAAAGAGAGAGGGACTGTGGATGCTGGAAGGTAAGACAGTTCAGTGCCGTGTGCTGAGAGAGACAGATGTCCCCTCAGCCCTCAGAACCCTGCAGGTCTGGCCTCACTCAATAAAAGGAGGAGGCACGGGGGAAGGGTGCAGACGTAGTAATAGCTCAATAAATGGGACATAAAATGGAATCAAAGTGGTTTCAGCCAGCAGCAGGTACCGTGCGGGCAGTGTCTCCCACCACATCCCACCCTCTCTCCCTCTGAATCATCGATCACACAGACTCTCCTTGGCAACGTGACACATGCTCTGCTGCCTCATCTCGCTCCATGTCCCTGGTCCCGAAAAACAACACAACAACCATTATCTACAAAGGCTCCTTTGCAATATTATTTCAAATAACACACACACACACACACACACACACACACACACACACACACACACACACACACACACACACACACACACACACACACACACACACACACACACACACACACACACGCTCCTATGTTGTGTCCCATCCCGTCACACTCTCACAGAAGGATGAGAGAGCAACCCAACGAGACCCCCTCCCCCATGGCCCGCAGCCGGGCGGCGTAGGGCAGAGGGCCGAGCGGACCTCTGGACCTCGGTGTTCCCCCTGGACTCACCCCTAAATGATGCTCTAGTGGTCCTGGGCCTATCCTGCTGCTTTACAGCCCCACTCTGTCACCATTTCAAGACAGGACCGTAGTAACATCTAATTTCTAAAACGGTTCAATCGGTTTAAACTAGGGAACGTAATCAACACTAACTAACTATAAATGCTTGCGATTATCTGGAAACCTTATCGTGGTCTTTTTGTTTGTTCAAAGGAAATCATCAAGACTAAGCCTTCCTCGTACTGTGCCTAAGGTCTCAGACTGTGTCCCGGGTCGGACCTGGCAGTGTGGTGGATCGCTGTGTGGTTGAGACTCTGTAGCTCTCTCTCGTAGGGTAATGGCCAGCAGGTTTGGGAGTAGTTTCCTATACTGGTGGGCTGAGTCACTGCCGTTGGACTTTCCATGTGAGAGCGAGCACATGCTGGGCAGTCAAACCCAATCCAAGGTTGCCGTGTATGAACGGCGAGAACACAAAACAATGACGTAGTCACAGACCGCAAAGGATTCCTATGGAGATTTGTGCCACATACCAACAGATCAACAGCGGGCTCCCTGAAGCAGCACTGAACACCACCATGAAGGCGTACCCACTGCGGAACAAGAGCAAGCTGAACACTGAACTGTCACTCATCTACAGCAGTGATGAGTTCAAGAACTGCAGCGCTGCTGTGGCTCTGTACCATCTCTCCATGGAGAACACTCTTCAGGACACCCTCTCACAGACTGTGGCTCTGCTGAAGATCCTGTTCATAAGTCCTGTGGCTACAGCTGAATCTGAGATGTGTTACTCCACACTAAAGAGAACCAAGACCTCCCTCAGGAACACACTGTCTTAGGATGGTCTCGATGCATTGACCATGCTCTCAATGGAGAAGAAAATAGTCAAGACTTCCCCGATTTTAACCACATAGTCATTGAGAAATGTGCATCTCTCAAGGGCATAATGCATGTACAAAAAGTACATTTAAAGCCACAAGATGACAAAGTTCACTTAGCTTTTTGGTGGTACTGGTAAAAAGAAAAATTCTTAAATATATAATTATCTGCCGTCGCTCAGGGTTTAGTGTGATCCGTGTTTCTTCTGTAATTTGAATACAGCTGTGGCAATTTGGGCAATAATTCTAGTTTTGTTTTATATGTGTTTCTGTTTGGGTCCAAGTTACGTTTAAAATTGAGGTTTGCATGTTAAAAATCTTTTTAATTATGATATAATCATCACTTCTAAACCATGTGCACTACACTTAGTTTAGTTATAACTTAAATTAAGGCTAAATTTAAATGCTTGTACACATGTTTGCAGTGGTGGTAATTTCCTTGCGGTGGTGGTGCACCACTGCTAAATGAATACAGAGGCAACACTGCAGAATTCTTATCGAGGCACTTTTCACTTTAGTCTCTTACCATAACCAGTCGCAGTATTAAATATATTTATTGTTAAGACTTTGCACTAATTGAAGTACCTTACCTTACGTTGACTAAAGCATGTTTCATTATAACAAATGTTCATTCAGCTCAGAAAATATAAATGAAGGACTTTTCATTGATTCAAATACACAGGTGTGATACCTGAGTTTCTCTTTTGGTACAGCCAGAGTTTTTTGTTTTTAGGTACAGCCCCCCCTGGAGAAAAATGCCCCAGCCGCCACTGAAGAGGGTCTTGAATTTAATTACAAGCCTTTTATCATTAGTAGGTATAGCTTTTTGATACATTTTGCCCTCATTTCAAAATGAAATGAAATGAAATTTCTAAAATGAAATCCAGCCAGGGAGAACCAGCTGATAAAAGGACCCATCAAGCTCAACAACTCGGTGGTGCAACCGTTAAACTGTACGGTGGTATTCCGTTTAAAGCGTTGGTGCAGCAGAGGCATAGTGACGGCGTGCTGTTGCCTCAGAGCCGGTTTCGCACAACCCCACGGCGACCCTAACTGTTTGAGTAGCAAGAGACCCTCGAGACTGACCATATATGGCAGTAGAACCACGCTATGCCCACTTATTGACTAAGATCTGGACGTGTGAAATATTGAATGGGGTATACATGGAGGAAAAGTGAAAAATAACTTTATATTCCAGGAGAGTATCGTAAATTAAGCTTATTTTTTATGCAACAGGCGTGCATTTTTTCATATGTTAATTTTAACCTTTCACAATAACCAATTGCTGAGGCCACTGCGCGATTCTGATAAAAATGTAATTAAAAATTTAACGAATTAAAGTTCACACAGCTGCGATGGCGCTACCTGAGGAGAAGCCGAGCAACAGAGGCGAGGCAGGATGACTGGGTCCGGACCAGAGCGTCACATTAAGACCTGGAGCCACTGCCAGAGGGTACACCTCAACGTGTGCAAATATAATAAAGTCACCACAAAGGTGGAGACTGACGATTTGCTGAAACCGGGGGTGACGGTATGGAACCATGATGACTAAAGCTAATAATAATAGAAACCGATGAAGAACATGTGTAATAAAAGCAAGGAGGCTGTAGAGGCGGGTTGAGCTTCACTGCAGCAGAGACAGAGAGCTCCACAGGGCTCTGAGGACAGCCAGCCGTGCCGGGCCGTGTGCTGGGGGGTTCGTGTTGCTGTCACAGGGCGCCGGGGCCCCAGCCCCGCAGGGGTCTTCTGACAAAGGGCCGTCAGTGGGGTGGCTGTATCACTGTCAGGGAGAGCTGGTCCGGTGACAGCGGGCCCCCAAGGGACACACGACACCGCCGTGACAAAAGCATGGGGCCCAATGGGAGGGCTGGAGTAATTACAGCCAGGTGCTGACACACACACACACACACACACACACACACACACACACACACACACACACACACACACACACACACACACACACACACACACACACACACACACACACACACACACACACACACACACACACACACACCTCTCAGTGGTGATGGTATACGACCATGAGACATTAGTGTGCGTAGGATTTGTTTATAGATATAACAGGGCCAACCGCAAACGCTTTACATAACCCAAGATATAACCCAAGGCCTTCAAACAAAGCATGAACAGAGGTCATTTTAACTGCTGGCTCCTTCTTTGTCGGCACGGTTCAAACGCGGTGCTGTGCGCATATTCAACTGCAAATTGATGGCCTCGATATCTCATAGATGCAGTCACTTGACTAGCAAAAGAAAAGCACTGGTGTTTTGTGAACCTTTTCTGCTCTAAGGATGGATGGATTATTTTTTACACAAATCACACGAGGCCCTGCAGGTTAGCAGTCTAGCAAGAGTAGCATCCATATCAGAAATATGTAAATGGTTGAACTGTACTTCTTCAGTGCATTTGGCAAAATAGAACAAAATCTGATCAGACAAAATGGGATGATTATATATTGGCACGTTTACAAACGTTTCTACCATTTGATTATTTTCTAAAGACTGAAAGGGAGAGCGCAAATAAGCAGAATATAAGCAGCAGTGAACATCAAAAATAAGATCAGGCAACGACAAGATTTATGTTATGCAATGGCATCTGTACCTAAATAGCATAGCAGCACAAACTAGACTAACATTATATTGCTTGTGATACATTACAAAGACTACATTATTAAGACTTTGTTATGCTATACTTAGATCCTCTTATGCACAGTCTACTTTAAGTAAGAAGAGTGTGTCGGAGGCCGTCCAGAACCTCCTTCAGCAGTGCATCCAAACGGAGGCATACTTTGCTCCGGTCGGTCCTTGACTATAATATAGTCACTATGACTATGCTATGACTTTTTGCACATGCATTGTGCCCTTCTCTCCTTCAGAGACGCACATTTCTCAATGACTATGATTAAAGTCGAGGAAGTCTTGACAAGTTTTCTTCTCCATAGAGACCATGTACAATGCATCGAGACCATCCTAAGTGTGTTCCTGTGGGAGGTCTTGGTTCTCTTCAGTGTGGAGTCTCTGAGAGGGTGTCCTGAAGAGTGTTCTCCATGGAGAGACGGTACAGAGCCACAGCAGCGCTGCGGTTCTTGAACTCATCACTGCCGTAGATGAGTGACAGTTCAGTGTTCAGCTTGCTCTTGTTCCGCAGTGGGTACGCCTTCATGGTGGTGTTCAGTGCTGCTTCAGGGAGCCGGCTGTTGTACTGTTGGAATGCAAACACTGTTGTGGCCCAGAGCAGCCTGTACATGCCCTGCTTCTCTGTCCACCACAAAGGAGACCTCCACCTGAGGGTCTTCTCAGAGGAGCTTGCGAAAACGCACACGATTCATCCATCGGGGAGTTGAGTATTAACCAGTGAAGGACTGCTCTCCTCGTCTGTCACGAGGGACCCCATCAAAGAGCCTTGCTTATTCCTTTTTGGGTCTGAGGCCAGCACTATCCCAGCACACACACACAGAGACAGAGATAGAGAGACACACACAGAGACACAGACAGACAGACAGACAGACAGACAGACAGACAGACAGACAGACAGACAGACAGACAGACAGACAGACAGACTGAGAGAGACAGAGACGGAGAGAGAGCAAGAGCGAGAGCGAGACAGGCTATGTAAGGCCATGTAACATGAAAGGAGTGGTTTGAGGCTCACCACTAGGTGGACTAAGAGCATTGGTATTGGCCCCATTAGCAGGCACAGCCAGCCACTCTGCAGTGGATCCAACACCAGACTTCCCAACCAATGCACATGTCTCCATTATCAGCAGCGTTTCTGTCCTTAGAATATGAGGATACTTAAGTTTGGAGTGTAAATGGCTCAGAAATAAGGTGCTAAAAATGCCAGCAAAGAGAGAACACACACACAAACACATTCGCTGTCAATTCCTATACGACTAACTTTCAGTAGAGGGAGCTTGTTCTGAGTATCACAATAGACAAACGCAAGCCTAATGCCTGGCACAAATAGATGAGAGTAACGTGGACTGTATCGGTCGTCAAGTGTGCAGATTTTCAATAACTTTTAGTTTTAACAAACAGTTGGTAGCCATCCTAGTATAGCTATGCTAGCTTTTGCTTTTGCACTTTGTCTGATTACTAACCAACGTGGCTATCAATTGTCAATCGTTTTTCCATCTGACAATCAAACTGCGTACTTGATGTCCTCAGAGTTCTCTGTACACTACCGGATATCAGATTGTAAATATTGAACATGTTAAGTATTTGCGATTTCAAAACAGTGCGGCCCCAATTGGTTTTGGGGTACAATCTAAAAACAATAAAAAAAAAAAAACCAGGATAGCCAGAATAATCAGGCTTAAAAAGTTGAAGACTCCTCCAGAAAAATCGGGACGTGTCGAGAGTCGTAAGAGGGAAGTCCGGCACAAAATCCAAAAAAAGGGTTAGGGTTGTCTACCAAGCGTAAGAGGACTTCACCCACCATTATCATACAACCATTATCTACAAAGGCTCCTTTGCAATATTATTTCAAATATCACACACACACACACACACACACACACACACACACACACACACACACACACACACACACACACACACACACACACACACACACACACACACACACACACACACACACACACACACACACACACACACCAACTCAATATCCTCAGCATCACTCCAGCGAGACAGATCCCAGACCACGGGAGACGGTGGATGTGATGAACACGGTCTCCAAGAGTGATGCTACACTGCTCTTTCTCTGAGCACACGTGGGGTTTGAGACGGAGAGAAGCAGGGTCTGGACAGTGTGTGTGTGCTGCTGTCCTACCCTGTTCTCGTCGTAGATGATCTGCACCAGGCTGCGGTGCTTGGCCTCGCTGGGGGGGGGTGAGATGGGCCGCTCCGGCTCCAGGGGCTTCGCAGCCTCCTCCTCCAACTGGTGCTGCAAGGCACGGACAGAGACACACACGTGAATACACACACTGTCACTAAGAGATGAGCAATAACCTTTTAAACATACCACCCCCCCCCCCCCCCCCGTGCATGCAATGTGATGAGTATACAGGGATCTGTTTTATTGTTAGGAGTTAGTTTGTTTGCACATAAACAGAGTACTACAGAAGAGACGTCCACCTGCAGTGTAGCTCCCACTCAGGTGATATGAATAAGCCCTAGGCAAACATCTCTGCGGAGATTACAAGGCAATGTTTTTATGACAGACACAAGTGGACAAGAGTAAAGATAGGAGCGGTGCTGCAATACCAAGAGGGAGGAAAACAATAGTTCTGCTCCCAAACATTGTCTGACATTATTAACGTTAAACCGATGAAATGAAAAGTGGACGAGCTTCAAGCCAACACTCGCTACTCGTACAAATACAATGCAGCCTGCCCACTCTCCCTGGAGCCTATCGCAGGGAGACTGGGCCAGACACTGGCGTAGTCCAGATGGATCTACTATCCCACGCATGGGCCGATGCAGAGCACATGGAGGCCGGGAATAAGGCGGGGGCGGTGCATCATGACGGATGACAGGTGGTGCAGAGCAACGCTGCTGAGGAAGAACATCTGAACCCCTGGCATTGAGTTCTCATCAGCGACCCCTCCTCCCCTCCCACGGGGTTCCACAGATAGTCGTCATTATTTTTTAATATACAGTACATCTAATAGTGAATTTTAATTAAAACATAGATCTTTTTTAACTAACACCAAAGAATTTGATCGTCCAATTCAGTCCAAGTTCATAATGGGTGATTTTGATAATTGTACCCTTAAACAAACACTTTTCTATTTCTAAAGAAATATATATAGGGTGTCAACATTCATCGCCAAGGCCCCCTGGTTTGCCCAGACAACAACACTGTCCTCCATACACCGATGAAGGTTAAGAGGTACTGAAGCAGGTGAGGCCTTTGGAAAAGCAGCTCCAGGTGTATGATGAGGGCTCTGAAGTGGTGTTTTAAAACGAGAGACATCATTATCACCATCTTCTGTGAAGGGGCGGTTATGTTACGCAAAGATCAGCAGAGTGAACCCAAGCAACAAGCAATGGGTGACTAAAGGCTAAAGTGAGCTTGAGTAAGGAGAAAAAGGGGGATTCCTGAGGACAGGAAGGACCCCCAGATGAGGGTAGGAGGTCAACCATGACAAAAGCCAGTACAGAGACTAGGCCCAGCACAGCATGACTTGAGGCAGCGCTTGGGCTGCATGGGCAGGCATGAAGATAGTAGTCAATGCGCCCTTTAAGGGAGTGAAGTGATTGGACTCCTGTCCAGCTCAGAGGTTGTGCCTTTCCTCAGCCAACAAGCTGAATACATTTCAAACCCACTGTGAAACCTGGGGCAGCGGTAACGTTCCTCATCGACGCATCATTGAGTACGAGACACAGTCGCCGCGGTTGTAATGCTTTTAAACTTTCTGTATATCTGGAGGGTTGTAAAATAAAGTCAAATTTGCAGCTTTTTCTTCTGCATTTCATACGATCCACCCATTAATCCATCTGAAAGAGCGGTTTGATTTGGAATCATAACTAATCACGTGGATTTTGGATTTCCTTATGTGCAGATCTCGATAAGTAAGGGTGGGGAAAACTGTCAGATGTGCAATTGACCTCTACTGGCACACCACAGGGCCGTGTGCAGTCACCTTGTAGTTTTAAGCGTGAATATTCTGATATTATTCTGGTATTTATTCAAATCAAAATCAAGGATTAAAATGCTTGTTACGTTTTTTTTATGCGGAAGAAATACACACTGCACATCACTTTATTATTTTAGACGCAACGCTCCACCACCCACTCTGCCTAGGATCAGAGAAGAGATGGAGCTTCAGTTTAGGTAGCTAGGTCTTATTATATATCCCAAACTCTTCTGCGAACGACAAGCTGGTGTTATTCTTACGGGATGGCCAACAGCACATTTACTTTCTAGGAAAACTCAACTAGTTTAATAGTTTCACAAATATTTCCTCGAGATCATCCTTTGTTGTATTGTATTGTATACTGCTATGGACTTTCCATTATCCCTCCAGAACGCTCAGGCATTCTGCTCCCAGAGCCTCAAAACCTCAGGGGTGAGCAATTCACGGGCTGTGATTACGTCACTTCAGTTTGGAGCTGTCTGGCGCAGTTTGCATACAGCAACTATAAATAAGGCTTAACTCTCTGGGGCCAAGTTAATGAACAGGTTAGCGCATAAGCCCGTCAACAAAACCACTGCCTGCCGCAGCAGCAAGGGCCTTCTGCTAGTTTACAGAGACCAGCTTTAACAATAGTTCTGCTACTATAACCCTAGTCCTATAATTGTAGGCTTAGCCACCTAGGCTTGGCTGTATGGGCCAGTCCCATGTGTGCACTGGGTAAATTATTATCAACAGAGATGGGTGACAGGCAGGATGACCGCAGTGACACCAGATGCCCTCCATGGAGCAGGAGGAGAAGGACTCCGAAAACCTTTACCGGTTTTCAATCTACTTTTTTACAGATCAAAAACATCACATTGACGTTCATGTAAAACAGTTGAGAGGATTTTCAGCGCACACATTTCTTGTATTTTAATATCATCTTATCTATCGTTATTCATTGTTGTAGATGTTTAAAGGGTTTATTTTTATCCATTACATTTTGTTAATGTTTGTGAGCCTAAGATGACAATTTGCTGGCTTCATTTACAGAAGACCAGTACATTTCTTAAAAATGTGTTGATCCAAGTTAATTTAAGTGTCAGAAGATATAAGATGTCTTTATTTTTTATTTTACTGCAATCTGGAAAATATCTTCAAATAACGACATCTACAAAATTACATAAAATATCGGGATATTGTCTTTTGCCAATATATTTTAATGCTGGAGGGGTATTTAGGTTAATTGCATAGCATAAAACACAACAATCTCAGACTGAAGTGATTTTGGGTGCAATGTGAGTTCAGGCCAGAGGGTGGCGGTACTTTGTAGACCTACTAGTAGCCAACCAAGCGTCAATTTCATTCAGTCCTATGGATAAGAACGGTCTTCGGCTAGCAAAGAAGAATGGCCTGACTATCTAGGAAACTAGGAAATATAATTTACACGCTGGACCAGAACAATCGTAACACATCAAATAGACAATCCTGCACTGCGGATACGAGTGGCAGTAAAAAACCTGTTGATCTCGTTCTTTGGCACCCAAGAAATATGTTAAAGGTGCATAAAGTAGAATAAAGTGACATCTAGTGGAACAGACTTGGCGAAAATGTAATATCTCATTCATAAGTAGCCTATGTTTTAATTTGTTCATAATTCCATGAAAACAAGAATCATGTTTTCATTACCTTAGTGTGAGCCCTTTAAATTTACATGGCCGCCATGAATTTACAAGAATGCGCTTTGGGCTAAGTTTTAGGAAGGAGTGTTGTCCCCATGGCTAGGACCCATTGCGATTTTCTTTAGTCGTTGTGTGGGAGTGTTATAATGTGCAAGGGTGTGGAAGGAGACGGGGAGGAAGAGAGGTTGTGAGGAGGGATGGGGGAAGAGTTGGGATTGCATTCATTTCTGTTTAGAATACGTTTAAGTGCATTCTAAAATGATGGTCTTATGAAAGAGCGTCAAGGACCCAATTAATAAACAGTAACATACATACACTTGAGGAGGTGTCACAAATGAACATTGGCTTTGTTCATAGGTAGATTCATACAAATGTTAACTAAGTTGTGGACTAGCTACAGTTGCAGTAATGTACTGTTCAATTGATTGCAGAGGATGTGACTGCTGCAAATGCCTGTCCTTCCAACGTTGTAACACAGGGCTGTGTTGAGGGAAGGTCTTTCTTTCTAGGTCACATAGGTGCTAGTTCAAAAATAAAGTGGTTATAAGGTTCTCAACAATGAAATAGTGGTGCTGCATCACCATGCTCATTTAAAGACACGCAGCAAGACTAGAAATCTATTATTTGCGTCGACAGGTCCCTCTATGAAGAAAAGGTTTTCGAAGAAAGCACTTATATTTGTATCACAATTAATTAAATGATGTAAGGATCAGTAGTCGTCGTTGCATATTGAAGAATTGCATCGAAAGAATGCCCGGTCAAATGTGTTGATAAATACCTTTACTAGTAGTTAGGGTTATATATCATATTTTGCTGCACACCATTGCATTGAGGTCCACCCACACTGTACACACTGTTCTACAACACACTGGAACGCATGATTCACGATAATGGATTTTTAATTTGTAATCAGTCAAATGCGTCTACATTCTTTCTAGCGGTGCAGGTTTTATGATGAACAGATGTGAATTCAAAAATATAACCAACACAACATTAAAGCGCAAGTCAACCCGCTGTTTCTGCTGAATTGGAACATTATGAAATTTAAAAGAATAATGTGTTTTGGGCTGAGAGTTCTAGGAGGGAGGGGGCATGTTAGTGCCCACGGCAGGTTTATGATACTTATTTAGTACCGTCGCTGTTTATGTTGTGTACGTTATAATTAGCCATGCTGTATATGAAATCTGCCACACACCATGGTGTTATACTATAAGTGTCCGAGAAGCTTAAGCCTCACTCAGACGGCAATACCAAAAATAAACAGCTGCTCAGACGGAGCTTCACCGGCCACACAGTGTTGCGTTATACTAAAGGTGTCCGGGACGCCCAATAATAATAATAAAAACCTCTAATAACTCTTATTAAAGAGATTTATGATTTGGCAGAAAAAACAACCTTAGTTGTATGTATGAGCCATATCATTTAAACGGATAGTATCGTGCTTCACTGCACACTCTAACCATCTCTCTGTATAGGCAGGTCATACAGACATTGTATCGTTCACGATCCAATAACGTCATATCACTACCCCCAATTCTACTTCTGAGCCAGGATAGCCCTGCATTTAACTGAGATTAGCTTGCTGCTCATACAGAAAGCTACTGTACACTCACACAGGTCCCAAGGGGCTGCCCGTTCTGCAGGGCAGAGGAATGGTTCTGGTGGTGTGGAGGGTGTGTGGGGGGGGGGGTCCTGCATTCCACAAAGAGCCGCCCCCCCCCCCCCCCCCCCAAGACAACCCAGCCGCTAGGAGGTCTGGCTGACACAACCCAGGCTGACAGTAAGCTGAGCCCCCCGGCAGCCACACCAGCCCCAGTGTCCCCAACACCACTTTAAACAAAGTTTTACCATGCCCCTTTAACACTGCAGGTGCAGATTTATTGCTGCGACTGAGACGGACAGGAGGAGAGAAACCGTTGTATTTGAAATGGACTGGTATACATAGTTTAAAAAAAGCACAGTCAAGGAAAAAAGTGGTGTCTCTGGGCAGAATCTTAAACCGTTCAAACACCGCACCTCCTACACCCCCCCTCGCCCTCTGGGACCTTGTTGCCCATCCTGAGTGCTCCCCTCACAACACCACCGCTGCAAGTGGCCTGGATTTATGTATTCTGACGGGCAGCCAAAGGAAACAGGCATCAGATGGGTGGGGGGGCCAGGAGGACTCACAACAAGAGAGCTGGCATGGGATGGGGGGGGTGCAATGGAAGGGGGAAGGACAGTGGAGAGGAGGTGTTTAGTGGCTTCCCAGTAAACATGATGTGGCAGGCGTCCAAAAATAAATACAAAAATAAAATAAAAGAGTAAGGTAGGAATAGCCGTGGCTGAAAAGGCCCGCCATAATCATGCGGACCCCTGGGGGAGCTGTTATTTATAGCCGTTTAGTATTTTTAACCTACTTTCCTGGATCTGTTTGTAGGAAGGAGAGGAGAACATTTGGCTTCCCAGAGGCAACGGTAAGGAACACTCGGGCACGCTGTGCGAGGGCCAATCAGTGGGCTTTATTACGGCGTTTACAGCACAGCGCTGCTTTCTCCTGAAACATTTCTCACTGAGCCGATGCCAGCAGACGCCTAGCTGGGAAACACTGTGCTGGGGTAAAGAAACGCATCCGTGAATCGACCATCTACACGTCACTGTTATGCCAAGCCAATACGGACGCCAACACTGCAAAGGGTGTAGAAGTGTAAAAAAAAAAAAAAAAGAGTATATAAATGTCTACATATCACCCCATTACGCAAGGGATGAATCACACAGGATCTGGATACGGTTGGTCCCTATGGTTATTTCAGATGCTGAAATTTATAATCAGTAGTTTCTCTTTCCGAAATGTGACAATGACAATGTGTTTTGAGATTTAGGGTGATTCCTCAGATTGGTTAGTCCTAACATTAACACATTCCACATGGTTCTGAGTTTTGCTACTTCCCTTCTTCTTACTGTGTGTTCACACCAAAAGACACATTTGTTGCCTGGTTGCGCTGTCGCCAAAGTTTTGTCGCGCAACAAATCATAATCTCTCGCTGTGCAGTTATGTCAGGCGAATTTCGTAGAGAATTTTGAACATCTTTTGCCCGCCAACGGTGCTTTATGCCAATTCATTCTCATCAACCATGGCCGAGATAACCACCATTGCATGTCTTTACCTGTGGAAGAGGGAGAGACGTCGCAATGCCTGTCGTTTATGGGTTCATAATATCAACCAGAGGCGCACACAGCTTTGTGCCATGATATTATATTGTATATATTATATTAGATATTTATATATTATATATAGAGCTCCGGGAGTCGCAAACGGCAACAATCACTTTCTCCTCCAACCTGCGGTTCACTGCGGAGTGCAGGGAACGGTTGGCCCGGCCGGTTGAACGCTGATTGGCTGTTTTACGTTACTTCACCCAGGGAGTGAACACTGATTGGCTGTCTCACGCGAATGGCGTGGCAAAGTTGAAATATTTCAACTTCAGGGAAATTTGTCGCGCTGCAAATCCTTGTGAATGCGCTCGCCCATGACAGGGCAAAATGTCACGCCGTCAATCAAATCTTGCCGCAGGTTTTTGCTGCAACAAATTTCGCCCGATTCGCGTCTCTACATTAACTTTGTATGGAATCGTGTCGCGCCGTCGCGTTTGGTGTGAACACACAGTTAGAAACGGTTGGTTGCATTTTGACAGATCATGTGGAAATCTTCTGGAGGGAGGAGGGGCTTTCCAGATGGACTGAAAGATACCAGGACTAGGACTGGTTAATGATGGTGGTTAATAATGTCTAATATTTCCAGTAATACTCTTGAGTGGTACTGCATGGGCATGAAATTAAGTAGTAGATTGAGCACACCTTCGTAGTTTCACTGTTTCAATATGACGATTCAAACATTGAAACAAGAGAAGATAAATGTAGTAGTGACTCATTCACAATTGTAGACAACAACAAGCATGTTTCAAAGTAATGACATGGCTCCCCCTGAATCTTTGCAAAGGCGTTCTTAATTCATGACCACAAAACAATTTGATGGCAGTGATTTCTCTCAAACCGGTCAGCAGAGCAGATCATCAGCAGAGGTTCACACAGGGGGGGGGGGGGGGGGCACGCATACCTGCTTCTTGCGGAGCTTGCAGATCTGCTGCTCGACCATGGTGATCTCCCGGTCCACGCGGTCCATGTTCTGGATGAGCTCCTCCTTGGAGAAGCGGGCGGACACCAGGTCAAGGTCGGGGTCCATCTGGGCCGGGCTCACAGGGGAGATGGGCTCCAGCTTCCCCATGGAACTGCCACGCTCCTGAGAACCGGAATGCACGCACGCGCACACACACACACGCACACGCACACACACACACACACACACACACACACAGATAGACAGAGAAAGAGACAGAACAGGAGGGTAGTGAGATGCATGTTGTGCCACCACAATAACTCGTGAAACATGGCATTACGAGGGCCCAGTACACCCACAATTCACACATCCTCTCATCTGCAAACAGACCGGGGGAGTGTAGCAGACGGTAAAAAAACAGTCCCTGGGTCGCTCCACTAAGCACTCTTCGGATCAGTGCCTGTGGATCCTCGGGGACTGCGGCACAATGCGGTAATTAAGTCCTGTGGGTAACGGAAGCCTCCGCTAGTGCCTTCCAGTCACTAGGCCACACTAATGATAGTGAGGCTGCAGCCTGGGTCTCCATGGCTGGGATTATTCACCCGGACCCCTTGTGTCTGGGACTCTTTCAGGGCCTTTGTTTGAAATGGTCTGTAGTCAAAGCCGGCGGGGGTTGTGATACAGAGCAACAGATAAAGCCCCCAGTTCAAGCTACGAGCACTGTGAAAGGGAAATGTCAAGTGCCCTTCTCTTCCTCTGAATAAACCACATCGTATGACCTATGGCCATCATACTTATGCGGGACGTAGACCTGAAAAACATTGCCATCGGATATCTTATGCGAAACCCAAGACTTGGTTATTTGCAGTGTGGTTGGTCGGTGCCTGCCTCGTCTTGCCTGTGTGTGTGTACAATGGCTGCCAAACATCATCAATGAGTCTGTAATGGCGCCAAGTGGTTGTTGTTGTTCCAGGGGTATTTTTAGATGGCTGAACGGCAGGTTGTATAAGAGGACTAATGTGGCGGAGGCGGGCTGGACCGCGGCCCGCGAAGCAGCTAGGACTCAGTTCTCTCTGCCAGGAGATGCACAAGGATCTGTCCAGCACATTCATTTCTATTCCAGTATTTGTACTCTTGTTCTCTAATTTCTTGTGTATGCTTGGTCTCAAGGGGAGAAATGTGTCTGGCAGATCTCAGTGCTGCTCTTAGAACAAAATGTGAAATGTAACAAAAAGAAAGAAAGAAAGACAATTACAGCTAGACAATTAGAGTGTTGAAACATTGAATTATTAACATACAGAAGGCTGGCCCGGTTTGATTCAAACATGCGCTACATATGTCTAAGGTCAAGGTGAGCGTGCACAAGACCAGGGCAGAGCCAAAGGTTTAGCACGGTCAGGGAGAGGGAGTGTGGCGGACGGTCAGCGTGGTGACGGCGGAATAATCCCCCCGGTCTGAGAGTCCTTGAGAAGTACAGAGAGGCACTCGTTGAGCCCCTACAGGGAGTGAGAAGAGATGACAGCCAGCACTCCACCTCCCTGTAACACAGAGCCTGGCGGAGGTGCCCTTGACAACACCCGTCACATTCAGAACCCCCCCGTGGGGCAGCAGTTGATTTGTGCCTGTGTGCGTTTGTGTGTGTGCGTGAGGTGTGTGTTCGGAAGGCCAAAAAGGTCAAAATGACGCCAAATTTTGGCCGTGCATTGATATAAATCGAAAAGAAAAGTGTTTTTGCTGCCATGAAGCCTGTTTTACAGCGTTGTATTTAATTACGCTGCAGATTTAGTGGTTCAAACTGTTTTTTACTGTTTTTCCTCATCTTTTTAACTGCTTTTGAACCCGCTATTGAACGCACCAAAAGTGTGTTTTCATAACACTCAAATGAGCTCCTCTTGATTCTGGCAGCCAGCAATTATGAACCTTCTTCAACCAATCAACAATAATCCATGTTCAATTCAGTAATACACTGTAGTGTACTCCTTATTTTCACCCAAGGAGGACCAGTTGGCAGCGTTCTGAAGCAGCCTCATCGCACAATGTGCAGGTCCTGTCTGTGTGGAAAACGTATTTGACCTCATTACGAAAGCCTGACTGGAAATAATAACAAGCAAGGTTTGGCATTGTGAGTAAAATAAATAAAAATACAATCAATGCATGCAGAGTATGATAGTAGCAGAGATCACAACAGCTTCATTCGTTCATTCCTCTAACTCTTTAGCCTCATTAAAAAAGGTTAATGAAGGTTTAGATGCGAGTGCACACAGTAATTTAAGTTTGACGCTGTATGCTTGCAAAACGTATTCCACATTATGAGCCTTTTCTTCCCAGCTCAAGGACATCGTATGGCATTCTGTGAAATATGGGTAATACATTGTCCAAGGTGTACAAGACTAATCTGAAATATATCGTCTCTCAACTCCTACTATACAATGTAGTCTTGTCCTTGTGTAACCCCCCAAATGAAAACCACTTCAGCCTCTCAGTCTGGGGCATAATATCAACTGAACTTAGGTAGGCCTAACGGGCAATATTGCATGATAGTTCTGATCGTAACTGATGGTACAGAACTTGATAATTACATTGATATACCTTCCAAATGCAAGACGCAGTTTGAGATTAAACTAACATCCGTGAACCTCATGTCCAGGTAAGCCGTGTATTCTCAACACACAAACATGTCCTACGACCAAGAGGCTCACACCATTGGCTGCTCGAATGTGATGTCTGCTGGCCGTGTTTGTCCACGACGGCTGAACACTTTGTGTGAGATCATCACGAGACACGAGGCACTCAGAGTGTTATGACTGAAGATGTAAAAATACAACCTTCATGCGCCGCTCAGGCCGGGCGCCATGGTAACCGTACCCATGGATAACACGGGCACACAACACATACCTAGGCCCTGCTCAGACCCCGCTCCTGCTGGGCCTCGCACCGCTCACACATATGCTCTAGTCTCCGTCTCCACAGAGCTCCAAGAAGACCGGAGTATTCCTATTCCACAGTCATATACCGCACAGACCCACTCAATGACTAGGGGTGGGTACCGATCACATGGGATCAGATACCGGTACCCAACAGTACCTTTGTTTGGTACTTGACTCTCTACAATAACAAAAAAAGATCCAAGTCAAAACTGCTCAATTTCAATATTGTAGAACATTTTCATTCAGCGTTGCATTTACATTTCATTTCTTTTGGATTTTGTAAAAGTGTAAACAACCACACCTGTGACCGCTTTCGGCTCTCCTTTGGAATATTGGACTATGACAATGTTAGAATTGACCCCTTGAACGAGTGCTCTAACTCTCCGTACTATCTAACGTATATTGAAGAAAACTCTCACCCACCAGTTGCACTCTCTGAATTTCATATCCTGAAATTTGGTACAGATTGATTTAACTCTAATAGGTACTCAGTATTACCAACGTAATTAGGTCTGTACCCTTAAAAGTACAGAGTTCTAACCCTATAAACCACCATTATTGGGAGGCCACAGCAGAGATGTGTAGAGCGGAAAGTCTGTCATTATCTTTTTCCTCCCCCTTCAGACACTTTGGCCTCTTGTTCCGAGGCACGGACGGACGCACGTGCACCCGGCTTGTCCCAGTCCCCCCATTCACTGGCCTGGACTGATCAACAAGTAAGGCTCAGACAGCAGGCCACAAATCAGCCCAAATAAAGCCCTCTTTTGGGAAGAAAAACAAGGCCCCTTATTGTTCCAGTGAGGAGGTCTGTGTGCAACTAAGCCATAGGCAGGGCCTGTTCCACATTATGCATCAAGATGCAGCAGGCTAAATCAAAGTTGGGGCTGATGTTACCTCAGGAGTGAGTAGTGTGTGTGTGTGCGTGTGCAATAATTTCCTTTTCTGTTGGCTGTGTGAACAATGTGCCCTGACTCTGACTACAGCAACTCATCTAATAGTAGCTGGCCCACGCATAGTTTTTCCTGTTGTTCCTGGCCTCCCTACTCTTCCTCCTGCTCCTCCTTCCCCCTCTTTATCTGGGATTCTCTACCTTTACCCTTGACCTCCTCCAGCTGCCCTTTCCCCTCTCTCCCTCGTTTGTCTGGCCCACACCTCAAACACAGTGACAGGGCATGCAGTGGTCTCCAAAGCACTCTCTAGCCTTTCCCTCCTGTCTTCAGATGCTTAGAGTGAGCCTGTGTTTGCGCGTGTGTGCTTGCATGGTTCTGTGTGGGGGTGACTCCCGAAGCTTCCATTATATCGCTGTATCCATTTACCATTCCTTGGCTGCCTGCCTCCTCTGGCAAGTCTGAAGTGCTCTTTGTAACGCGGGAGCGCGCTGTTTTGATCCGCCGCTCGTCCCCCTTACATCACACGGGCCCTTCATTTCAGAGATCTAGGTCAGCTCTATTATTTATTAATTGCCTTTTCACAACGGCCACGCCCTGCCCACTGCCTTGGCACCACAGCCCTGCCACAGAGCGGGCCCTCCCACTGACTTTACCGTCGCCCTGTTCACAGCACTTTTTGTAGGTGTAACTTTATTTAGAAGACTATGGAAGGGTGTGTTTGGGGCGTAATAGTGGACGTGATAGCAGCGTTGACATATAGTGAATTTAATGATTATTCTTCGTCAAAGTAACCTTCACGAGGGGCGTTCTATAAATGAATGTAGCACAGGCCTGAGAACACACGTCAAGTGAGAGAAACACCATTACATAATATCAGCGAATTCAGTTGGCTAATATTAGTTAGTTTACCACATTATACGAGGTGTGGATGTTATCAAGCCATAAGCCTGGACCTTATGATGAGAGCTCATAAGAGATTGGGAACATGTCCATTATTCAACGGACCAAACCCTACCGTTGTTCTCATCAATTCACATCAATAGCCAACAGAGGCGTTCTAAGGTAATGGACACTAAAATCTGTATTACATTATGTTAGCTCCGGTTGTGATGTGATGTGAGGTGACATGGTTGGCCAACGGCTGACAATGAATAACAGTGGGTAACCTCAGCAGAGGAAAACGTGCACGGTCCAAATTGAAAGCAGGTGATTATCTCAACGGGTGAGTGAGCACAAACAGCCGGCACGCTGGTGTTATGATGCACGACGACTCGGGATGTAAGCTGACCACTCTTTACTGTCGATTAAAACTATTCATCACAATTCACCGGGAGCGTACGCAGGGAACCTCTGAGTGCTTTGTTTGATGCGCAGCAAAGAGAAGCTTAAGTATTAATGTGATGATGATCTACCAATAAAACCAACCAAAACGCTCACTCTCTCAAATTCTCACTTCAAGATTCCCACTGAATTTCCCAAAACTGATCGGAACTAGAGGAGTAGGGGAAGAAGGAAAACAAATTGGTGAGAGTAGAATGCACACGTGAGGAGCACTGACCTTGGCCATGTCCTCTCCGCCCCCCAGAGGCAGCGGGGGGCGGTGGGTAGAGTGCCTCATCAGAGATTCCTGCCCCATCTCCAAGCGAGGTCGTTTTATCTCGGCATACTCCACCTCTGATTGGCTGTTGGGCTCCGTCAGGTAGATGTGTTCGTAGCGGATGTGCTGCTCCTGGCCTCTGTAATGGAGAGAGGAGGTGAAGGTTAGTGTTAGAGAGAAGGGAATGTAATGAGAGCCTTTGAGGCTGGCATGGGTTATCATATCAATAAAGGGCATGAGGCAAAGCAGGTGGACAAATGGTCTTCAAACTTTCTTAAGGAAACCTAGGAAGGAAATACTCAATGTTGAGCTGATCAGAGGGAAGACGGTTGTAGTAGAAGGGTGAGTAAAGTGTTATAAGGAAATCACAGGGCTCAAGAATGACCACATTTGCAGTAATATTTATTATGTGGATGCAAAGAAATTTATTCCCAGGTCGCATTGATTCCAGTAAAAATAAAAAATAAAGTACATACAGTATATCATAGTTCTCCCAAAACAATGTTAATTTTGGCGCTGCACCCTGCTCCTCTCTAACATCGCACACCAGGCCCCACGTGGATGATTGAATGTGAGGTCTTGTTCTGTGGCTAAGATGATGGGTGGTTAATGAAGGGTTTCAAACAACACAAGCACTCACACAAGCAGTGCTTGTGTGAGTGCACTCATTGGAAAAAGCAAAAGACCGCCTATGCAATAAAAACATTTTACAATTTATTCTTGAGTCTTTTAAAAATGAACGTACACAGATGGATGGCAGGGACTAAGGGAGTGATTATTCTGCGACAAGCGACCAAATCTGTTAGGATGCCACCAAATGAAAGTTAGTGGTATCAGAGACGCGTACGCAGAAAATGTTAGTCTTGAGCCCGGCATCAGCATTGATCACAGGATTAATCTGACTATTGTTCAGACAATATTGATCAGAAAACCTTGCATGTTTTGGATCAACCAGCCCAGAGGGACTGAAGCGGACAGTCATCGGCGCAGAAACATGAAACGGGGACTGGAGGAAGGAGTCAGTGTTGGAAGGCAGAATGAGAGGGAAGTAAAACAGTGGAAACAATGACTCACTCAAACACGGCCATTTGAACCGTCTTCAATATAGTAAGTAGTAGGCTGAAGCAGCTCTTCTTTGGCTTTAGCATGCAACTGTAAGCCAAATAATGGCCACCAAGAGCCCAAGGACCTCCCCTTTCCTATTAGACCTGCAGTTGGACCAACTATGTCCACACCTAAAAAAACATTAAAGACTCATACTGCTCCGTTGGCCCGGGGCATCCCAACAAGCAGCATGATCCCCGGGGGGGGTGGGAGAACTGGTTTGGGGTGACGTGACAGGACGTCCTGTGTTGTACATCCAGTACTGCTATGAACTTGCATTAAGTCTCAGTCATCGGAGGGGAGGTTGGCAGGGAAAGGTCACATGTACGGGCAGCAATATACACACGCATTTACTGAGAAGTCAAATGACAGCCATTGAATATTAACTTCACAGGCGGCCTGGGATCAAGAAGGGCTTATCTTATAAATGGAGCTCTGTTCCATCTGAGGGAAATGATTTTCATAAGTCTTGCCCAGAGGCAGACGGCAGAATGTCAACGGCGTCGTTGCCAACGACAAAATGGAAGTGGCTGCTTAAGAGAAGAGAGGAAAAGCTGGGAAACACAACCATAATTGCTGGTCCAGGCTCACAAAAGACCTACTGTGTGGTTTCCCAACAGGCCAAAAAGAGCATGGAGCCTGGCTCTGTCTAGCAGAGTGCCAGCGCCGCTCTGGGCGGTTCACTGATGGGAGAATCGTGACAGATAAGGACCCTTGCCCACAGACTAGACACAGCGCTGCATACGCTCTGGGAACACTGGGAACAAGCAGTTCCTCAGATCGGCAGGTGTCATGGACAGAGATAAGAGGTGACAGGGTTTCTGTGGAATAGGTAAAGCAAAGCAGGGAAGAAAAACAGGTGCCAGAAAAGATGAATGTGTAGATGAAGTGTGAAAAAGCGCACACGCACACGCACACACACACACACACACACACACACACACACACACACACACAGGCTTCCCCTGATTTCCATAGAGGGTTGGCACTTACATAATCACATCATCAAGCGCTCTCTCCCTCCCTATCCCGCTCTCACCATTCCCGGTTCCCCCATTCCCCCTTTCTCACTGCAGAACGTGCAGCATAATCTGATTCCTCAGGAGGATTGACCTTGTAAGAAAATGTTGAGGAAAGAGGCACAGGGGATAGGAAGAGGACAAAGACAACAACGGCTCTCTCTCTCCCTGCTGCCAGCCCATTAGGAGGTCATGTACCAATTATCGTGGAGACAGTGCAGAGTTGTACCTTTGCCGGTGTTGCTGTTGTCCTCCAACAGAGAGACAGCAGCTGTGTATAGACAAGGGGGAGGGATGGGGTCTGAACCAGGGCCTGGCAGGGAACCCCATCGTTAGGAGGGGGCACTCTGGTTATTAGTTCTGCGTTTTTTTTGGTTGATGGGGCAATCAAGTAATGCCAAGTTAGTTTGTATAGCCCTTCATCACCGCTGCAGGCTCAAATCGTTTCCATGCGGGGAGTTCACAGTTTTGGGAAGATAAACAGGATTTTGAATGGATTATAATCGTACAGCAGCATCTCTCAGCACCTTTGGATAACACTCAACAATTTCATGCCATTTTACAGGGGAACACATTTTAAAAAGCACCACGTTCCCTTTGCCATTGTAATGGATTTGGCAGTTGACCTTGATTTAACGATTATACATTAAAGATGATACAATACAAGAACCATTTTCAAGGGCTTTGGTATTTGGAGTTCAAAAATGGATTGAACCAACAGCAGGCACAGCCATTGCAAATGTGAAATACAGCCAAAGGCCTGCAAATGAACACTGTTTCAATGGATTCAGAAGCCCTCTGTCACACCAACCAGGATCATGCTTCAAAATGACAACCAAAATATACAAAAGGCAATTTAGCAAACTCAGTCATTTGCTAAATTGATTAACACCTCAAACATTTATTGGATGAAGCTCCCCCTCACCGAACCAAGTGAAATAACAGACTAAAGACCATTCAATTCTGTTCATGCCTCAACAAAAAAAAGTATCCATGAAATAACAAATAGCCAGAATGATCCCACAGGTTGTTCCAGCAGCGCCTACTATTAAAGCTATATTATGCAAGTATAGTCGCTAGGGGTCACTCAAAACAATAACAAAATACGTAGTTTGATGACATTGTAAAGTAACTTTAGTTTATGGCAGTTGTTGACTTCACCACAATTGGGGTTGGAAATCTATGGGGCGTGATTCACACTGAAATCATGTTCACAGACATACTGTATGTATTAAAGCTATATTCATGTTAAGTTTAGTCACATGTTGTCATTTCTTTCTCATGAAATTGCCGCAAGTAACAACATAACTTACTAAATTATGTAGTCAGTCAAACTACACTCAATAATAGTTAACTATGAGGGCTTGTGTAGTGTGCAACCCTAGTGTCTGAACGCGACTTCTGATCCCAGACAGATGGGAAAAGGCTACCTTAGCTTTTTGGTCAACAACAAAAAAAAGACCATCCAGTAGATCTTTACTGGTTCATAATTGTTACTTACATACCTGTAGCAAGGCATCCAATGTCATCACAGTAAAAGATCAACATAAACGATTGATGACAATTGTTACAACGATCATCAATTAACATTTAGGCTGAGAGTTCTAACATTGTTTGGTTGAATAATCTCTATCAGTCTGAAAGAACCAATGTGCCCCTATTTGAATAAACTAGCTTGATAAATCTTGACCTATCATTCTTTAAGTACACCAACTTTGGTGATGATTGCCCAAAATTGTTCTTAGTTAACATCATCCTAGTCCTCCATAGCTCATTTCATTTGATTGGAGCATTTTGGGCTTTTGTTTAGTCTCGGGCAGACAACTTGGGTGAACACAGGGATAAAAGTAAAACAGTCTACAAGGTGATCAAGGTGAACTCGTGACAGAACCCAGGGAAAACTGGAGGTTGATACCCAGTACAGGCCAATCCAGTACAGCACTGACCTCGGTGGGGTACATCTGGATGCACCCCTGCTTCACGATAAAGCCCAGGAATGACAGAAATGTGAAACTCAGACTTCTTGGCCTTCAAAGTAGTTTCTCCAGGCCTCTGGAGAACACTCGACACACTGGCTTAAGACACATTGCACAATGAGGATATCATCAGGATACACAAAAACACAGGTATTGAGGGGGTCCCTGAGGACGTAATTGACCAGGGCCTGAAAGACTGAGGCAGAAAGGCACAACCCTATACTCGTCATGTCCCCGGGGAGGGTTGAGGCAGTTTTTCACTCATCCCCCTCCCTGATGCGCACCAGATGATATGCATTCCTCAGGCCGAACCTGAAAAACTCAGTGGCATCCTGTAACAGTTAGGACGCTGATGAGCTAAGTGAGCGGGTACTTGTTCCTCACAGTGTTGTTTTCAGACCTCGATAATCAATGCGGTATGCAATGTCTTCTTCCCCATAAAGAAGAACCAGGCCCCAGCAGGCGCCGAGGATGGGCCGATGATGCCCGAAGCCAATTCATCGTTTTGATACTTCTCCATTGGCTTGGTATCGGAGGCAGACAGGGAGGAGGTACAACCTCTGTGGAAATGTGCCAGACAGTAGGTCTATGGACCAGTCGTAGAGGCGATGGGGGGGGGGGGGTAAGGAGGAGGCCCTTATTGTACATCTCCTTTATGTGCTCAGACGGGACACATGACAGGTCTGGGAGCTCTGAAGAAGAGCTGTCAAAGGTTGTGACAGAAAGGGCAGCTCTAAGGCATACAGCGTGACACAGAGGGCTCCATTGTGAAAGAATACCTGAAGACCAGCCTTGTGCAGCTTAAGCCAGGGACAAGCTCCAGAATATGTATGTTGGGAGCTTTTGTCAAGGCTCGCTCCTTTCTCTGCTCTCTGAGGCACCCATCAATGCAAATGGCAAGCACAATCAGTGTGCACAGCTCAATAGGAGGATCTAGAGCAGCCAGCACATCCTTAGTGAGGTCAGGCCCAGATTAAAAGACATTGAAAAGTGAGGCAGTGTCACACTTTCTTGCAACAACTGAGTTGTTCTCTGCAGCTACATTGCGAGAATGGAATAATCTACTACACTGAACCTGGCTAAGCAGTGCTCTGGACGCTTCTCCTCCAGGTTAAACAGGTTAAGTTCTTTGGAAAAAAAAGTTTAACCAAGGAGCAGGCCATGGATTGCCTCTCCCGCTCAACGGCCCCGGACTCGGAAATCATGGAACCCAAATGCACAAATTCCGAGGCAGGAAGCCTCCAAATTACTTTAATCAAAGTCCAATAAGAGGCAGGTCACAAACAAGAAAAAAGAGGTAGGCAGGCAGATCAGGGCGTCAAAAACAAGTGGATAAGGCAGAAATCTTCAAACTTGGGTGAAGACAGGGCAAAAGGCAAAACAGTCTACATGAAGGTGAACCTGTGACAATCGACTTCATCTCACAGCAGTTACAACCTATGACCACAACAGTCCAAACGTTGGTCCTGCACAAACCAAACATTTGGATTAGGAACTGTGGTCACACACTTATTATATGTTTTACTTCCTGGCAATAGTACTTAGTATCATGTAGCATCTTATCCTAACCATCTTTGTTGTACATACTTTGCACTTGTTGAACTTTGATATGTCATTTCTCTTTTTTGACAAATGTACTTATTGTACATTTGTACACACTTATTGTACACACATAGGGCTCCAACCAACATCTATTTTCATAGTCGATTAATGCAATGATTTTTTGAAACGGCAGTGCCACGAACATTCCAACAAGAACACAAACACAATCCCAAGCATGTGCAAGGAGCAAGGAGGTACGAGCGAGTGTGGAGCAACAGTTGGCAGAGGGTGTGTGGTTTGGTGCAACTACAGACCTGTGGACCAGCCCCTGTGGTGGAGGTGAACCCTTTATGTGCTTTACAGTTCACTATATCTCCTCTGATTGGCCTCTTAAGTCCCACTGTCTTGAGACAATGTATTTTCCACAAGACCACACTGCAGAGAATATCACTGAAATTATGGAAAACATGCTCCAGGAGTGTAAGATACAGAGAGAGTCTGTCTGGAAATACAACAGACAATGCCAGTTAATTGAAGAAAGACTTCGAAAAGTTTCCTTGTGTTTGGTTTTCTTGTTTTGGTCACAATTTAAATCGGGCCACTTCCAAAGTCCCCAAGAACCCACTACCCAGAGCATGGAGACTTTTGGTGCAGGGGTTTTCTGGAAGCTGGAAACCGAAACGAGAGCTTCCAAAGAAGCAGGCTGAATGGACCATCCCTGAGCCTGCACTGATTCACGATGGGGTCACCAGGTGGGGATCCACATTTGAAATGCAACAGCAGGCCATCTGTGGGGTGCTAGCAGAAGCCAAACACATCTCATGCCTAAAGACATTGACACCACTGCCCTGGTGGAAGTAAGCCAGCTCAGTAAGGAAGAATTTGCTTAACATATCTAGTTTTGTGGATCCAGGGTTTTAAGGGAAGCTCTGCCGAGAATCTGGATGACACAGTCAATGCATGCAGTGATGAAGCAATGGCACTTACAACACAAGAACCTCCAGACACACAACAGACTCCAGCAGCAACCACACAAAGCACCTCCACCAACACTGGAAGGAGAAGAGCCTATCTGGATTGTTACAACAAATCACCACTGCAAGAAAGAATAGGTCTGCACGATCAGGTGCAATCCCATCAACCAAAGAACAACTAGACTCCAAAGTAAACATGTAACTTCAATTCTGACAATGTACCCATTTTGTTTTCCAGCTACAAGTGGGCCTTCGGAAAGGGTGGTCTCCTCAGCGGTAAAGACTGTGCACTAGAAATGTAGGGCTCACATTTCTGCACTATAATATGAACTGACAGGATTTGGGCATTGATGCAGACCCAGGTCCTGCAGCCTTTGACTCCTGATTTGATCAGAAGGGAAATGCTTTGCTAATGTGTAGCTTATTTTTATTTTTTCAGTTATTTATTTCCACTGTTGCTGTATTATTTATGTTTCAAAAGGCCCTTACGGTTAACAACAAGCCACCTAAAAAATGTTGTGGGGGAAAATTACAATAAAACCTCTAACTAAACAACACTCATGTGATTTTATGCAGCCATAGTGTTGTGAAATAAATTAATGCATAATCGTGAAACCGTGATTATTCCTCAAACTATAATCGTACCATTAAAAACTATGATTGTGGCCACACACACACACACACACACACACACACACACACACACACACACACACACACACACACACACACACACACACACACACACACACACACACACACACACACACACACACACACACACACACACGAGCCACTGGCTGACTAAATCATCACCAATCTTTGTGCTTCACAACATAAGACAACTCTAACATAATCCCGTCTGACAGATAGCTCTAGACCTAGCCACAAAACACCAGTTGGCCACACATAGGATGCTCCACCATCTGCCATCTGCCAATGTGTCTTGATAGCGTTCCTGAGGCATGGGTGCAAGAAACGCACAGCAAACAAGAAGCGTAGGAGAAGAGGCTGTGAAAGGGTTCTCCATCAACATAGATGTACAAAATAATCCCAAGCACACAGTGAGAATAAAAGTTAAATGCAAAATTGAAAAATCAATAAAAAAGTGCATGGGTTCTCATCAAGATGATTTTTCAAAAAGAAAGCATGACTTTAGCACTGAACTTAAGAGTTAGTTTCCAGAGGGATGGCGCTATACATACAACACTGTGCCTGTATGTGCGGGCCGATTGATGGGGGGGATGCATACCCCATTACCCTGCGAAGCTGTTTAACACTGCACTACAGAGGAGCGGCTCTCATGTGCCACTTATACAAAGATTAGGTTAATTTAACATAGCATAGATTACTGGGTTAATTTAACATAGCATAGAAAATAGAGACAGAATATGACTGAATGCAGTTTAGTTTTCTTGTTATTTGTTACACCATAAAACCATGTGCTATATAAATAAACCAGAAATCATGAAAAGCACAATTAAGTTTGAATGTATTAATTAATTTGTCTCTTTACTGACCAAAAAGTACAACAATTTGCAGAAGAATGTTTGCAAAGTTTCGGGAAGACTCAGATTCCTTTGTGTATAACAATACTGGTCTAATAACTTATGCAATTCCTTCCCCTCCGCTCTAACAAAGAGCATCCCGACCCTTTAAAAGGCTGCAGATGTGCAGCTGAATGGGATGAAAGGGGCTGTGCCTACCTCTCGTTCCCGGGCTGGAACTCCGGGAGCAGGGAGGGCCGGCGGCGATGAGGCTGGGCCAGATGGGAGCTGTAGTCCCTGGCATGAGAGTGGTAGTCCACCAGTCCCACCTCCTGCAACACAAAGTCCCAACAGGCCATCAGAGTTGAGCTATGGCTGCTTGCAACCATTCTTCTTTTTAAGAAATCAGAGGGAATTCCTCAAAGAAAATGGGTTCTTAGTCCTGGTGTGTTTTGATTCCCTGCCTCGGATGCTATTTTCTTCTCAGTCCCCTCTTCCCTTTCCCTGCTTACAATTTCCTCTGGAAAAAAAACAACCAAGGAGAGCTAATCCACGTAGTGGCTACTGTGGTCCTTTCACCAATTTCAGTCAGGTTGGAGGAATCCACCCTCATCTCCTGCTGAATGTGATGATGAGGGCCAGGGGAAGGATTAGCTGGGTGTGCAGCTGTTGTAATGTAGGGCATGTGTGTGTGTGTGTGTGTGTGTGTGTGTGTGTGTGTGTGTGTGTGTGTGTGTGTGTGTGTGTGTGTGTGTCTCTACCCCGTGGATTCTCTCACCTAAGAAGAAAGAGGCAGCCAAACAAGCTTTGACGCACTCAATGCATCTTCTACGAAGCTGCAACGACATTGCCATTGCTGGTCAATCAACTCTGGATAATTGGGATTTGTGGATGAAAATGCTTGAGGTGGGGCTCCCCTTGAACTTTCTAACTTGGAAGTCTAATGAGGGTGCAGAAGATCTGTGTTCACAAAACTTGAACTTGGGAACCTTACTGTAGGAAAACAGTATGGGATTTTTTGTCAAGACCCCAACTGGTGCAGGATTACTTATTGTTCACCAAACATCTACCAAGGGGACAGGAAACAAGGGGGCAGGGACCAAGGGGGCAGGGACCAAGGGGGTAGGGACCAAGAGGTTTCCGACACAAGAACAGACACAATTAGTAGTACACAATTTGCATAGGCGATATTGTACATTTTGAGAGGGGGTCATAACTGGTATGCTACTACTATGAAGTATGTATGAAGTATATGTATGAAGGATTAATAACGAATCAATCTGTTCAGAACTAAACTCTGCACATATGGCGATGTCTGTTTGTTTCAGACAGATGGAACACATTCAATGATATCCATGATGATGATGTTCGTTCACTATTCCCTCCATTTTGTTTCCTTCTCAATAGCTCATTGAGAGAGGTCTTCAGAACAAGACTAATCCAAAATCAATCTGTCCTTTTCAACAAGCAATTTGTTTTGCAAGTGAATATCGGCATATTTAGTTAAATTTAAACCTTCACCAACCTTTTTAATGATATACGCATAGGAACAAACAAATCATAACAATTCAAGCAGCTGTGTTCTCTAGACAACGCTCTAGACAAACTGCATGGCATCGTGTCTCAGACACAAGAACGCATTTATTGTATTTAGTATTAGGTCTCGAGGCATATTTGTACAATTTGAGAGACATATCTGTTTGAGACATTCAATTAATATGTGATTAAACTTGGTGTGCTATCATGACTGATCTTCGTTCTCAGCGGAGCGCTCGTGTGTGTGTGTCCGGTGCTTATTACCGTGTGTGTGTGTGTGTGTGTGTGTGTGTGTGTGTGTGTGTGTGTGTGTGTGTGTGTGTGTGTGTGTGTGTGTGTGTGTGTGTGTGTGTGTGTGTGTGTGTGTGTGTGTGTGTGTGTGTGTGTGTGCGCGTGCGCGTGTGCGTGTGCGTGTGTCCAGTGCTTACCGTGTGCGCCCGCTGCAGCTGCAGGGGCAGTGAGGCAGGGTTGGGCAGGTGGCGTGTGTCCACCACCCTCCGGCCCTGCGGCACCGACTGGGGATGAGAAGACATGCTGGCACAGCCGCTTCCTCTACAGGCAGGAAGTGGGAGGGGCTGCAAAGCAGACGCAGTACATCATCGGCCGAATACAGGAGCCAGCGACCTGCGGATGGATAGAGAGAACGAGGCTGAGAAAGATGCAGAGACACGGCGATATGGACTGGAAGAACCGTAATCGCTTTTTAACTACAGCCCATAAAACTGTAAGCGTGGCGCTTGCTTGGCATCCGTGTGATGTTGTCTGGCTAAGTGTGTGTGTCTGTGACTGGCTAGGTGTGTGTGTGTGTGTGTGTGTGTGTGTGTGTGTGTGTGTGTGTGTGTGTGTGTGTGTGTGTGTGTGTGTGTGTGTGTGTGTGTGTGTGTGTGTGTGTGTGTGTGTGTGTGTCCGTGTCCCAGGATGACAGTGTATGCATTATTCTGCCAGGTTGGATGGGTGCACCTGCTGTATAGACTGCCCTCTTCCTGTCCCGCTGAATGAGACCACTGTCCCCTTGACTGGTCTACTGGTGGCCTGGGACCAGCTGAGTCAGACAGCTGTAGTGGTGGGTAAGCCGGCCAGAGCACCAGGGATCCAGCAGCACCATTAATAACTCAATGGGCGATTGAGAGACGGCCGTGCACTGTTTTAACTCATGACATGGTGCAAACCCAACATAGGCCCCTATGAGAACTCCATATATGGGTTTCCTATGCAAACCCAACATAGGGCCCTATGAGAACTCTATATATGGGTTTCCTATGCAAACCCAACATAGGCCTCTATGAGTACCCCATATATGGGTTACCTTTGCAAACCCAACATGGGATGGGACCCTATGAGTACTCCATATATGGCGTGAAATCTATGTTCACCCAGAAGGCAGGCGCCCTCCATATGCGAAAGCATCAGGCCAGGACCATAAAGAAACCTAAAGACACCGAGACACCCAAAATCCTATTAGGGAAATCATGAAGTTCCCTACACGGTGCGGGTGATGGAAATGTCCCATTAACATGATGGAGGTCCCCCTTGCAGAACCGCGAGCCCCACAGAGGACGTCCAACCTAAACAGTCATGAATAGCGATGAAAAATGACATTCCAAATTTTCTTGTCAGCGTTAGCGCAACGGTTTCTTTTTTTTAGGTTTGAGGTGGACGGGCGTTCCTGTGTGTGTGTGAGTGCGTGCATTTTTAAGTATGCGTGTGTACGGTAGTAGTACAACTGCACTCACACCGTGTCCGGGGGAGGGCTGCCAAAAGAGGCATTAGGACGCATGCCATTTCTCTGGGCCTCCCGGCAGTGACACTGGTTTCTCCAAGCTCCTGTTTCAGCAGCATTGATGGTGGGGTGGGGGACGGAGGGGCTGGTGGCATGCTCGGACAAGCAGGGTGAACTAAACTCTGACAGGCTTGACTAAGAGGGAGGCCAACACGCTGATCCCCAATGTCAGAGCAGGTTAAGACAAAAATAAATCATCCAGGATGGGAGAACTGCCACAGTCCTCCACAGTGAGACACGGGCGCGTGCGTGTGTTAGGGCTCTCCCGAATTTTCTAGAATCAATTACTTTATTTGCATAGCCCTTAATCACGGCACGGGTACAGTCTCAAAGGATTTAATAGGCCATATATTTAGTAGATGAAAGGATATAACCATCACAACCGCCAAAACATGCCAGGCCTGTATAGGATACAGGTTAAACTGACTTGAAAAGCACTTTTAATATGCTTTTATTATTTTTTTCAAAAACAGCACCTACAAAACAAATCCATGAGTACTTATTGAGATTCACAGTGTAACAGCGTATTTGATTTTTGGGGGTTTTCTGGCATCCATCTTACATCTTATCTTAAAGAAATCTGTGCCGTTTTCAGTGATTTGCATTTAAACTTAGAGTCATTAAACTTGAAGTTCGTAATGCTGTCACGATTTAAGTCCATATGCTAATTTACATTAGAGGTTTGCAAGTAAATAATAACCTCTTAAAGAAATAAACATTGGCATTACTTCATAACTGACGTATAAAATTTAATAAAAGAAACAGTATTTCATAAAAATGAGAACAATGGTGAAGTCAGCTTATCTACACAAATTCTATATCTGAATATACGAAGGCTGAGATTCCACTGTTTCTACCTCTGTCCCTCCATAACCAAAATTCTCAGAACTAGTGGCCAAAAACCATCAAGAACAAAGTTTGCTAGCTACAACCAAAAACGTTTTCAGGAACGGATTTACATTAATGGTCATCAGGGTAAGAAGTCGTAGCAAACAAGCACAAACCTACATTAATAATTGACTTACATCTGTAATTAACACACAACTGCAGCAAGTAACGCAGCTCGCAAGTAAACAACCCACGATAGACGGTACTAATCAGACAGAAAATCAATTCCCCTAAAAGTGCCAGTGACATCAATACAGGTAAACTCAATCAAACGTGCGATACTATTTAAACAAGATGGAGCAGAAGGGATTTCTTTCGGAGGGTCCATGGCTGCCTTTGTGAATGTGGGCCCACATAGAATATTCCTTCATACCACCCACTGATAATTCAACCATGAAACATTTGAGTTATTCACAACCCCATTTGTTAATGTTAAATATATTAGAATTGGGCACACTTTAACATTTGTTTATCGACAGTCCTATCGCAATATTCACCAACACATATCGCATGTTTACCTCATATTGTGCAGCCCTGATGGCATCCGCGTTCATTATTTCACTTCCTCAACAATATCACAGGGGTTATCTTCCTTTTGGTACCGAGATAACCTGTGATAGCCCTTGTAGTTGTGGCGACATATTGAACGTACTTTGGGTCATTTATTCAGCAAAAACCTGAGAGGGAGGCCTACTGATGGAGAGGTTAATGAAAATAAAATAAAGTAAATGCCCAAGACTCCTTCACACATAGTGGCGCCTGCATGGTTACAGCTGTAAATACAACCAGACTTAACTGTGACCTGCAGGGCAGTACGAGTTACCGTGGAGCGACAGTACCAGTCTCCTTTGTTTCGTTCAAATTGCATTCCTCTTAGAGACACACAAAGAGCCACTCTCTGCTCATCTCTCCCGGCTGGCTGGCAGGCACACAAGGACGTTTGATTTCACTGGCAAATGACTGCATTAGACAAGGCTAAACGTGGCCCTGGTTTGTATTATCATCATCACGATCACCGTCATCCACAATGAGAACATTGGAGTGAAAACACCAAAATCGGTAAGATCACAAGAAAGACATTAGGCGTGCAAAAGCTGATCTGTCTTAACTGTAAAGTTTGAAGCTGTAACAACAATGGCAATATACTTTACAGCACACAGAACTTCAAATGAAACCAGCGTTGCATGTCTGGATCAGGTCCAACGTAAACGTCAGGAAGGATAAATGCCCTGCAGTACAACTTGTAGTGACATCGAAGAACAGAGATTACCACCCCCGTCTAGCAACGCAGACTATTTTTTACTTCCTCCCTAGTTTGACAACTCCTACCACGTGTTTGACCTTTTCTTGATTTCCGTTATCGTGAAGCCCCACTGTACTAAAACATACCTTATGTGTATCTTCATTTACCGGAGTATACAATTCCCAAATCTTATGAGACTTTCTGCCAACATACAGCAAACCTGGCAGCTAGGTTATGCCAGCTTATGATCTTGACAAGTTGACATATTTGTCACCTCAAGTTCTCTTTCACGGATAGACAGTTCAAACTGTCTGTCCTTCGCCCAGGAACCGGTCCACAATGTCTATTCTGTTTTCTATTAAGAACACACGAGCGTCACACATTGTGCTTTTTCAGCAATGATTGACACTTTCAAGACCCTCCTCCCCAGCAATGACAACGTATGATTGCCTAACCTGACATAACCATCAGGATGACAAAATATTTTGATTCCAGGCATAAGGCGACTGTATCACCATCTAGATGAGGAAGTGGGCTATAGGGAAGGATATTCATATGATGTGATATAACAATATAAGAGAAATAGGCTAACAAGACAAAAAGGACAGAATTTAATTGAAGAGAGATATGGAAATACTATTAAAGAGACAAGAGGGACATTGATAAGGGAGCAGAATTTAAAATGTTAAACAAAAAAAATAGAATGAGAGAGAGCAAGCGGGCGATTGAGGGGGAGAGAGAAAGAGGTTTGAGGGCAGTCACAAGATCCGCAGGGGGAGAGCAGAGAATCAAAATGAGAGCCAATACAATGAGAGAGCTTTGACATAAACAGTGAGGCGAGCAGGGGGCCTTCCAGACAGGAGGCTAAACACACATGCACTGGCACCGCAACAGACATCAACAGGCAAAGCCGCTGGCCCACAGCCAGCGCTGAGAATGAACCCAGTCACCCCCCCCTCTCACTCTAGCGTGCTTCCCCTGCACAGCCCTCCCCTCCTTCCTCTCTCGCTCACTCCCTCCCTCGCTCACTCCCTCTCATCTTCCTGCTCCTGTCTGCTAGCAGATACATCATTCCCTCACATAACCTCACCACCCCACCTCCATTTTAGGAAGAACGGCGGCGCACACGCACACACACACACACACACACACACACACACAGAAGAGTGTGACTTAACAGCCATTCAGTACGGGCTGCGGCGTCTCATCCTTCCCCCTTTGTGTTGCAGCGTCGACTGTGGCTTACTCAAAAGCCGCAGCGCAACGACAAACTTGTTGCGGCGTACGCCTTTAGTGACAACCTAAAACAGTAAGTGTGGACCACAATCATTCCACGGATGCACGAGTCCCACTATCAAGACACCACAGTTGATGAACACCCATTTAAATAATTGTGCAGACGAGAACTTATTCACTGAAAATAACGGTCGGGTTTTCCGTGTGGATTACGAAGAAGGGAATAAATGTATCTTGTGATGGCACTAAGCTCTGCCGAGCCCCGTCTGGTTTGAGAGAGAATTCCATTGAAAGTGTAGAGCTGCAGGCCGTTGTAATAAGGTGGAACGGGGGAACGTAATGTAATGGGTCTGAGATGCAGAATGCTTTTGTTGTTGGAATTGAATCCGAGGTAGAGAAAGACCTGCCCTCCAGAACTGGAGGGGGGCGGGGGGCTGCTAGGACTCACAGCTTAGGAATGTGGCACCCTGTCAGGTCCCATAATGGATTTATCTATCTGGATCCTCATTACTGGAAAAAGCAAGAAGCACAGGGCTAGCTTCCCCTGCTCTCCCTAGCTCAACCATATCTCTCCCATTTCCCACGCTGCTTTCACTCAGATCACCCGGATAGCAGCACTGATAAACAGACTCCGGACCGGGGCTTTTTGATGCATACAATTGTATTATTCCAAAAGCTGGATTAAACTTGCAGTTTCAAAACATCGCTGCCAACTGACATTTGTTTTCGAAAAATGCTTCGCAGGTTGCATGCGGGAAAGGAATGACCAATCAAAGCAGTCCATGCATCGTTTTAAATAGTAATGATCAAACAGAAAATCGTTGTCTCAGAATCACTCAATTTCAATTGAAGCCATCCTTCAATAGTCGACACAGCCACATAGGACATTTGGCAATGAGGGACAGTCCAATCTTTATCCCTCCGACGATACTACCTTTAACGGTGGACGAACTGCTGAGTACAGGCAGGGATGGGATATTTTGTAGGCCTATCTATTGTTTCGCAGAAGAATAATGTACACATTTATAATATTGCCATGGGTGGTTCTCGTGATATTGTGTCGGCCATGTCAGTGGTGGGGTGGGATCAAGTTCAAATCAAACTTAAACACAGCAAAGAATAAATGAAGCGATGCCAGTCAGAGCCCGACAGTGCGAGCACTGTCCTTGTGTGACGATCGTTTGATTGAAAGGATAAAAAGGGAATTATTTCCAAAGCCGCAATGCCCGATTTACAACGCCTCTGCTTTCAGAGGCATGCGCCGAGATGATGGCTCTGTGTGGGACAAAAGCCCCGAGTCCCACGTCTTTCTGGTGAGTCGTTTCCCTCCTAGCCAGTATGTTGACAACAGCATCGTAGAGGGACGCTAATGAAGAACACAAGGGGAAGGAGGAGGAAATGGCAGCAGCATAACAACTAGTGAAAAGAGCAGGGGAGGGGAGGGCGGAAACTCCTTTACATCGAGCAGGAAAACAGCAGGGAAAGCACTCAAGACCCCTTCCAAACCACAAGACGGTCCACACTGTACTGCCAAGAGTGTGCTCCCAGGAAATCTAGCGAGGACAGAATGCACCCACTCACATCCCCTCCGTGGTTCATGTACAGCCACTCTCCTCTCATCCCCTACGTAGCTCGTATAATGTCACTGTAGCTTACCAGAGTGGAATGCAGGAACACGCATGTGAATACAGATGTCAAGATCTTTATTGAGCGGTCTACGCATTGTGGTTTTTGCTGACAAAATCCGACCACAAAATGTCATTCTTTCTGTGCAAACTGTTGAGTAAATGTAGCAAGTGGCCTGTGGTTTGACACAATTATAGTGGCTAGGCACTGCTGTGTCATTATACAGGATATTAGCTTTCAATTTGAATCCACCTCTCCTCAAGGATTCGAGGATATTAACAATTCAGTTCCTTAAGAGTAATAATCCCAAGCCTGTATAAATAACACTGGGCTCAATGCTGGGTCAATGCCAATGTGGTTTTACTTTGCCATTCAGAATTATTGGACATTGAGAGGAATCCCAAAAATCATCCAATCTTGAAATCATGTAGAGATGCTGCAGACATCTACAATTTCTGGTGTGCCAATTAAATGGGCCAATCGCTCACCACATAAAACAGCTAAAACAATCTCCATGCATGGACTGTTTATTAATATTATGCGTTAATAAAATTCACTAGTTAACTAATTCATGTTCATTCAGTGAACTTAAATAAAATAACGTAAAATAAATAAATAACTAATAGTAAATAATAAAATGTATTGTTGGTAGAGATGCTCCGATCAGCATATATATCCATATCTTTTATATATAATCTGGATAGCAGGCAAGCACCAGTTTCTGTTCCAAGACTCTTTATTTTTTTTCTCTTTGGATCCCGCATGACTGAAACATGTCGCTCAATGCGTTCATCTAAGCCTCTGAAGAATGTGACGGTATACGGTACTAAAATGTGCCTGCCACATACTGAGCTATGCAAGTGCTCCGTAAACCATACGGAACATTAAAATGCCTCCTTTGCCATCATTACAGTGACCCTGTGAAATCCTGGCAGTGTAGCACAATGTTTTAGATGGGAGAACTCTTGCTGCAACTGGCAAGTTCCGATTTGAAAAAAAAAAAAAAGTGATCGGCTTTTTTGATCGCCGCTTTTGGAGTTCTCCGATCAAGCCATTTTTAGCCAATATCGGCCAATCATGATCGGCATCTGATCAATCGGAGCATCTCTAATTATCAGGCGTAGTTGCTATTCCAAAACTGACTGACATATCAGGGGTGTGCATCTTTCCCTGCCCCGTGGTCTAAGTAACAAAATGACAAAAATCCGATACACAAGATGGTTTAAATTTGATTTCAATTTAGCTCAGATTCAGTTGTCAGTTTATTTTTTAATTTAATATAATTAATATAATTTAAATGACAAACTTAAAAATAGCTACTACTGCTCAAGTTATTCCTGTCAATTGGGAAGGCAGGGGGGAGCACACTGGAATTTGCGGTTAAAATTGTTAATGCAACTTGCCTTTGTTAATCTAACCGTCAGAACTAGTTAGTGGAACTCGTTGTGTTACTACTTGCCAGACTAAGTAGTCACTCGTCCCTTTGAATACCACGCAGCCTTTGTAGATGAAGTCAGGCAGTACCACGTTGGTAACATACCAGAGTGTTTCTGCACTCCACTCTGGTATGCTACAGTATGACCCGGGTGGCGGGTTGAGTGGGTGCATTTGGTCCTCTCCATGTCGTCTCTCTCCCTCTCACTATCTTGGCCTTGCAGGAGAGCACGTCCTTTGGGCAAAGCGTAGAGGTAAACTATGTCTGCTTGGTCCAGTTTTCAGTCATTGCTTTTGTGAAACCCAAAGTTTGCGGCTGGTGCATTATAGAATTATGTCCACCATCTTTGTTTGCGTGTGTTGCTTGGTTTGGCGTGGACAAGGGGGCTGCCTCAGAGCAGGTGGGTAATAAGACGATTTGGCAAGACAGACAGACACACACACACACACACAGACACACACACACACACCACCCCTTGATTTGGAGCAAATGGCATGAAAATCATTGGCCAGACAACCGTGGATGATCAAGCGTAGCCTCTGTTAACCTTTAGTGAATGGACAGCCACATCAACCACAGGAATGGCTGTTCTTTGGCTGACGGGACACTCACACAGCAATAATACCACTGTACTTAAACTGAAAGAGCGAGCGACCAAGTTACCGCTATTTGGATTTGTTTTGTGTTGCATTTCATGACAATATGACAGCCAAGAAGAAAGGCCTGCATTCCAAGCTCCTGAATACCTAGAGCAGCCTTTCCCAAAGTCGACCCAAAATACAATATATAAATACAATGACAGTAAAATGCATAACAAAGCTACAATATGTAAATTGCTTTTCCTCATCTTCCTGTTCAGCTCAGATGCTGTGAGCGGAGTGGGATAAAGGGAGGGGGTAAGAAATGAAAGGGAGTGCAGAACATGTTCTGTCAACTTTATAAACTTGACCGCACTCTCCACTCTAGCAGACATAGTGAGTGTACAGCCTAGTGCTTCCATGTCCTCATTTTAAGCTCATATTGCAAGTTCATAATGAGGTGGTGAGAAATTGAAAAGGTATGGTATAACGCTATGGATTACTAAATGAAAACTATAACAAAATAAGTAGTCTGATGACATTGTGAAGTAGCATGGGAACATGGGTGTTGTTATCTGGCGTGTTATTCAGGTCATGTTATGTCACTTCATACTAATGAAGTTGCAGCAAGTGACATTACGTGAACTTGCTAATGAACTTGCATTATCTACAGACAGCTGTAGATAATGTCATGTGGGGTAGTTTACAAATATGTATAATGTTATGTGGGTGTGGTTTCCAAATATGTTTAATGTTATGTGGGGTAGTTTACAGCTTTAGCTCTTGTTATGTTGGGTAGTTTACAGCTTTAAATGTTATGTGGGGTGGTTTACAGCTTTAGCTCTTGTTATGTGGGGTAGTTTACAGCTGTAGGTTATGTGGGGTAGTTTACAGCTTAAGATAATGTTATGTGGGGTAGCTTACAGCTATAGATAATGTTATGTGGGGTAGTTTACAGCTATAGATTATGTTATGTGGAGTAGTTTACACCTATGGATAATGTTATGAGGGATAGCGAAGCACCGTTATCAAAAACAATCATACTAAACATTCCCGTACAAAAACCTTTCTGCCCGGTACAAGATAGACGGACCAATCAGAAGCGTTCATCTAATATGAGGCGGGGTAAATACGATGACGGTGCAGAGAAGCACCGTAGGGGCATCTTAAACAACAACAAAGAGGACTCCTGCTGATGTAGAACGCTATGTGATTCCGTAATCGAGTATTAAACAAACTTGACGGTATGTTTTCAGTAAAAGAAGAACAAATGACTGCAAAGCTTTTGTTGAGCAAGCATGTTGCCTGTTTACAATTCATAAGTCGCTTAGTGCTGCGTCACTCGTTTAGTTGCCATGATTAGTTGTAGGCCAATCCAATTGCGTCCAGAAGCATTTTGGTCCGTGCCCATTGGTGACACCCCATGGAAATCGAAAATGAACAGAGAGGTTTCAGACAAACTGCAGTTTGCAATACAGCAATTTGAAGCGGGGAACTAATGATGCGATCACCGATACGAGTCCTGTGTGTCTATTAGGGTTGGACAATAAACCAATAAACATTTTTTTAAATACATATTTTTAAATACATACATATTTAACAGCAGAAATGACTGACGCGTGAGTCAGCCTTCCACATCCCTACCAACAAATGTGTCTGCCTTTTCAGTACTAACCCTAAACAAAAAGAACACAATACAAAAAAATAACCACCGCAATTACAAACTGTTTGACCAAAGATATGATCCCTATAAGCATTATTAAAAAACAGGGCTTCAAGAAGCTAATGAGGGTCATGTATGTCAAGTACGTGCTGCCTGGGCAAAAATATTTTTCCCCTCAGCTCTACTCTTTTTTTTACATTTATTTATTATTTATTTAATCAATGCTCAGCATACTACCACCAAAATGTTTGAGCGATGTTTGAAACAAGACGTTTGATGTGGTGGGAATCACAGCAGTCTTATCTGTCACGGTAGACATGTGATCTAGAACCTTATATAACTATACACTGCCCAGAATACTGTACTCAACCTGCACTTGGTATTTAATGCTTCTTTTGCACTTCTGGTGGGATGTCAATTATATTTCATTTGCTCTGTACCTGTACTTTGCTAAATGACAATAAAGTTGAATCTCATCTCAGAGTCATTATTTTATTTATTCAGTGTTTGTTTAATGTAGAGCCATGTTGAATCAACCTAATGTTTTTCTGTTCGTTCTGATAAATAATTTTATATTATACCAAAATTAAACTTCTGGTTTCTTTAAGGTTCTGCCTTGAGCAGAATACTAGTGATGCACCGATTGATCCGCCACGATCATTGGTCCCAAAAACAAATTTCCAACTGGTTTTGGCGTGTGCAAACCTCTGCATCCTAGCACACAAGACATTTATGCTAGTACACAAGATGTGCAGCCTGCATAAAAGACTTGCGCCACATCCCAGGAAGAAAAAAGTAGGCTATAAATATAAGCATTCCCCATGTAGTCGCCACGTTACCGTAGCCGATCGCACCATCTTCATAAAAAATCCAGCCATACTCACTAAAATCAGTTACTATTTATTCTATATACACATACGATACAATAATAACCAATGAACTGTCTAGGGATGGGCACGAGTAGTAAATTCCAAACTCCAGGGATCGAAGGAATTCCTTGAGGATCAATCGATTACTCGTTTATCTATTATCTATTTTTAGAACGCAACGCATCTGCAGCATGTAACGGTAACAAAACAAAAACAAAACACTATGACCATTGAAAATAAGTTAACGTTGCAAATAAAACAGCAGCAAATCAAATAAAACAATACAAGAGAGCGCATGCTTTTGAAGTTTCTTGTACCGATCCCTGTTGGACTTCCACCACTCCATGGGCTTACCATGGGCAGCATCTCTTTAATGACCATTAATGTTATCAGCGTTGTGATCTTCTCTCCACGGCCAGGATTACAGCTGCGTCTTGCGGCGGTGAATATAGCCGATACACTTGGTTGCTGTGGGTCTGCTTTCCCGAACTTACCTCTGTGTTTCAGGAGCATATGTTTCCGCATAGTACTTGTAGTACTCTGGTAGATCAATTTGGCTTGGCATATTTTACATTCCACCTTATGATCTCCTGCTGCGCTTTGCTGTAACCGCCATCTCAAAACTTTATTAATTGTGGCGCTGTGCACACGTCACTGCACGCACGACACAGAAAATTGATGCATTTGCTTCAGAAAACTTAATTAGGTTAATTTTGTCTGTGTTAAAAAAAAAATATATATATATATATATATATATATATATATATATATATATACAAACTCAAGTTTGCCTGTTCACCAACCAAAGTTAATTTGAAACGAGGAGTACTTGAGTAATCGATTACTCACGGCCATCCCTAGAACTGTCCAAGTCATATTTACTATGAAAAGCTTAGTAACAGCACCACTTACTTAGCCGTCCTTTTAATTATTATATATATATATATATATATATATATATAGTGATAATTATCCATAAATATAAAAACATTATCATTTTTGGCCATATGGTCCGGTGTTTACTTCGCCAGGAAATGGTTTTATACAAAATATGCAAATTACAAACTACCCATCGCTAAACAATAGCCTTATTAAGCTGTTCAGAAGTGTATCCCACTAGCTCTACAAAAGTAAAAAGCAGGTAAAGAAACGTGTAGCCAATGGAGATGCTGTGTTGGAGCAACTGACTCAATATAGAACACAGATTAAACTGTTCTCGATTAGACTTTCCATGTACATTGATATCAAACTATCGCAGACTTTTTTCACACCAAAAACAGCACCTACAAAACGTAAACACCAGTACTAGTTAAGATTGACTGTGTATTTGATGACAGCAGTTTGGTATTTCTGGAATTCCTAACATTCCCCTGATACATGAACTCCAGATAGATTTCTGAATATGAAAAATGTTTTCTTTCCAAAACAGACTTGTTCAACTAACGACTTCAGAAAAGCAGAAGACTTTGTTCAACTCATCAGAGTTCTGCGTCTCCACTGAGGCCAGAACCTTCCAGTATTGCAAAGGCTGAGAAACCATTTCACTGTGAGATGGAGACAGTGTTTGTGTCTACTCTAAAGAACAGTCTGGTCTGGGTCAGTCGGGTCAAGGACCAAGTACTGTCAGCAGCACGTTCTACAGATACAGACCAGGCAGGTATTCATTATGAATGTGAATTGAATGAATTATCAAATACTTATCCCCTGCCTCATGTCAATGTCACTCCTTTGTCTAGTCTAATTGCATATTACACATGACGGAGCATGGTTCTGTAGAGGGACATGGGGACAGTCCAGCCAGACGAAGACCCTGCTCTCTGGTGGTGGAACAGAGACTTTGATCCATGTCTGTCAGACCTAGCCCTGTCATACCTGTGTGTACACAGGCCTCCTCTACCCCCAGTGAGAGGGTTTTCTCTACTGTTGGAGATACCATCAGCCGAGATAGATCACACATCCTTCCGGAGAAAGCCGACATGCTCATCTTTCTGCAGAAGAAGTGTTGACTTTGTGTGCAGACATCCACTCTCCACGATTCAACTGCATGTTCAATATTTTTCTTATACTCTATCTCCAGGTGGCAGAAAATAAAAAGGACCACCTATGCAATGAAAACATTTTACAATTTATCTAAATCCAATCCAGTGAATCTTTAGAAATGAACGTACACAGATGGAAGGTACTTGACAAAGGAAATGGCAGTCCTGCAACAGAGCGGTGAAAAAGAGGTACGGCCAAAATTCACACGCACCAAATGAAAAAGTAAGTGCCACCAGTTCCCCCAGTAGAAAATGTAAGTCTTGAGCACTGCAAGAAAAATATGGGAAGGTGTTATCAAGCCAAGCCATCAATCAAAGTGCAGAAAGTAGGCCTGGGCGATATGGCTGAAAGACATATCATGATATAACTTGATCATATTGATCGATATCGATAACTATTGATAATTTTAATGACCTAAAAAGACTAGGAATAACCATGCTGGATTTAAACACTTCTGTTTAACATATGACCTTCCACTGTTCTTCATTGATAAATACTCCAATGTCGATACAACAATGAAAAACACTCAAATATTGTAAATAAGAATGGAACTTGCATGGAAAGTATGGAAAGCTGCTAGATTTGCTGGTCCAGTCTCTTATCGATATATATTTAACATGTTTTATATTGATATTGATCAAAAGTCTATCACAATACGATAATTTATTGTTTTATTGCCCAGGCCTAGTAGAAAACAAGCCATTGTTTACATCCAATTTCCTTATAACAAAAATCATGATAGTCTATTTGGTCTTCTAAAGAGAGAAAATAAATAAGTGACATCTGAGAAGAGCAGAGCAGAGCATAGAGGAGAGATAGCGAGGCAGCGAGAGAGTTGAAGTGGGCCTGTGATTGGTCGGACTGTTTGTCCAGATGTGGTCCCGCCAGCTGTATCCAGGCTGGACAGCGGAGCAGCTATTGGATTTCCTGCCTGCTCCCCCGCTGCCAGCAGCCCGACACTATGTGGATTACATAAGACCTTTCCCTCCCACTCCCTATTGGCGGGGCCCAGGGCTGAAGCCTTCACACACCACCACAACAGCCAAGTATGAATCCTCGTAACCATGGAGGCACAGGCATCCAACCAAAACACACAGGGAGGGGGAGCTTAAAAGATGCCGCTTCTGTTCACACAGACACATAACCAGTCAGAGCAATATAGGCAGATCAACAGCCCGCTGTACGGTGATGCAAATCATACATCAAACGGCCCCGGGGAAACCTGACCCATGTGGTGGGTGTGCGTGACATTACAGATCCACCGCTCAGTCTTTGTGAGGCGTACAGCAACGGCTCACACATCCTGCTCAGAACCCTCGGCTCAAAGTGGAGCTGGAAGAGCACGGGGAATGCCTTGCTTTTGTTGACCTACTTCCTCCGATTAATAATTCAGGAGCATTGAGAAGGTTCTGCACCGCGTGGCGGTGTGGAACCGCCGTTTGTACCACACAGCAGCAGGCTACGCCGCCCGGAGTGACCAATAATCCATTTCACATGCTTCCTCAGGGGTGGAAGTCAACGGGTCTGATTTAGTGAGTGGATGAGGAGGGAGTGCGGGAGGGAGAATGGACACCCGGGTGCGCACTGCATCAATTTGTGGCAGTGTTCCTGTTGTTAATGGTATGGCAATACTTCAGCATTCTTCAAACAGCGATTAAATGTGGGGCTTTCTAGGTTATATCGTTTGGGCGATGTGTGGGGAAAACCCAGACCACGTGTGAACATATTATGAAACCTTAATAGGAATACAGTCAAGTCCTTGTTCAATGTAAACATGCCAGTGTCTAATAAAAATATAATGTAATGTTGTATTACTAACAGTAATTTGACATTCAAATACATTGAAATATGTATTGTAAAATATACATCAAATACTAAAATAGCATCAAATGCATCATTAATGTGCATGGCCACAATACTCGAAGGCGACTATGGTATTTCATGCTACATTCACAGGAGGGACCAAAAAGGCTGGTGCAACGGAAAAGGAATATTACCTACAGTGGCTTTAAGATTAAACTGAGGGTAATAAATAAAAACATAGATGGACATCAATATCAGACAAAGAGCAGAATAAAACAGCTCTGAATAAAAAGAAAGACAATGTGTTCTTTGTTCCATTACTAGTTCCTGTTTGTGTCCCGCTACGAATACGAAGTGAATCGCTCCATATGCTTTCAGCGTCACATGATTAAGGATTTTAAAATGAGTCAAAGTCGTGTTGGTATTGACGGCTCCTCAAAATGCAGAAAGGAAGGAAATGAATAGGCTCATATTATTGAATCATTTGGTTTGTTAACTAGACGAGTCTGATACATAGCCAAAAAGTAGGGCGCGTAATCAGAACGATTTTTAATGTTTGCCACTCACTGTATCAGCTGGCTCTTATGCTAATTGCTTGATGGAAGATTAATCTTTACAGGCTGTTCTAATGTATACGAAACATTTACACCACTCATTTATTATTTTCTGTATTTCATTTAGTCACCACCACCAACACTAACAAGTCATCCTCGTTATCCATGCCCCGTTAGGCAACGCTGGCAGAACGGCGTATCAATATGTACCGATTGCGCCACACCACGTTGAAATTGTAGAGGTACGTTTAAGCCAGCGGCCCATTTTTGCCTACTCTACTGCTCATAGCGATGAAAATAATTGCCAAGAACAGCACATGGATCGTGTACAACTTTTGAGAGGGAGAGAGTGAGAAGCAGCAAGTGCAAAGGGGTTCTGTGTGCCTGCACACACGTGTGTGTGTGTGTTTGTCACCAGATCAAAGATTGGAGGACATGCACCACGGAAATCGGAAGATGGTTCGTCAAGTGAAGTCAATAGACCCGAATTCACACCGTCGCGTTCTTATAAATTTATCGGACAACAAAGTGAAATTTTCCGCGGGATTGTCCCGCATTATGCTGGCCTGAGTTGCAGGATTTGAAAAAAATATGCGCAATACCCGCAAACCCGCGCTGAAATTTAAGCCCTGCATACTACGGCTGCTCGATTATGGAAAAAAAATCAGAAATCACGATTATTTTGGTCAATATTTAAATCTTGATTATTCAAACGATTATTTTTGAGTTTGAAAACATGATGCATTTATTCATAATTTCTCTCCAAAAAAACACATTGTAAATAAGAACTTGGAAATTTCCCCTTAAAAAAATACACAAAATGGCCAAATAGAAAATAAAGTCCAGATATGAACCAGCTGTTCTGCAATTTCTATTTAAAAAAAAAATTTGTTTCAACTCGTTTATATTAGTTTGGTGATCGTTTCACTCTAAAATCGAAATCACGATAAAAATTTGATTCAATCGCCCAGCCCTACTGCATACAATGATCATTTATCACAGCACAGCACCAAAATTTGATAAAATGTTGCCTTTCAAGTCTCCAGAGAAACTTCTCAATGTCCCAAAGCAGTCAGATCTCGAGTAAGTCAAGTCTCCCAGCTGTTATCCCAGCAGTCTCCCAGTGTAAGTAAAATCAAAAGTGCGCCGTCATAATTACGGTACCCAGTGAAGTCTTGGATGATGTGTAATCATTTTCCTGGCAGGGCTAAAGAATAACATTTTCTACTAACTTTTTAATTTGGTGGCACCAAATGTCACGTACTTCTTTGTACTAGAGCTGTCAATCCTCCTCTATATCCCATTCCTTATTATTTATAAAATAAAATATTAGAATATTAGAACACAAGGCGTGATACCAAATGCTTTAAACTGCCAATGTACTGCTTTATCATATTACAACATCATATGCAGGGTTGTAACTGCATTTGAACAAATTTCGAGAATGCTTTTCTGGGGTCCGTAATCCATATTACACTAGCCCATATGGATCTCCAAATCATTGTCCAAATGCTCCATAAATCCACCTTTAAATCCTCGTTGATAGACATGTAAGGCTTCCCATATAGGAAGCAGCATACCATGTATAGAAAGTGAACAGCAGGTGATTTAATGGGGTTATGGTGACGGCATCTCTTTGGTTCGTACAAAATAGTTTTATCCATCTCTTCTTCCCAATGTAGATTCGATTTCTGATTAATATACGCCTCAAAAAAAAAAGAAACAAACGAACAAAATAAAAGCATGTGGTGGTTAGTGATGTTAACGACTCAGTATTTTGTGAGTCAACGTGTCAGAGTCATGAGTCGACAAATCGATCGATTTATTATTTATTTTCTTGGCCCCGCGGCTGCAGCAGTTTCGGATCTCAAAGGGTCTGCGCTTTCCCTTAAGACAGCGGCCCGTCTGTCATATTGCAAAGGTTGCGCTCAGAAGCACACCAATAATGCATTTGATAATGATAAACAAAATATCACAGCGCATAGAGCAGGATTGTGAACATTTACAATCATGTCAATTTACAATAGGAAAAATGTGTTGGCGTCGGCCAGCTCATTTTTTAAATTAGGATATTAATGCTGCACGCCTCCTCTTTGCAATGGAAATTAAGACATGAAACCATTTCATTTGTTGTATGCATTGTCATGCACGCAGGCTGCCACTCTGTCGGCTAGGGATGTCATGAGAACCGATACTTCGGTACCAAGTTGATACTACAATTCTAAAAACGTGACGGTACTCGTTTTTCTACAGTACCATAGGTACTGGGGATGCAATTCCTCCGGACGTGACACAGGTAGCATATACATTTCCAAGTGTTGTAGTCGGCCGTTAAATGCAAAAGGAACACGGAAGATGCCAACTGCAGCCTCAGCGAGTGTGACAGCTCCACCTGACTCCTCAAAAAAAAAATAATAGGAAGAGTTGTGTCTGGAAGTACTTTGCGTCTGGAACGCTGCACTGCGTGACTGTTTCAGATGGGATCCTTTTCAATGTTGCACTTCTAAACACGCATGGTACGACTGCTTGCGGCATCACTTACTTGATTTTGTTTTCATTGAAGATCGCCAGGTTTGTGTGTGTGTGTGTGTGTGTGTGTGTGTGTGTGTGTGTGTGTGTGTGTGTGTGTGTGTGTGTGTGTGTGTGTGTGTGTGTGTGTGTGTGTGTGTGTGTGTGTGGCGAGCGTGTGCGATTTCAAAGTAACAAACCAACTCAAAGCTGATGCATGCATCCAAAACTATTCGTTCTAGACCAAAAAACAAAAACAGCGTCGCTTATACACTTCAAATACTTTCCTTAATTTTCAACACTTGGGAATTAATGGTACCGAGCGGTTGAAAACTATGTTGGCGTCTCCTGTGGCTGCCCTACTTTATATTAGGCCTACTTAATATTACGTTGGAAGTTATGTTTTAAACCCCGCCATGCACGCAAGTGTAAACGAGCAGCATAGCTGCATGACTGCCTGCTTTCAGCACGTATTATTGTTATTTTTTTATTATTATAGTTATTTTTAACAATTTATTTTTAATTAGTCATTGAAGGCTACATGCCAGTGCCACTGTCTGTAATGTTCACATGTTTTTAATAAATGAGTGTATGTTGAAGTACATCACATTTATTGTTTTTGTTTTTTACTGTGGTATCGAATTGGGTATCGAGAATCGTGGAATTTCACTGGTATTGGTATCGACTAGTAAATTTCTGGTATTGTGACATCCCTACTGTCGGCTATTATCAAAATTGTATCTCTCCGGTCAAATTGTCAGATTGAAATTAAATAATAAAATACAAAATAATTATTTAAAATAACTATAAATAAACTAAATAATAGTCTGCTGACACCGCTCCTCTTATCGATGCCGTAAGCCTGCGACGAGATGCCCTCGCTGTGATGACAGCACTCCGTGGCTATGGAGGATTGCATTTCTCCACAGCCTGCGAAGTCCGAAGTCTTCTTATGCGATCTGAACGACATTAAGTGGGCCAAGCACGTGTTCCCTGTCTCTAGTGTTTTGTGTGCTTTGACCGGCAGTGGGTCTGCTTATAGTTCGGAATGAAGTGGCCACCGATTCTTGACAGGATGGTACTTTATTCACACAACCGGACTCGTTCGTTTCTTCACTAGACTGACATACGCTACCGCTCGCTCTCCTCGCTCGTCCGCTCACTCGCTGCCACACTCATTCTCGCACACACAAATACGCTACTCGTAAGTTCATGTTTCGATTTGAAAGTTAGACTATTATACATGTTGCATTCTATACGGCCTGATTATGTCATTATTTAAGCTACATAGCCTAATGCCGCTAAGGACAGGATCTCACGGAGAGAGCCTGTTCCTTCGCTGTACATTTTCTCCAGCCGCAGTCATAGTTTGGCAACATGGCACGGTGTAATCTGGCTCGAGAAATGCGATCAGATTGTGGAACCCCTTCGCCTCGACTACGCTTATGGGCAGCATATCGCCGGCTATAATTTTTAATTGGTTATTTTGAAAACAGAAAGTTGTTGCAACGTTTTGAACAGGACATTTAAGAAGTTTATACATATAAAAAAATAAATATATTAAAAAAATGATTTTCCGATTTCTATTTTTAGAGTCGACTTGAGCACGAGTCGAGAATCGATCGTTGAGTCGACACATTTTTAACATCCCTAGTGGTGGTATAGTCCCAACACAACTACATACCATTTGGCCTACATAACTTTCACTGGACCGCATTCCTCCACTGAGCTTAGTATCCCTAAGGCACATGTCCTTAGCCACACATTTGCAAATAAGCTTCCTAGAGTACACAATTGCTCTGCTACAAACTGGCACACAAGAAACCAGACTACAGATATTGCAGGAGACAAGATTTCATAACCAAGTTTCCAAAAAAGAAACCCCAAGCTAATCATCAGGTTAAATATAACCACACCCCACAGCGGCAACCAACATTCAAACGCAATGTCCTCTAACAAGCTGTCATCGCTGTTGCATAACTCAAGTGAATCAATTACCACAGACAGTTTTAATCTTGGCTAATCTGCCGTTCCCCTCTCTCCCTTGCTCAACTCCCAAGTCAACTACAATAATTTAAAGTTAAATCACAGTTACAATTCTAATAAATAACAGCAAAAGCAATACCAAGTGCAAACTCTTAAGATTTCTACTCCTCCAGAAATTCTTTAAAACAGTTATTTTGTAATATGACTCCTCTCCTGAGATTACCATTTACTGCTTGTGACAATCTGGTTATTAAAAGTTTATGAACTAAACCATTACTCCTTAATTGTTCACATTACATGTTAAAGCAAGGGGAGGCAATTTGGAGAAACCACTTCAAGTACGATAGAATTGAAGTTACAGATGTCCTCTCAGCCAGACCATATATGATGCAATTGTCATTCTTGCACAAGATATGGACTACATTATTTTTTCAGAGATATTGAATTCTACTCACACAATGACTCACTGACCTTTTCAAATCAACTTTCTTTGTTCAGTTTCCCGAATATATTCATTGATCTAATATCATGTCCTTCCAATACAATCAATAATAATAACAATAAGTCAGAGAACAAATATAAAACACTGTAGTAGGAACTTCCATTCAAGTCCACTGTTGGCAGGGCAGTAAGACACACAACAAACAATGAATGTGCAGGCTAAATTTGGCTGAACTAAAAATGTCCCTGTGTTTGAAAAACCTTCTGGCACTGTAGAATAGATTTAAGATAAACAATTAAAGTCTCATGGCAGACGAGCTAAAATTGGTGTGGACAGAGTCCACTTTCTTTTTCTTCATATTTGTATTGACCATTCATGTTCCTGGGGGTGCTGTACACTAGAATTGTCAAATCATCCTTCTGAGTCGACTCACATTCTCTCAGTCAAACAATGGTGGGATAAAGAAAAGAGTAATGTGCATTAAGTTAACCAAATAAAACAGGTTATAGAGGCTGCTGTAGCCAAGATTGGGAGTTGGAAAGAACAGAATAGTAAAATAAACCTCACAGAAAAAACTCGACCATCGAGAACTGTGGTGGAGTGTAGCTATATGTGATTGACAGAAAAGGGCATTTTCGCTGTTCTGCTAAATTGAATGGTTCCGCATTTGTTCTACATGCAGAAATTAGGGCTGCAACGATTCGTCGACATTGTCGACAAAAATCGATAATAGAAATTGTCGACAATGGAATTCATTGTCGACAATTTCTATCATCGATTTTTGTCGACATTTGTCAATTATCGCCAGACGTGTTTTTCCAACGGAGTGAGGCATCTCACTTCATTACAATCTCTGCCGAGAGTCGCACATGCGCAATAGCGTCTCTGCCGAGTTAAGTAGTAAAGTTTGGGAACATTTTAGCCTGGATACGGCGAATAAAAAAAGATTACTTTCAAGGTTTGCAAAGCAGACCTTGCGTATCACGGCAGCACCTCGGTGATGCAACATTTAAAGAGAAAGCACGTCGGACAGTTGATCGAAACGGAGTCTGACTCTCCTCGGTAAGATTAAAGTAACATTAAAGCCAATACGTTTTGTTTTCCAAATAAAATTATCTCGGTGGATAACCGCGCGTGTGGAAACCATGAGCAGTGTTTGTAATAACGCCGTTTAAAACAACGGCGTTAGGTAACGCCGTTATTTTTTCAGTAACGGGGTAATCTAACTAATTCATTTTTCCGTCGTTACAACGCCATTACGGTTACTGACAGTTTAATGCGGTACGTTACTATGAATTGATTGAATAAACGTGTAATCCGAACGCACCCCTGGCTGCACACACAAACTGCTAGTGAGGAGACCGGGTTTAACAAAGAGATAAGCGATTATGATTGGCTAAGGCAGAGTCGTGTTTCATGGTAGCCAATCTGAGCCAATGTTTTTACACACAAGCCAGGATAGCCAGGATACACGTGCCACACGCACGCACGCACGCACACACGAAGAAGCAGCAGAGATGGCGAGTCCGGAGCAATCCGATAAAAAGTTGGCATTTTCAAGGTGGAGATATAAGCACTACTTCAAATTCATCGAGGTCAAAGGCAAGAATGTGCATGTAAAGTGAACATTATGTCCAGGAGCAAAGACTTTGTCGACATCCTTTGTAAGCAACTCTAATTTAATGAAGCATCCCACAACGACACACGCATCTACAAAGCTACTTTTTTTTTTACAGTAACGCAAATAATAATAATTAGTTATTTATTATAGAGTAATTCAGTTACTAACTCAGTTATATATATACTGAATAAAAGATGCTTTTTTCATTGAAGTACCCATCTTTCTTGTGTTTATTATCATTTGCCACATAATTAAAGCAACCTCATGCTAAATTTAAGATTTTTTTATAATTATCAGATTAGTCGACTAATCATTTCAATAGTCGGTGACTAGTCGACTATTAAAATAGTCATTAGTTGCAGCCCTAGCTGAAATGCATCTTTCACATTAGGGCTTGGCGAATTTGCAGCATCTTATTCAACCCCTTTTTTCTACTGTATAAATGGGCACCATATATTTTATGATGTAATATGTCACCACATCTGTGATCCCCTGCCACCGGGAGGCTATCTTGTCATAAGGAGTGACTGCCTTGGATACCAGGCTTTGTGGCGTGATCTGGCATCTGCATCCCTTAGTGCTACACACACCTGCATGTCTGTGGCAGGTGCTGGAATAAGACGGTTGTGTTCCCCATGAACAGGGTAATATGTCTTATATGATTGTCAACTTAGTAATCTATGCCATTTAATCACCATTAATGAAATAAGACTTTAATTTAGCGTCTCCCGAAAACCCTAGGTGAAAGTTCTACTCTGTCTCAATCACATGTAATGGTCTTTTCATGACGCACAGGTTCCCGTTATACTCTTCGACGTTGCGACCAAGGGACACCGGGAGGTGTGTGGACATGTAGCGCTCTGTCAGGTCTGGGCGGCGATTTTGATGTCAGTGTCCAAGTGAGGGTTGAGCTTCTCAGTATAACACCACAGTGTGTGGGACACAAAAAAAGTAGCACAAAGCTGCCGTGAGTCGTAGCACACCCCATCCACCCCAGAACAAAATGCATTTTATAAATAGTGTTTGAATCCCAGCTGAAACAGCCAGTTAACTTGCTCTTTAAGGCAAAACATTGTCCGTAAGAGGGCAAACCAATACAAAGTGAGATATAGCTACTTGTATGGGTTAACTTACCTCAAAATAAACATTAAAATCAGGTACACACCTACATTTCTTTTTTTTTTGTCCCATTCCAATATCAATTTTCACATTCTAATGTATTCTTTTTTTTTTACAATTCAAATTCATATTCAAATTCAGAATATTCGTTGAGAGCCATTGTGGTTTTGCCGTTCAGCCATTTCACAAACCGTACAAAAGTAAAATGCTAATTACTCAATGTTAAAAAAACATTGAGCTTTTATTAAACTGAGGAACATTCTGTACAAACACAGGATCATATTGCATTAGGGTTAATTACCTAAACCACAGAAGCTGATCATATGTTGGTACATAAAATTAAACCTGTTGTTAAATCAACAATGTATTGCTCATCTCCAATTCAAATGTATGGCTTTCGAGGTCCAGCTGAGGAGCTCATACCCCCCGGCCAACAAAGACCAGCCTTTGCCCATTCTGTTGTAATGAAAACCTCTCTTCATAAATCCTACTGCGACTCTGTGAACACCAGGGAGTGACAGGCCCAGGGTCCGTCTAGCCACCAGATCCCATTAACCCCTGGGCAGGGAGTCCCAATGTACCAGCTCCCCTTTGTGTTACGGCCACAATAATATCTCCAGCGAGGACAACAGCGATGTGAGTGAGTGAGCGTGTAAGTGAGAGAGATGAATCTTAAAAAGAGAACATATGATTTGATAAGAGCTCCCCGCCATAGGGCAAATATGGTCTACCCTGGCATCTTGTAAAAGCATTTCCATGTGACAATATCTGTAAATTGAAAACATCTCTCCATTGCAACATAATGATGCAAGCACCTATATAGACACCATCACAACTTAGTGATGGCATTTACCAGGTCCTGATTAATAATTCATAAAGCCAACATACAAAAACAGCATGATGTTCATTTTTAGAAACATCAAGCTGCCGATCTTGGAGAACAATTTGGACCCTAATTTGTTCCAAAATACTCAAAGCAGTTGTTGCAGGGAGTAAATGTAATTCACCGATATTATTCACCGCTTTTAACCTTCCAATACACCTTTCAGGCCACATATAGCCCAGAGGTTTGAAGGTAAAGAATAGAATAGAATGTGCTTCAAGACAAATGCTGATGATTTAATTCATGTTTCAGGCAAACCAATTTGTTTGTCTGATAAAACACTGATCACTCCACTTAAAAAGCGAAATCACAAAAACACATGGTAAGCTGAGTGCAGACAGCACACTGACGGGTTATATTTAATTCTAGCAGCAATCACTGCCATGATTTAGGGTGGTTGTGCAGGGTTCCTCGTGCATTCATTGTATCTCTGACAATAAAAACTGACACGGTCCTCAATTCAGTTTCATAGTGGCATTAGGCTTCATAATCGGAGCAGAAATGTAACTAGTAGTAAAACTGTCTCCCCAAGGCATCATACTGAGCCTGGGATCATTTCTGTCCTCATTATCCTCTTGGCTCAAGGGGAGACAGCTCCTCATGCTCCTTTAACCCCTTCCCCTTCCAACACACAAGACAAAGTATGCCATTATTGCCCAGAACTTGAGGACAGCTGCACGGTCTAATCTCACGCCATGGTGGATTATCATTAGACTTTTGTGATTTTAGTGGTGCCTTTTGGCAGCTGACCCTTTTTAAAAATAGAGGAGCAATTGAGGGAAGGTTCACTGGATAAACAAACACAAACCGACTCTCTAAGCATACTAGACAGTGTGTCCCCTTGCTTGTGATGAGGATAAAATACAAGAAGCCTTATAAAACATGTTTCATTCCAAAAGATAATCAGGTAAATTGGTGCAATAGACCTATGCCGCACTGAAATTCCAATATTGGAATATATCTTAAATTGCAATAAAACAGTTGATGAGACCTTTAGTCCAGTGTAAACAAACAGGATTTTGACCTTATTAGCCAAGAAGTAACAAGCCCTCACCAAAATAAAGATTAGGCAACTGTTTTTTGTATGGATATATTGTCGCCAGTTTCAAATGTACAATACAATAATGCTAATATTATTCATGATAAATAAGAAAAATAAATTTAATTAGTTAATCGAGCCATTTCTTGTACATGTCGGTGTCGATGTGTTAAGTGTTTAAGTTTGATGCAAACTCTTAAAACGTAACAACAATGTTAATGTGTCGCACGGCAATACATTACCCAATACAACTAAATGACACATCTCACAAGTGGTTCACTAGTTAGTCAGTGTTATTTGCATAAGGAGAACAACATCCACAATAGCAGCCTGTTAAAACCAGAGGAAAACACCAGCATACTGGAAACAATACCAGTACTTATAGTGGAGATGAGTGCACGGCGGATGACAGATCGCTGCTTCGCCTGACAGGCTACAACGTTTTGTGTCGGGGCGATATCTACATTCACATTATCTTAAAGGGAATATATCTACATTCACATTATCTTAAAGGGAGAATATCAACACTAAAGTCTGACAGTGAAGCTCTCCACCATTAGTCAAGATCATTGCCCCAACTGCAACTGTTAACTTCAAACCAATGTTTACAAATGTAGCCAAAGCGTCGATAACCAGGTCCGATCCCCCTGTACATTAACCAACGCGCGACATGGGACTTAAAGAACCACACAGGTCTACTATTACTATATATAGATTTGTTTTTCATCACTAAACGATCCTTAAATCAGAAGAAAAGCTAGCGCCACTTCCCTGGACCGTAGCTAGCGTCGCTAGCTGTAGCATAACCTAGCCACATTAGCCATGTAGCACGTGTTGTCCATTATAACTGAAATAAATAACCTCGTCTCGAGCGCGTTGTCAGCGTGACACGGCGCGAAGTCCGTCGGCCCGCGCGTCGAGTGTAACCGTGGGTCCCGACGGACCGGGAAACGGCTTTATTTCTAGATATAACAGACAACAGTGAGGAATGTTTCCGCTCCAAAGCATAGCCTGATCCCAGCGTCGTAGAGCCCGTCTCCCCTCCCAACAACAACACGGAGCCCTCCTCCTCCACACCGCGGTAGAGAGGGCGGCGAGCTAACCTTAGCTGCGGGTAAGAGGAGACCGTTCGGCGGCGTTGTCTTACGCTTGTTCGCCCGTCGTCGAGAATCACTTCAGATCCGCTCGCCGATCGCTTTCTTCGATGAACAATTGACGTATTCGTCTTCCCGAAATAATCCACATGTAAAAAATTGTTTCCGTTTTCATAAGCTCCACCGGCGGTTTGGGTAATAACTGTTTCCACACGCCTACTGGTCCGGTGCTCCTTCAGCGGCCGCGCTGCTGCTACGAACCACAGGCTGGAGCGTCTTGTGGAGCGGCTCTCTCGATAGGTCCCCGGCTCTCTCGCTCCTCCTCTCAGGAGCGGCTGGCTCCTTTCACTCCCCGCACACACTCATGGCCCAGAACATTATTTCAGAAACGTCGAGAATTGCGTTTCAGCGTTTCTGTTTTTTTTTCATTGCCGCCCTTCAAATCTACTTTTAGATTAGTTGTTTTATGTATCGATCCCCGGTTCATCGTTCAGCGGGAGGTTATGAATGAGACATAAACGTCTCCCCACATATGTGATATACATTCTGAAGTGAGATACCATAAAGGGTCATTTCAAGTCCTGACACTCAAGAGTCTGCATCTGTTCTGACTGGACTGTTTGATGCCCAGGGAGAGCCAAGCTGTGAACACACTGACTCTACATTGAAGAATAGTATTGGGGAGATGACAACAGTCCATGCTGTGAGCAGAGCCGATGAGTGTCCTCTGTTAATGGTCTGGATCCTCTCCTCCTGGGTCGAACAGCACAGCGGATGTTGGCCTTGAAAGTCATTTCTCCATGTTGCAGCACATTTACTTTTACATTTAACACTTTACCATGTCCATTAAAATAATAACATTGCAACAAATGGATCTTCAAATAGATCATTGTAGATATTTGTATGTGTTTATAAATTACATATGTCTACCACACAGAGACAGACATATTAGATTGTAAGAGATTTTGTCCATTTGTCTTGTTTTTTTAACTAGGAACTCAAACCTCTGTCAGGCATGTCTTGACCTACATTTTGCTGATGTTAGGTGATTATGTTTATTTCTGCTCTGCAGTCTGGGAAACAGCCAGCTTACCCCATCTCTCCACCACGATCTCTCCATCAAACCGTCAACAGCACAGGAAATAAGCGTTTACTCGAGCTGGGGTGAGCTGGAGCTCGCCTCCTATCAGGGTTATCTATCTCCATCTTCGGTGATGCCCAATTAGTCGGAGAGCTGATAAAACCAAGCACCTCTCACAATGCTGGCTTAGAAGTCTACATCTGTGCTTCACGTGTAGGCACCAAGTTTAAAACTCCAGACAGATCATAGTGGGGGTTTACTGAATATGACATGAGAAGTATGTTTATGAACAAACAAATGAAGTGTCTAAACCCCAATCACTGCGTTTTTCTGTAAATTTTGTCAGACCAAAAATTAGGAACCTTGTTAAAAGGGGCACAACAACAGTTGTGTTTCCTATTCTGTTTTGATGTATCCATTGAGGTTATACCAGTGGTTCAGAGATGAAAGATAATGCAGCACAGAGAGAGAGAGGCACTATGAGATACTATGAGACACTGAGAATACTTAAAGTCCCAGGTCCCACACATTCAACCAATAGATGTGTCCCAGTCTTCAGACGGTGAACACCCTCAACCCAGCTCCACTTATTTACGGATATATATTGTTTTTATTGAAATTATTGTATTTTATATGATACTGTATTGAAATATTTATTCAAAATTATTTTCTATTCTTTATTCTTTTCTCTTCTTTTATTTTATTTGCGTGGCTCATTTTGTTTGTTTTGAGAATACACTGCTAAGGAATACTAAAGAATCACCCAGTTGAGAACACTACTCTGCACTTCTTAATTTGAGGGACAAGTCCAGATGTGTCAACAGTCGTTAATACATTGGCCTTAAATGTCAGCTGTGTATCTGCTGCAGAATGAAGGTAGATTGTGATCAAAACAACAGCAGACGGTAGAGGACAGCGTGACAGGTAGGTTAATTGAGTCTCCCCTTAAGCCAGTGTTTTTGTGTTCTGAATTTAGTGTTGTATATCACCTCTTCAAAGCTCAATTCATTTGAAAAGGGCATCATCTATCTGCCTCTCTGAATGAGCCCCTTATCTCCAGGAAGAAGGATTCAAAGTGGATTTAGAGCAGTCAGCATGTCATACAACATATACATATTTATCGTGCGTCAACACTGTTAAAGCAATGGCCAATTAAGCCTTGTGTGTGTGTGTGTGTGTGTGTGCATCCACCTTCTATTCAAAATCAATACATTATCTCTATGCAAAATAACTTAAAGCACCTCCATGCTTGCTTCAAACCTCTTGAGGAAGCTAACAGTGTCAGGGTTTCAGAACTGATGTATTCTAGTGTGGCATGTGCTTCTATTTATAACATGGTTATAATTACATGTCTGGTCCTTCCTTTGGCCGTGATGTACATTTTTAGTCAAGACATAATTCATCCTGCCACTGCTGCCATTTATTATTGTCAAGACTCTGAGGTCGGAGGCAAGTCTGGGAAAATGTTATTCTCCGATCCCCACAAGGCTGACGACAAACAAGGAATGTGTGTGAGGGTGTGTGTTTGTGTGTTTGTGATACTTGCGCACATGCGCAAGTATGCAAGTGTGTGTTTGCATGTGTTTTCTTTTCATTTTGTAATAAAAAAAATTGAGAAAGAGACTGATCTCTGTGTTTCTGTTCCAGATAGTGACAGTGACAGCTGTTTGTTAAATAGAGATATACTTAGAGATCAGGGGATCGTTATCCAGATTTCAGATTACTTCATAAGTCACGGCACTGCATTACTGGCAATTGCTTACAGGCCGCACTAAAGTGCACCGCAGCAGTAGGTGAGACCACATCACACCCCATATAGTGTAACTAGGCTGCACATTGCTGGAATTCCGGCTCAACATCCTGTGTCAGCCTATACCTGGACCACAGCCAACACATACACACACACACATTTTTTCCTCCCCCAGTTATACCTTTTCTCTTCCTTAAATTACAAGAAGGAAGTCAATTTGAAAGTTTACACTGGTTTCTCTTTCCGGACTGGAATGCAAACTAAAGGTGTATTATTTTCAGGATTCTGAAATGTGTGCTTGTTCCCTCCACACAGCAATACTATACCGCTGTAGGGCATTGGTTTCACATATTGTTATAATCTGTGGCTTGAGAAAAGGTCAAATTAAACGGTTTGCAGATTTAGCCACGCTGGTCTTATTTTTCCCTGACATGTCCAGAATAACCCAGTGCTCAACGAGGTGTTACATACTGGTGTTCAACATGAAATGTCTTCTTTCTTTTCAACCTAGTCAGCTCATTACATCCTCCCCAGACTCTTTGCTCTCTCTGCTTCATCTAATACATTTGCCTCATTTGGAGCAAGGCAAGCGGCATATCATCTTTAAATAAATATTCAGATGCACTTAAAATGCGCTTGCATCTCGTTTTCTGTCAGCGTCGACTAAAGGGACCGGTGGGCTAGTAGGAGATTTTCACACCTGTCTTGGTTCTGAGCAGACTAGTAATGCAGACATAACCCTAGCCCAGTATGCCAACTGCTAGGCTGCATCGTTGTAGTATGACACGTGATTTTAGAGTCCACCAGGAAATGCAAATAAATACCCTCATTTGCCACAAACACACACACAAATTCCCCTCCCCCGACACCCTCTCTCGGTCTCTCTCTCTCTCGCTCTCGCTCTTGCTCTCTCTTTCTATACAGTTCTCACATCCTTTTTCAGATGAAAAAGGATTTGTGAGGAAACTGTGATTTATCTTTCATCTCAGACCGAGGCCTCATCATCTCGGGGCGATAAGGAGGCATAGAAGTCATCTTGGAAGAGCCAGTAGTGCGAGTGTGAAATACCAGGGGTATGATGTGGGTGCACCCCATGACTCCTTCCACGGCGATGGGGGAAGGATCAATCTCAGTACACGTCCACCAATAAACCACCGAGCTAAAGGCAGAGGACATCTCTGGCTGGATGACTGAAGGAGGGATTGACATCTGACCCTGCAGTGGAGATAAGGACTCTGCAGGCCTTCCCAACGTACACAAGGACGTGATAAGGACTCCACTCTTCTCTCGGAGACCAAGCCAGGTCGGGCCACGGTTGATGCTCTGTAACCTGAATTGCTGCCACTGCCTTAGTCAATTTAAATAAGGTTGGAAGTGCTGTGTTGTCTCACCCTGCAGAGCACATCAGCAGACACACACTATACTGGATACACTTTGAAAGCCAGGGGCCAGGCCTTGAAGAGAAAGCAAATACCATCCATTTGTCTCCTGGCTAATGTTGCGATAGGGTGCTGCTGTGATCTTCACAAGCACACAAGCCACTTCCCCATCAAAGAACTCTCCACTATTTCCTGGGAAGATGTGTGGGCGGCAAAGCACGACAATTTCCAGGAAAGGCTCTGAAAGGGACTGGGGTATACGTATGGTTGCCATAGCAGTGGAAGAATAGCATTTCTTTTATTTTGTTCGTTTCTATGAGAAGATGAAAGTGGGAGGGTCCACAAGAGTGCAGCACCCCAATAAATAAGGCTAATGAAATGGCAGTTGAGTGTGGAGAGAGGTGGAATGGCTGGTTAGGTCTCACCCACTGTCTGATTTATCCCCGGTGTCCCTGCGAGAGCTGAGGGGAGATCCATTACCTCACCTCATCAATAATGTCCCAGGGACAGGGGGAGAAGGCCTGCTGCTTTCCACTCCCAGCCTCCCCTAGGCGTCCTCCCTCCCACCCGAAGGGGGAGGGAAGGAGGGGGAATCTGTTGTCATAATGCTGTAGCACAGAGCCGTCTCTTGGCTGTGGAATGTGGAGTGTGTGTACACCTCAAGGTTGATGGCGGTGTTCAGCCTATCTGCAGTACAGCGCCACTATGCATCGCACCACTGTAGAGCAGTGTAGTTAAGTGCTGTGATTTTGATCCACAGCAATATGATCCAGCTCTTCATAATCAGCCATCTGAGAAGCATGTTATGCCCATAGTGGCACAAGTGTCAAGGTTATCTGATTGGCAGTTGGAGGAGATAAGTGTGTGTACTCACTGGCTGTGTCAAGTGACACAGTTGGATAGCATGGAGGGGAAGTGTGCTATTCCAGCAAGTCAATGTTTGACAGAATGCCCTTTCACCCAGTTTGTGGCGAGGGCTGTCTGCACGATAGAGAGGTCTCAGAAATGATGACGCAAGGAAATGTGTCAACGCACCAAAGGCAATCCCTTAGTGCAAGGCCATTGAGTCCCCCTCTAAGTAATGCCAGTAATGTCAACACATCAGTATTTTGATAAGGAGTACATTTTAGTCTGGTTGAAGAACTTGATCATCATCAACTATGAAAGCCTTAGTGGGGATGTGTGACGGTAATGTCAGGCTACAAGGTTACATTACTGGCTGGAATGTGTTGACAGTGTATTGAAGGAGAGGAGATCGAAAGCAGAAAGATGTCTGATTGCAACATTAAAGTCTTCCTCCTGCCGAAGACGTCAGAATCTACGAGAGGGGGTGATAGGATAAATGTGGGGCCGTTAAAGAATGAATGCATACACATAATGATTGAAGTCTTCTTTTCACTCTGCTTTATTAACTCAGCGTGTGTTTGTGTGCACGTGTGTGAGAGTGAGTGTGGATGTGTAAGCTTGTGTGTGAGAGAGAGTGCATGTGTGTGTGTGTGTGTGTGTGTGTGTGTGTGTGTGTGTGTGTGTGTGTGTGTGTGTGTGTGTGTGTGTGTGTGTGTGTGTGTGTGTGTGTGTGTGTGTGTGTGTGTGTGCGTGTGTGTGTGTGTGTAGAAGGCAGTCACTCCGTCAGAGCTGACATAGAAGCCCTGAGGAAAAGGCTTTTTTCTTAAAGCAGTCAAACAAGTCACAATGACACACATGCATGCTTGCACATGCACACACACACACACACACACACACACACACACACACACACACACACACACACACACACACACACACACACACACACACACACACACACACACACACAAACTCATGTACACTCACACATCCATCTCCTTTTCACCCCTCCCATATAGTATTTGTTTCTTGGTTTTGTGCTACTCTCAGCTAAACAAATGTTGGACATTGATCAAACAGAGGTTTTTGCTGCTTATCCCAGCTCAGGGATGTAGGTCGTGCCTTCGTCATGTGACCTTCATGTATTTCATTGGCCAAAGGTACCTTTTCACCCACGTCCAAATAGGTCCATAAAAGTCTATTGGCCTGCTGTGTTGGAAACTACTCTGTATATATTGTGTTCTTGTTCATTAGTTTAGCTCAGATCCCTTTGATGCAGTGTGACTTCAGGTGATGTTGGTTAATCAAAGTGTACAATCTAAATTGGAGCACCTAGAAAAGTTAAGTAACCAGTGCATATTAGTGCAGTCTAAATTCTGAAATGGAGCTATTATAATGAGTCAGTGAAACATAACGAGCAGCAAGAGTGCTTTAGCAAAGGTAATAGGCGTTAAAGGTATTCTGGTGCATAGTATACATACTGCACCTTTGGGCATATCGACCGACTCCACCTTCCCCACCTATGCAGAGAGCCAGGATACGTCAGGGGAAACTAAGGCCTTGTTTTACACTGACGTTTCAACAGGCAGAAGATTAGGTTTCTTAATGAAATGAAAGACAGAGACACAGGAAGTGAGAGTGTTGTGTCACTAGATGACTCTGATGTGTCACGGAGCGTTCTCGACCCATGCCAGCAGAGCTGTCTGCTGCCAACGCTCTGCTCCCCTATTTCTGACACCTTCTCTCTTTCTTTCTCTCTCCGCCAATGATCCAGGCTCAGGCACTGCTGGGACTCCATGCCACCCCGAGATCCAGAGTGTGGATCGACAACGGAGGCGTGTGAAGTGTCTCCCCCCCCCCCCACCCACCCACCCCCCCCCCCCCCCTTGCAGTCTGTAGCCACAGCCACTACTCTCATGCCAGTACCCGCTTCCTCAAGCTGCTCATCGCGTGTTTCAGATGCGGCTGGTCATGGCGTCGAACAGCCACCAACTGATCATTCCTGCGGGCCTTCGCGTGTCTCAAGTGATATGTAGGGCATGACAGAGCAGATAGGGGGGGGGAAGATGCCCAGGGAGACTGGGAGACAGCTCCTTGGCTGCCAAGACACGGAGGACTTCTGACTGTACCTGCCATGAACACGTGACATTAAGGGCCAAATAAGAGCCCATGATGGGGCGGAACTGTTAGGTGAACAGTGTTTTATGTGTGAAACGCATTCTGTGAAAAGAAGTGGAAGTGGAAGGGAAATTAGGTGTGGGAACAAAACCAAAGAGAGACTTCTGTTTTATTGGTCTCTGTTGCAGCTCCTGTTGAAATCAACAGGTTCAAATGTTGTATTGTTTCATCACAGCCATAATCGTTTGCAACATAATGCACAGGGCATTGGGAAAAGGCAGGCACAGGCAAGACCAACCCGGGCGTGTGTGCACGACATTCACAACGCTGTGAACCTTTTGAGTGAGAGGTAGAAGCTTATGGCAAACAGGGCACTATATATACTGTATGTGCGTGTACACACCATACACTGAGCCAGGCTTATGGACGTGTCGCTAGGGTGTTGGGGGAGGAAGAGGGAGATGTGCTGCTCAGCAACTTCTGCGTATCTCTACTGACACCAAGGTCACCTCACACCCCGCCTCGCAGCCAGGAAACACACTCCGTCAGGCAGAGGGGGAGGGAGGAGAGAGGTACCTGTTCCCCTTGAAAACAGTCGATGCAGGGATTCAGGGTCCAGTGGGAACAGAGTGACATGTACTGTGTAACATCATCAGCCATGCAAATAGGTACACACATAGGTGGTCCCGGTTGACACCTGGGGACCAGATCTGCTCCCTGCCTTCCCTCGTATTTACATAGGGGTTGAAATAACTTGTGTCTATGTTTGCACTCGTTGCTATTTTTGTTTATTTGTTATGGCACGGTAAAACGCTTACATATTGGTTTGGGTGTCCTTTGGATTTGGTTTAAAATAGATCTCTTGAAAGTCTGGAAACGCAGGGAAATGAAGTTCAAGTGACCACGGTGGTTGTCTGAAGGCATTTGTGTACATATCACTGAACCTGGATTTTGTCAGAAGGGCTATTTCTTAAAAGCGAGAAAAACCTATTTTCCACGGTCGTGTTTTTTTCTCCTCTCATATGTCAAACCCAGCAGCTTTAAAAGTGGCCCCAGCCATCTGGAAGGAGAATACCTATTTTAAATTCCTTTTCAAGGTTTCTTCCATTTGAAATCCTTCAGCCCTAAACCTGAGAGCTCTGGGCCACAGGGAGGTCTTAGAAACTCCCTGTAAGTTTAGACCTGCAGAGCTCGTTCAGATCGTTATTGCGATAAAAAAAGCTAGACTATATAAATAAACTCAGCTTTAATTGATTGGCTTTGAGAGGATAATAGGCAATGGAAAAGTCCCTCAATTGTCATTATGAAGTGTAACAGAATTGGAATTTAGTGATCCACTGCCAAAGGGGGTGAGTCACATCCGATCGGAGAGATTCTTGTCAGATGTGGGGGAGAGAGAGGTGTGTTTGTATGGGAGAGAGGGAGGTATGTGTGTGTGGGTGGGTACGTGTGTGTGTGTGTGTGTGTGTGTGTGTGTGGGGGGGAAATATGATATGGAAGTAGAATTCCCGACTCATTGTTTCTCATGCTCAAAAG